>NW_005356635.1:2046344-2055836 GCF_000412655.1 Myotis brandtii
AAAATCCACACCAAACAGTGACACGTTGTGGATATTTTGCCCGATATGCTATTCCATACATAACCCCTATACTGTATACTTTATGAATCAATAAAAATTTACAATTTTTAATTATAAACCTGTGTTTTCTATCAAAATTACTTCTTGTGTGAATCTTGGGACACCCTTTATCTATGTCAATGCTCTGCCAACCCCTATAGACAATTACCCTAGCTGGGTAGCAGGTCTCTTTATAGGTGAATTGGGACTCCAGTCCTACTGTCTGAGGTCCTACACCCTATTGGCATGATAAATGGACATTAACACAAATCCCCTAAGCACATATTGGCAGCTCCTAAGCTACCCTCCATCTGCAGCAGGAAATGTCACTTATATGTGTAAGTCAAAATACTTAGAATCAACACTAGGGATTATCCACTTAATAGATTTTGAGTTTTTCCTTTTGATCAATATGTATTTTTTTAAACTAAGTAGTTACTAAAAATGTTTTTCAGAAATCAATATATTTATGAAAAATGCTAATCACACTTGTTAACTTTTCGAACTCTCACAATTAACTGTGAACTGCATGCCAGTTGGGCATGACTGTATCCACTTCATTTCCATGTCAGTTGTATTCATGACGTCCAATAAAGCATTGTCAGCAAAAAAAAAAAAAGTATCAACACTAAAGGCACAATGTTCCCCAAACTTTAGAAGACAGAAAGTATCACCTTAAAGTAGAATTATAACTATTAGAAAAAACAAACACACAAACACCTTGAAGAGACTTCCTACTGCTTAAAAAAAAATGTGTTGCTGTTTTTTTTTTGTGGGTTTGGGTTTTGTTTTTTGTTTTTTGGCCCCAAATCATTTCCTATATGGACACTACTTTTTCAGCAGCTAAATAAAAACATCACCAAATCATTTTACGTAATAAAATTTAACCTTATTCTGACCTTCCACATAAAGCAAACAAACCTCTCTATCCAATAAGATCCCATCTGAACTATGTAAGGTGATAAATAATACCTTAATTGCTTTTATTTACATGACTTTGAAACTATTCTGGGCTGAAGTCACTGACTCAAGGTCACATTACAAAAAAGTAAAATGTATGTCCAGCCAGCATGGCTCAGTGGTTGAGCATCAACCTATGAACCAGGAGGTCACAGTTCGTTTCCCAGCCAGGGCATCTGCCCGGGTTGTGGGGTGTGCAGGAGGCAGCTGATCAATGATTCTCACCACTGATGTTTCTCTCTCCCCCTCCCTCTTTTTAAAATAAAAAAAATAAATAAATAATTAAAAAACAAGGAAAATGATGCAATTCACCCAGGAGGAATGATCTACTTAAGACAGTGTGGTAGCACCTTCTCCCTCCCTCATTAGGAGACACCAAATGCATAGTGCAATTAACAGGTACATCTCTATTTAAAATGTATTACATATAAACACATTAATTTTACAAATATAAATATGTACTAAGACTATATATTTAAATAAGTTTATCACATATTACGGCTTCCTTATTAACACCAATCTGCCTGAATAGAGACAAATGACAATTCTATACCCTAACAACATTTAAAATCAAAACATGAAATAGGGCAATTCTTTTTTTCCAGTGTCTCATAAAAATTGCTAACAACTAAAATTCAGGTTACGAAGCTATAAAAAATTTTAGGACAAGAACTGAAAAAACAGCATCCTAAGTACAGACAATCCCTGACTTTTGATGGTTCAACTTATCATTTTTTTCAACTTTACAATAGTGCAAAAGCTAAATGCATTCAGTAGAAACCATACACCAAATTTTGAATTTTGGTATTTTCCTGGGCTAGCTAAATGCTGTATGATACTCTCTCCCTTGTGACAATGGACAGTGGCAGTGGGCTGCAGCTCCCAGTAAGCCAGCTATCAAAGGTAAACAACTGATACTTTACAGTGTACTGTGCTGCCAGCATTTTTTGGATATTGTGTTTTGTTTTCACATCCCATCAGGTCTACAAAATGTTCATTTGTGTCTTCTGCTTCTAGTGGGAAAAGGAGGAAGGCAATGACTTTTGAGATGAAACTCAAGATAACTGCCCAACTGTAGGCTAATGGAAGTGATCTGAGCACATTAAAGGTAGGTTAGGCTAAGTTATGGTGATTAGTAGATTAGGTATTGAATGTATTTTCAACTTACGATGGGTTTTTCAGAATGTAACACCATCATAAGTTGAGGAGCATCTGTATATTAAGAGTTTTTGCTTTTTTTTTTTTTTAACCTAAATAAGCATATGTCCAACTAATTTGCTTAGAGGAGCAGAAGACTTAACATGCATGTCTCAAAGCCAATAATGCCACATTAGTAAAACTAAGGAAGCACAATAAAATGACAGAAATTAACGACCATGGATTATAAGGGACAACATATATTTTTCAAAAACCTCAGAATATATCAAAACACACACAAACAAGTTAACTCTACAAAATATTTTCCTTCAGTTTAGTAAAATTCTAACACAAACGAGGTATTATTGGCACTTGAGTTTACTGGAGAAAAGGGAAGGAAACTATAAAGAATGGAATCTAGGTTACACTAAAAATGTTTGTCATAATGGCACAAATGTAGAATGCCAATTTTTTTTGGTTTATTATAATATCACCAGGAAATTCATTTAAGAAGTATGTGTCCATTAAATTAGATAAATTTCCATTATTTATTTTACTACACAAGTACTTTTATACTACTCAAGCCAATCTTTTGCAATTTAGAAATGATTTAATGAAAGAGAAACAGTATTATAAAATTTATGCCTTTATACCTTCTCTCCCTTGGTAGAAGGGCAAGACCTTTATCGTGTAAATCTATAATGGATCCAAATCGTTTCATTTGATGCTACTCCACAAAAAACACAGGATGAATACATATTTAAGTACCATAATCCTAAATAAACTCCAATAATATGATGTTACTTTGTCTTCTCTAAATGAGAAATAAACACCTTACTTTCTCTTTATAAGTTAAGCCAATTTCCTTTGGAATTTCTCAGTAGTAAAATAAAAAATATTTTTAAAGATACTAGTTACTATTATGAATCACATGTAACGTTCAGTGACCATATCCTGTTTAGGTATTTTAATTTTCTTTCTTTAAAAAGCAATTCAAGGTCTAATACAATATATCTACAGTTGACCTTTGAACAACATGGGTTTGAACTATGTAGATCCCCTTATACACAGATATTTATATTCAATAAATACCTGTACTATTTTTGATCCACAATTAGGATCTGTGGATGTGGAGGGCCAACTGTATGCCATTCTATATAAGAGACTTTAACATCTGTGGATTTTGGTATCCACAGAGGTACTGGAACCAATCCTCTGAGGATAATGAAGGACAACTTAAGTTTATGGGGAGTCAAAAGTTATACAGGGATTTTCAACTGGGGGGGAGCAATTAGGGAGGGAGAAGGCACACCTAACCCCAGGTGTTGTTCAAGGGTCAACTGTAATCTGCATAATTATGTAACAGGCCATTCATGGTTCACATACTTTGAGAAGTATAAAAGCAAGGGGGCCAATCAAAATCTTCTAATATTATTACCAATGTTCTTGGTTATATTTTTATCTGAATTCAAATTTTAGGTTGGTAGTAATTTGATGATAAAGATAACTTTGTTATTTCTCAAATACTTCCTCTGTCCACCCAAAAGACTGAAAGCTTTATACTCCTAAAGCTCATTGATTATGATCACAATACCTAAGCTCTAATTCATCTACATAAAATTAGGATTTTCCTTTTCATGGATGTGTTAAAGCCTTTGCGTATTTTTAAATGGGCTACAACCTTGAACTGAAAATAAACTATATTAATGGCATCACTCTTACAGATCTCAAAGTTAAATAAAGAGATAACTCTGAGTCTAGGTTTAGACACACTTAATTTTAACACAATGCATCAACCTCAGGTGAGCCTAGTAAATCCTGCCCACAAAGCCATGTGTGTGTGTCTTTCTATTTTTTCTTTTCCCTTCCTCTTCCCCATGAGGTTAATGAACAAAATATTACATTTCTTAAATATATTTGATGGTTTGGAGGTAAACTATCCATTAGTCTGTAAAAGAGGTACCTGAGTACTTACCAGTTGAGTATATAAAATTAAATCCTGGACTGACAGGGTTGCTTAGGTAACACTCAGAAAAGAACTATGTGACTCCAACTATAGGGAATAAGCCATAAACACTCCATAAAATCAAGTGTTATCTAGAGTAGACCATCTCTCCATTTGAAATACCTGCTAGAGAATATGTTAATTCACAATTCCATTTAGGAAATATTTTTCTTCCTCTCTCACCTGTTCCCCCACCCATCTTGCATTCAATTCCATAAATAGCAATTATCTCCCATTATAAAACAGTTGGCGGTTAAAACAATGAGCCAAGGAGGAAAGTACAATATTCTATAACTGACATTTACTGCATTGGCCTTGGACTTCTAATCTTTACCAGACGGGCACACAAATCAATCCATCAGCTCATAAAGGTGTGCTTTTTTAACCTCTAAAACAGATGGGATTGGCCAGAAGTGTCTGGCATGTCAAACTGCTAATCACTGCTGCCCTTTGCACAAAATAACCCACTTAAGTTGAGGCATGGTTGCACTGTAACCGACATTAGTCTGTGGGAAACCCATTTAACTGTCACACACTCCTGCCACTCCTGCTCTCCCTTAATTAAGCCTAATGCCTTATGCTTTGACCTTTTGTTCTAGTCTATTAACCCTATCTAGTACAAGTTCAATTATGCTAAACTAAAAACTTTGCTATAAAATATTAAATGCCATGCTCAAAAAATCGTAAGGAACATCCTCCCAACCCTTAGCTCTATGCACCTTGTTGCTCAAAGCATACAACAGTAAGACTTCACTTTTGGAGTGATACTGATTCTTAGAGAGTCTACAGCGGAGAAGAACCAAATTATCAATCTAGTCCACCGACTTTTTTTACGAACTGAAGCCCGAAAACACTAAATGACTCTCCCATTTCATGGCATCAGAGGAGCCTCATTGAATCTATCTAATCTCTAGCTCTAATCTTTTATTCTCCATGGTACCTCGGATTAATAAACTACCCAGCAGTGTATTATGGTTACTAATGTTTTCACCACAACTCATTACATTTTACCACGACTATACCACACACATAGATCTAAAGCAAAATAAACGGGCCCATCAACAGAGTTTAGAAGTAATTTTTTCCTTTCCTCCCCACACCAAAAATTTCTAGCCCCTCACTACTTTTTTTCTTTTTAAAAGTAGCAATGGTTGTTTAGAACTGCTAAATTATGCAACACTTAAACAGCAATATGCATGAAATACATTTTTTTCCCTGATGATTTATTTAAGTATTCAATAGGGCAAATGACTTAAGATCCAGAAAGCAATTACAAGTTGCTACTTAACCCCAATGGACAAATTCACAGCTGGTTATCGTTAAAATTATTTTTACACCTATATGTATATGGATTGCTGTTCACATTTATCAGAAGTCTAAAAAATAAAAACTTTAAAATTCACTGCAAAATGAAATGAAATGTAGTGCAAACTAGCAAGCTATTATCACAGGGGGATTTTTGTGTTAGTATATAATAATGTGTCTTATTATGTCTCTTTCCACTTCATATAACTACAAAACATTTTACTATTCTATACAATTAAAGGTCAATTAACAAAATAAAATTTGGATTTCTATTTATAACTTGTTAGAAAAAGCATATCAATTTTACATTTTCAAAAAATTTAAAGTCAGATTTTAATTTCATATTTTTGGCTGACTTCCCAAAGGCCCAATGCCTATTTTCAAATATCAACAAATATTGTCATTTTTGCCTTTAGCAACTTGGAACCATACAGGTTAGCGCAATTATAAAATGGAAGAGATAATAGTTTTCAAATGCAGTATTATTCAGAGTTGTGATGAAATGATGAATAATTTTGTCATTGGGACAAAATTCACTACTTTTTAAGAGGAAAAAAGAGATTGTGGTACAAGAGTTTAAAACTCAAAGTGAATGTGTTCATGTTATTAGAATAATGCCTTCAAAGGAAAGTATCTATTGGAGGAACATACACAAAGATGTATAAAATGTAAAGCACGCGGATGGATGAGTAGTCAAAACTAAAACAAACACTTGTAGCAGCAAAGCAATGATTTAGAGTCTCATTTGCATTTTTTTAGTGCACTGGCAAATAATGTTAATTTAAATGAGACATCATGCCTTAGTTATAAGAGTCTGTTCATGAAAATAGAAAATAAGTTTGCATCTCTGCTGAGGAATTCAACAGTGAAAAATTCATATTAATGTATAGAATTGATGCACTTTATAACATATTGACAGGCAAAGAAAGAAAAAGGCAGTTTGGATACTCAGGATATGCACTGATGAAAGCACAAAGAAGGATATACTACACTAGAGGCCCTGTGCACGAAATTCGTGCACGGTTAGGGTCCCTAGGCAAAGAGGGCCGATCTGCAGGGCAACTGGCAAGGCGATTGGGGGCCCCAGCTGGCACCCACCTTGGCTGGCCTGGGACCTGAGGGCTGGGGGTAGCTCCTGCATTGAAAGTCTGCCCCCTGGTGGTCAGTGCGCATCATAGCGACTGGTCATTCCACGGGTTGTTCTGCTGTTAGGTTGATTTGCATAGTAGGCTTTGATTATATAGGATAGTGTTCTAAGTTTTTACTCTTTACTGAGGACAATAGTCCATTAGTCTAGATATCTTCTTTTCCTATGACTTATAAGCATGTGACTACACAGAAAAATATATGAACCATGAGAAGAGATGGTTTTTCTGTTTACAAAAGACATCTACTTCCACGCAAGCAAAATTAAGTTTAGTAAAAAAACTTTGTCTTCACAGAACAAGAAAATGGGTTAAAGATATTTTAAGAGCATTTGTTAAATCTCAATGCTGTAAATATATAACCCAGATAATCTATACATTTTCTTTAGCATTTGAAAATTGCTAGTCTGGAAATTTCTGAGCTCCATTTTAAAATAATTTTCTCTTCTGCCTTAGCATTATTAATCTAGTTGAACATGACAGTGTTCTAAAAGAAAATTCACCTCTAGAAAAGAACAAATCTCAATTTATAAAAAATAACAAAAGGGCTTCATATACTAAAGTCCTATAACTTACTGGTTTGAATCAAGTCATTCTTGATACCCTCTAACTTTTAAGATTATTGAATGTCAAAATTTACTCTAGACATGAGATTTGAGAGGCCCCCCTCCTTCCCAACTCGTCAAATCCAATGCCATTAAATGTGTCAAACTGGTGGATTCTTATGACAACTGGAAGTGACTAAGGAACCTGACTATAAGATTCTAGAAATATTTTGTTTCATTTCCTTAAAAAAAAAATTTTAATGCCCCCCAAAGATTCTGTTGACCATGTTTTCTAATCTATTATAAATTGAGTGTTTTTAAAGAAAGAGCATTACAAAATAATCCCAAGTGCCAAGTAATTATAATGTCACCAACAGTTAGGTTCAGTTGTCCCTTCATAATTAATATGCCTGTAAAAAGATGATACATTTTAAGGAAGGAATATTATTCCTTTTAGAAGTTCTAATTTAAATACATTAAAGAAAAAAATGTAGAACAGCAGCTATTATGCACAACTTATACATAATAATTAGCAGCTATTATATATAAATACACAGAGGCTCCATTCCTGACTCTCCCCCCCAAAAAAGCCAGATTTTCTCAAGAGCTGGCATAGGTACAGTGCAATTCAAAAATGTTTATAACAGCCTTCTCTGTGCCAGGCAACTACAGCACGGACAACACACTGATGAATATACTCCTATTCATGGGGCTTACCCTTCACTGAGGAAGACAGACATTACACTAAGCAAGTGTGACCATTAATTACAATGAAGAGAACCATGAGAGACAAATCGGATCTTGTTAGAGGCTTGGGGACTGTCTCAGCATCTACGCTCTCTTCCCCACTATCCCATAAGTGGGAATATTTCTTTCCTGTTTGTTTCACCAAGGTCAGGAATGTGGTCTGTCTGTGGCCCACATAAACAGCTACCATTAGATCTCTTCTCTCTTGCTTGCTTTCTAGGGGGTAGATCTAGAGGGTTGGTTCAGGGCACATTATCAGCAAAGGTCCACACAGTGGCCTCTCATCTTGTTACCTATTCATAGGAAAATACGGGAATGGGTTCCATAATCTTCGCATTATGTTCCAAATTAAACCCAAAGACCCACTCACCTCCACTAATGATTTTAGGACATTACTTTTCAGTAATAAGTAGAGCTGGCCTGTGAGTATTCTGATCATACTAGTTGACTAAAGGTACCTGGCTCTGCTAATCTACAAAAAGAATTTCCCCTGCTGATTTTTAAAATAGAACTATAAATGTGTATACATGCAGAAACAAAGCTGAGGAACAGATGTTCACGTGTACTGTAAAATTTCTTTTTAAATTCTCAGCCTAAAAAGTACACTCCAAGTACCAGAATATCAAATAAATCATAAGACTGTTCTGAAGACCATGTTTTAATAGCATGCGAAGAAAACAGGCTACAAAAACAAGGATGATATAATTGGCCTTTTCTAATCTCCTTCTTAAGAAGGCACAGTCCTTCTGGTCATCATAGATCCTTCCTATGTGTTTGCTTGGACTACTCTTTAACACCTGAAACACAAGCCCCTCATTCTGAGACTGATTTAGTGAAAACCAAAAAAGTGTGAAATAAATTAAGACTTGGTTTCTTATCCTGGGTTTACCCAACTGCTAGCTATATGAGTTTAAGATTTATTTAAATTCTTAGGGCTCAATTTCTTCCTGTGTAAAATGTAGACAATAAATGTTTAAGAAATTGTTAATTACCAACAATAATAAAAATGTGAAATTAATCATTTACCTAACTGTATCACAAGGATACCCTTAATAAAAAAAATAAAAATAAAAAAAGGATAAGTGAGAAATTGAGAAGGAAAAATAGGGGGAAGAGGAAACAAAAATAAAGAAAAAAAAAGACCAAGAAAAAAAGGTATATCAGTACTAAATGGTAGCATTTATCACTATTTAGTATACAGTCCACACCAACCACCTATCCTATGTGCTTTTCATTAAGCAAGATGCCTCTATAAATTGACTTGTTTAATAATGGGGAAGTAGAACAAGGTACCTCTGAGACAGTATGTTTAAACCCAGAGCATCCATATCAAATTCCCTTCCAACCAAAAAACCTAAGGTTTCTATGAAATTACTTTAATTTGTGAAAGCCCAAGTCAAAAAAAACAACTATCTATAATAATAAAAGAGTAATATGCTAATTAGACCGGACAGCCGAACGACCTTCCGGACATAGCCAGGACTGCGAGGGCCAAGGCAAGCCACTGCGGCTGCAAGGGCTGGGCCCCTTGCATGAATTTCGTGCATCGGGCCTCTGGTATATATATATATATATATATATATATATATATATAAAGATAAAAAAAAAA
>NW_005356635.1:2056014-2063283 GCF_000412655.1 Myotis brandtii
ATATATATCTGAACTCCAGAAATATATATTTTCCCCCAGACTGTTCACTAAAACAATATCTCTCTTATTTGGCTAGATACAATATATTATCTTAATAAATCATAGTAAAACATTTCTATGCAGCTTTTATACAAACACTTTTGTTTATCCAACATTTACTTGGCAATTCAAAAATCCAAAGCTCACTAGAAAATATTACGTATAGGAGACTTACGTCTCCAATATAGTTTCAATTTGACTATACCTTTTAGTGTAGAGGGAACCACTCAGCTTGATTCTTTTTGGGTTCAAAATTCCATAAATTTTAAATGAGGCAAGTAAAAAGATTTGGAGAGATTTATAACCACATTTCTCATTACCTCAACAATAAAAGAACATGCCTGATGTGTACTTTAAAAATACTTTATGCTACACACCTCCGTATCTCAAAAATCTTTCTTCACCATGGTCTACTCCCAAAATGAAGCCAAATACTCCTCATCTCTCTATTTCTGCTTCCCTCTGGTAAACTACAAATGCACTATCAATTTCCTCTTTTTATTGCAAAACCTAGCTTATTAGTATAGGATAGTCTTTAAAATAAAATTATTGTGGATGAAGACAGGGCAATAAAAAAAATCACATAAAGAACTGTAATAGTCAGGAGGTTTAACTTTTCAACCAAGAAGAGCTATGGCTCTGAATTTGCTACAACTGCTCCTTGAAGTAGGCAAATATAATTAGCCTTGGGAATACCTGGATTAAGACCATGACAAGCTATTTTAATGAATTATATCAAGAAACAGTTGCTTTCTCTGCCCCAAAGAACACTATGGTAATTCTGTGGTACACTTCACAGAGGTTAGCATTGCATAGTTGCTCTTGGTGAAGACATTTCCCCAGTAAGCACAGGGAGCAGGACATCAGCTCTGACAACTGACATCAACTGCTGCACAAATCATATATTGGAAGGATATCCTTCCCAGCAAGACTGGTCTGAGAATCCAGGCTAGGTAGACTATGTGCTGCATGAGTTCTGTGGCCATCAGACTGCGAGGAGGGTTTTTTGATGACTTTCTAAAAATCAAAGAGAGACTGCTTTTCTCTTCAAATGATGGCATACTCTCAGGAAAAAGCAAATTGTTATCAATGAAATTAGCTTTGTGACCTCAGGCAAGTTACTAAGGCATCTCTCGGACTACTAGTAGGTTTCTTTACCTGTAAAATAGAGAAAATGATACCTATATGTCACCGGGGAACTGTCAAGTGACCAGCACAAAATCTTCTTCCTTTCCCTGCTCTTCATCCCAATAAAAAAGGCTAAAGGCAAGTAACTAGAAAACAACTGTTTTATAGTTCAAGTTTTTACCCAATCATCTCTACTCTCCTTTTAAAACAACAGGCTTGAAATCTTTACTGCTTATTGTCAACAAGAGCATATATTGATGTATAGTCAGAATTTCTGAATTTAAAAATCAAATCTTACTCCGTTATACAGATTCTATGGATGTTGCCCCGATATATAAAATGATGCTCCTTTTATCTGTATCATATTGTTTTAGTAGCAGAATCTAAGCTAGAAAAGTATGTGTGAATAACAAAACAAAAATACTTTTAAAATGCTTTTCAAAAATCAAATTTGAACCTACATGACCCATTGTGCAAATATTCCCTTTAGGGGTAAAAATATAACTGTGATTAATTTATTTTGAAGATATTTCTATATTCCATTTGGGAGTGTTTCACATGTTTTCAAATAATTTTTCTCCACTTTTTTCTGTCCTCCTTCCTTTCCTTAATTTGTCTTTTTTCCACTGTATAAATCTACCACTTTATTGTAGAACATTAAAGACTGCATTTCAAAAAGCAGTTGTAATCCTTTAAGCAATTCACATCTCTTGATTTTTAGATAAGATTCCTCAAGAGAGAAGTCCCATTTTATTCTGAACTTCTGACTCTTCAACTTTTATTGTGTCCTGTTACATGTCAGGCTCTTATCTATATTGTCATTAAATCACCAAAACAATTATAATACTATTCTCATTTTAAGGTTGAATATAAATGCAGTTTCCTACTTACTATCGCAGTGCTAAATTATCATCTGATTTTTTAAATTCAGCAACATTAACATGTTCATGTTAGTACAGTAGAGGCAAATTCAACAATTAAAAGCACACAACTACAAAAAACTAGCTTACCCACAAAGAGGCTTAAGTTTTCCTCTTATCTATTTTAGCTGTTAAAGAAAATAAAAGTAGAATAATCAAGGCACACTACTAACAACAAATACTTCTAATTCCTTATTTCCCGAGTTGTTCTCAACCCATTAGCAAATTATAGATTTGAAAACAAGGAGTAGCCTTGAATTATCATTTAACAGGTAACTAAAAAATGACTTTCTTAATTAGAAGTTCAAGGGTGAAAGACTCCTTTCCACCAAAGCTCTGAATAAACACCAACATCAGGTCAATGAGAATTGTCCTAGTCCCCATGGTATCTTAAGCCGATGACTCAAATTCCCAACAGGCTTCCAGTTTAAGATTTCTTGAGACAGTAGGCTTAGTCACACGAATGACCTGGAATTTCAGTCAAATAAGGGTCTCTTCCTTCCATTCTTAAATGTATTTTTGCTAAATGACACAAAGCTAAAGAGGAATATGGGTTTTAATTTAGAACTTTATTCAGAGGCATACAAAGAATTCAAAACATAACTATTAACCCTGTCAGAGAAGCAATTCTATTTCCAAGTTTCTTAACAAAATGTTTTTTTATTCTAGCCCTATTTATGGAAAGAGGGAGGAAGGGAAGGAGGGAGGGAGGGAGGGAAAGTGGAGGGAAGAAGGTGCGAAGGGAGGGAGGGATGATGGTTGGTTGGATGGATGGATACCACAAGCATCTTCCTAGCTGAAGCTTCAACAAATTCTGGAGTTCTTCTTAAATTTATTTTGACCAAAAAACAAATCAGATGAATTATAATTTCTTTAACAGGTGATTATCTATAAAATTATCTTCAAGAACAATCCATGTTAAAATCTGTTACAGCCTTTTAAAAATATCTTAATACTACTAAGTAAACAGAATGAGTCCTTTTTACTTCATATCTCCAAAAAGTGACTTTTTTCTATATCTGTGAGTTGCCAGTCTTCCAAATTCTTCAAATCTGTTTCTCACTATATTGCTTCTAGTTTTAGACTAAATGTTATCTCCAGCATGGTTCAAAGTATTAATTTTAACAAAATCCTAATATAGTTGTAAAACGTGTAACATTTACATTTTCCTCATTCTTGTTCTTCTCAATATTTTACGATCTTAAAAAACTTATCTTATGTTCCTAAAATACCACAAGTTTTGTAGTGCTTTATTTTTATTATTTGCAAAATAGTATAGGAACCCATTTGAATTTGCATAATGCAGTGTGTACTATATATAAATGACAGCAATTAGTATAAGGTCCTACTTATCTCAATCCTTATATTTAGTTTGAAAAAAATAAAACCACCCTTTCTGTAATTATTTACATCAAATATCCTATTATCAGATATCCTATCAAAGAGTTCTCCAGTTAACCACCCAAACCTCAGCATTCTGTTTTCCATGTTCAAATAAGACCATTGGAAAATACCAGATCTTAAAAAGAATAATTTAAAAAAATCTAATATTAATTCATTTTTTCCCCAAACTATAATTTCTGGTTCTATTCTGGCAACCAATGTTGATCCTCTGTTAGATATATTTAAGAGAAATTTAAAAAACAAAGTGTACAATGCACAAATGGGAAATTTGTCATTGCTCCCCCTCAAACAACCACTATTTGTCATATTGCTGCTCTTATAAAAGGGACTCCATTACCATCAGCAATTCATGTCCCTGCTTCAGCATCAGATGCAAACAGGATACAGAAACAAGATCTATCTCGTTTACTTTTTGTTCATTGCAACCTCTGAACATAATCCTCAGTTCCATTCCATCAGCCTGCTTCATCATCTGACATGCCTGATTTTTACCTTCTCAAGTCTTAGTGACTATCCTGGTGTTATATTTCTCTGATTGTTGTGTTACCTAAATACTACAGAATGAGTTTGCTCCCCACCCCCACAGTCCCTTCAAAAAACTTCAACTTAAGGATATGCATCTTGAACAATTCAATTCACGCCTTTGAACTCATTATCCTGAAAGTGCCCCCCCTTCTGTTGAAAATGTTCAACTTTTCAATAGTAATCAAAAGTTGCTTTTCATAAAAATATTTCTCCAGTTGGAAGACATGGGTACAAAGGACTTTGTTAGAAGAGCAAATGCTTTTTTCCCCAGTCTTCACCCATGTAACAGTAAATCATTATTAAAACAAAACAAAATCTACCCTAACTGTGTATCAGCCACGCCACGTGGAGTGGCATATAGAAAAAGCACAAGAGTAAAGAACCTTCACCCCCCACCACAGCCAAGAATAGAAGCAACAAATGAAGAAGGCTTTTCATAGACAAAAACATCCAAAGATGTAGCAGCTATTTATTGTAGAAAAGGAGACGAGAGCGAGACCAATAAAAAGAGAGGCTTAGCATAGACTAGAACTCCTTCTTCTCTATTAACCTACACTTTAAAAACTATTCCTGAAGTTTAAAAGGCAAAACTGAACCTATCAAAATTTTAATTAAACAAATTTTCTTCATAAAAATGAGATGTTTTGAACTTATTTTGGGCAGAATTATCTTTTAACCTGATACACAAACTATTGTTTTAAGTTGCTTACAATCTTAAAGTTTTAAAACTAAAAACCTAATTCCTTTAATGTCAGATATCCTTAGCCACGCTAGTTTAAAATTACTTCTATGCCAGCATCTTCTAGTAATGATTTGCAATGGAATCTGTATAATTAATAATAACATTCTTCCCTCTAATAGTTCCAGAGAGCCAAGGATGACATCTCCTTATCTCCCTATTTATTCCACTGGATTGACATGTTTTATCTCATCTGTCACCTTCCATAGAATTCTGCTTTCATATATGAGTTAATTCATTTTTAGTTGTCCTCAATGTTCTAAAATAGTGATGTTTGACAGAATTAATTCAGTGTTCTAGTTCTCTCTGTTCGACTGGTATTTAATTAAAGATCCTGGAGGCCTTCTTTTTCTCGGGTTATAGCATTTAAAGAGGAACATTACTTCCTCCATGGACAATATAAGCCACGTGGCAACAAGGCTGCCTTCCTAAGGTTTCCCATTTAACAGATTGCTTTATTATCTATAAACCACCAATAAGGCAGATTACCACTTTATTTCACGTTGATTTTACTTTTCGCATCTCTGAACCACAATTCTACTATAGCCTACATTCTCTTTTACCTTTGAATTTCCAGAATTTTTTTGGAGTTTTAACATTCCCTTATATTTTTATTTATCATTGCTTTTGTTTCACCTGGACCTCAAGGAGTCCGAATGGAATTTAGATTCTTGAAGATTTCTTGGATCTCTGGTAACAATGCAGAAAGTCTTTAAACAATGAGAGCTACCTTGGGACACAAACTGAGAATACCTGTTTTAAATTCTTCTGAATTAATATCTTTTGGAGAACGGCCCACTCAACTTAATATGTCATAGCATTCAATTCTAAAGGTAGCACGGATCATTTAAATTGACACTTGCTATTTAATACACAAATATTTGTTCTCTTGGATGGCCTTTTGTAAGCTAGCACTTCTTAATCATTTTTTAGGTCTATTGGAACCACAAGAGACGTCAATTTAAGCAAACTTCAGGAGCAATAAACTAACAAACAGACTCTAGGTGGTGGTATAGGTTATTTTTTATCTGGATGTTTTGCTCTTAAAACTCCAAGAGTCAGAAGAGCCTTTAGCTTCTTTTAAGACACTTCTTTATTGGGAACTTACAATGTTTTAGGGTGTTTAAATTAGTAAAATCCAAGTTCTGCATAGTTCAGAGACACATGCAAGAAGTGGGTCTAAAGCAAGGTGTAAAATCTGGTTTTCAACTACCTCAAAGGCACTATAGAGAATTCATTTGAGTAAAACCAACCATCTATATTTTCATTTTTATTTTTCTCCCCTCACATACCTCAGGCACTTTCAGAGGTAAGTATGGAAAGGGGTCTTTCCCCATGAGAATGTATGAAACAGACGAGTAACAATTCTGCAGCCTGCAGGGCAGTAGCTGTTCTGCTGACTGACCCTTCTTTGTCTCCAGGAACTAATTCCAGGCAGAGAAAAGTTACTATTGGTCATGAAGCCACTAGCCTCTGAACCAGTTAAACCCAATCCCCATTACCTAATGGCTGGGCAAAACCAGTGCAAGTTACATTTCAACATACTACAGGCAGCAACCCACATTAGGTGCTAGGCAGTTGAAGCACCATTTGTTTAAAAAGTCCACTTAGTTCAGTCTCTTCAACAAAGGTAGCAAACTGGTGATTAAACACTGAATGATCACATCAGGAAGATGCCACCCACTTGCTAAGCCTATGATTCACTAATAAGCAGGTTCAATGCAATTCATAACTTTAAAGAATAAACTTCCAAAGCCCTTTACTTCACAATTCCCCCCCCCCCATAATATAAAGAGCATTTATCATATATAACCCGATAACCTTTTTACTTTGGATACCTATAGACGGTCTCTCTTCCTCTAAAGACAGAACAATCTCACATTTAATCATTTACATTACTGGAGACAAACTCCAACTTAGTTGCACCGAGTAAAAAGTCCTTGTAGCTGGGAACGTCTTAATTTTTTTCCAAAATACAACGTCCTATTAAAACAATATTTTAAAAACTCAAAAGTACTTATCATTCTGTACTTAGTTACTATCTTCACAACCCAATTTAGTCACTAAGGAGCTAGAAGGTAGAAACTCCTGTAATGCTTCTGAGATCAACATGTGTCACCGACTCCCAGCTTGTTCGCCTCTAAGACACAGTAGATTCCTTTGTTCCTTCAGACTGAGCACCAACTGGACTATAATTTGGAAACTACTCTGGGAAAGATGGGAGAATGCGTAGACTATTTCCAGGGACACCCTTCATAAAACAACAGTCCCGAGAAGGAGGCAGATGCAGGAGGAAAGAGAAGCAGCCTCCCAGGACTCACTGAACGCGAGCCCGGGTTCTGGCTCCGGGTAAAGTGATGGCTGAGGCCTCGGGTCCGAGGAGCCTGGCCCGCAGGAGGGCAACGACGAGGACCGACGACCCGGCCTGGGGCTCTGGCGGGGCCAGGGCGCCGTCCCTTTCCCTACTGGCTTTTCCTGTCCGGGAATCCCGCGAGCACCGAGCAGGGAGGCACC
>NW_005356635.1:2064335-2077080 GCF_000412655.1 Myotis brandtii
GGGCGCCCACCCTCCCCGCCCGAGTGCTGGCGGCGGGGCGTCCCTCCTCCCATCTCACCCCACAACTCCGCTCCCAGGGCTCCCTCACCCCGACTTCCTCCTCCTGGTAATCTGCGAGTCCTGCTTTAATCTTGGGGACGGGCACTAACTCCAGGTCACTCGGACCCCACGCCCAGCACGTAGTAGGCGCCCAGGAATAAACGTGGAGGGACTCCAGGTGGCATCGTGGAGGGAGACCGCCGGGGAGCCCCGCGCTCCGGCGGCTTTGTCTCGGCGAAGTCTCCCGCGGAGTCCGTCCGCGAACCTCTCATCCCGGGAAGAATTTGACCCTAAGGACGCGGCTAGAGGCACGGCTGCCCCCGCTTTGGCAGCTGCTTCGGCTCAGTCTCGGAATAAGAAATAACAATTACATCACGAGGCCCCGGCGGCAGCGCTGCGGAGCCTCTGTGTTTCCTGCAGCCTAATCTTGCTGAACCCGCCTCTAATTCGGGGGGATATGGATTGGTGAAGAGAGAAAGTGGAGGGAGGAGAGAGTCCTAGGAAACCATAATTTCTCCGTTCTTATGTTTGCTGTTATAAAACCTTATCCTCAACACTCCCCAAACGGCTCACTAGATTTATTAACGCCCCTTCAATACTTCCCCAGATATCAGGTTGCTTTTCGACTCTGGCATCTAGCATTTAGTAACTCGCCATGAAAAAGACTACCCGAGGGAATGAGTGCCATTGCTGAAATTGCGCTTAATACAAAAACGTCAAAGTGCAGCTTAGCCTCGCCTTAGCTTTGAAATGGCATTCCTGTGTTCAATACAACACTTATTACACGAAGCAAATGAGCGATGAGGCACTCCATTCTTGTATGTAGGTTTTCATATCCTTTTGAATTCTATTCTTTGAAAAGAGTTGCTAGTGACTTTTAAAAAAATTATACAAGTCCTAAAACAGTATTCTATGCCTGTTATATAATGGCTGTGTTGCGCATTTAAAATTTCATTTAACCTTTAAAAATGTGAATGAGAGTTTTGGAATACCTTCATAATCTTAAAAGTGAAAGCAATTTTTAAAATTAATACTTAATAAATCCAGCACCGAGCACAGTGCTGGGCACATGATAGGACTATTTTGCTTAATGGTAATTGTGCATTTTAGAACAATTATTTTACATGAACCTAGTGATTCAACTGTGCAGTCGGTTGCTATCATATATAGTTTAAACCTCGGATGATAGCTTATTATTTGCATATACCACAGTTTGAAATCTCTAGGTAACGTAACAAATCTGCTGTTCCATAATGCATCATTTTCCCAGGATTGACCCAAAGCAAACTGTTCCAGTTACAGCATAATTTGAGCTTGGCCCTTTAAGGAGTCAAACTCACTTTTTAAAAAACTGTTTTTTAACTGTTATACAAAGTTATAAAATCTATTATAAATGCTATTTTCTTAGGCAGTTTACTGGACTTTCCTTCAGCTTTTTCCTAAAAATACTTTAATTTTATTTCAAGTATTGATTGTAGTAGGTTGTAGTGGATTCAACACATATATCAAGTTCCCATCATATATTAGGCTCCTTCCTAGGTGTTAGGGATGCTCCCAGGAGGTATGTAAGTTGCGAATCACTGCATTGAAGGACTCTAGGACACAATGACCTAGTGATTATCTCTGTCTTGTAGTTTCTCTCTTCCCAACTTCACTAAAACAACAATCTGTTGTCCTTTCTCTGTTGCCAGCATGCCTGCCTCTAAAATCCTCCTCCTCTTCTGATTGGCAGCTTCTAGTCTGGTGCAGGCTAGGAATCCAGATAGCCTCACTTTTCAGAGTTCAATCTAAAGTAAAAATCTGTTCTGTATAAGGGACTTGTGCTCACCAAGAAGTAAGGCCTATGAACCTTAGTGCATAGACTTTGGGACAGATATTTGGACTGCTCAAACGTTGCTTTAAAAAGCTTTTTTTTTCTTCTTAAGTGGGGTTTAGATCATTGAGATTGGTTGTATCTCCTAATAAGTTACACTTAACTGTCTTGCCCTCCAACACTAGTGTTAAGAAGGCCACTGCCATATGTTAGATGACTTAAAGTTACCTCTTATTATTTATCTATCTTTTCAGTCTCACAGAAATCCAATTATTGAAATCCTGAGCTCTTTTTGATAGTACATTAATGTTAAATTAAGTGCAAACCTTTTGTAGAATTCATGTTTACTTAATCATGCTAACTGGAGCCATTTTCTTGTTGTTCTTTGTTTTTAAAAAATCAATACCTAAATTTCCTGGCTAGGAGAGTCATTGCAAGAATACTGGGGCATATATGTAATATAAGATTGCCTATTCAGTAATTTGTATTTATTTTATTTTTTAATTACAGTTGCTATCGAATATTATTTTAGTTTCAGGTGTACAGCATAAAGGTTAGACATTTATATAACTTAATTAAGGGATCCCCCTGATAAGTCTAGTACCCACCTGACACCATACAGTTATTACAATTTATTGACTGTATTCCCTATGCTGTATTTTCCATCCTTTGACTATTTTGTAACTGCCAATTTATACTTCGCAGTTCCTTTACCTTTTTTACCCAGTCTCCCAACCCCCTCCCAGTAATTTGTATTTTGAAAATAACTCTCATTTTAACCAATTATGAAGTGGAAAAAAATGCCCTTCAGTTTATATACTAAACATGAGTATTTTTATGAACCAAGGGTTTCCTTGGGATCACATACTTATAGTGCAGGCTTACTATGTTCATCTACCACAAAGAAGTAGCCTGGGAAAGGTATGTTTATGATATGCTCCCTGAATCTGTCCTGTTACAGCATTTTCTATATCAATTTGTGCCTGGTGTTAACTTGTCTGCATTCCACTCTAAAGGCAAGCACTACAGGCACAGGGTTCATTTCCCTATTGTTCACATTTGCATACTTCCACTACCTATCGCTGTGCTCAGCAAACCCTAGGCATTCAGTAGATTTGGGGTATGATACTGTCATATCCTAAAGGACAGAGTGTTTATTTTTACTTGGGGTACAGGTGTGAGATGAGGGAATTCAAAGAAAATTTTACTGAGAAAATAATGCTTCAACTGATTACTAAAAGGTAAGAAGAATTTGCCAAGTAGGCAAAGTGGGAAAGGAATTCTCAGTAGAGGAAAATGATTGTTTAACACTAGAGTGGGGTGAAGCAAACAAAAATATACATTGGGAAGTATCTGAACCCACATTATACATTTTGAACTAGTGACTAATGAACTATGACAACTGGCAAAAATATAAACAGGTCGAACTCCAGCATAGTTACACTGATACAGTCTCTTAGCCTCTAGAGAAATAAAAATATAAAGTAACCCACAAATGTAAGCTGCATATGCACTTTTACATTTTCTAGTAGTTACATTTAGAAAATACAAAGAAGCAGGTAAAATTAATTTTAATAACATACTTTATTTAAACCAATATATCAAAAGTATTATTTCAAAGTGTACACAACATTAGCTATTTTAAAAAAGAATGTAAAATTTTCACTAAATTTTCATACTCCAGTGTGGCGTTTACACTTATGGCACATCTCCATTTGGACTAGTCACGTTCAAGTGCTCAGTGGTTGAATGTGGCTGATGGCTGCAATACTGGACACTGTAGCTCTAGAGAATGGATGAATTCTTTTTTTGGATGAATTCTTTAATAGTGCAGTTAAAAATAATCTTTAGAGATGAAAATTTAAATCTTGTTAAATTTAAGGTTTCATTTGTTGGTTATTGGTGTTTAGCTATACTATGTTATAAAGACTATTTTCTTGTGTCTGGGCTTTTATGTCAATTAGAGAATCAGCAAAGTTTTCATTTATGTGCTGTCTAGCCACAATTACTCCTGTCTCTATTAACTGTGGTGGTGGACTGAAAACGTAAACTGGCTTTTATGGCAGAAATAAAGCATTATATATTTGGGGTTGAATATGCTTTTAAAAAGGCTTCTCTGGAACACAGAACTACCACTATGCTAGCTCCTATCAAACATATTCCTGGCTCTAAAAGCTCAGGGTTTTGTTCTTTAATTCTTCCATGCCCAGTTGCTGGTGGGCTGTAAAATCTACTCCAGCCTTTGAGGCAGTCACCTGCCTGAAGCTGCTGCAAGTGGGAAGTGCTGCCGTGCCCGAGGATTGAGAACGGTTTTATAAAGGTGTTTAGACACCCTGTCTGCAGGTTACTGTGCAGTTTTCCCTAATGAGATTGAAGCTTTTACTTTCTGGATGTCTTGGGTGCCAAGAACTGACAATTCTATACTTAAATGAATCCTGAAAATGGGATCTTAAAAAATGTCTGAAAATAAAGTGGTTTTTTTTTTAATATATTTTATTGATTTTTTACAGAGAGGAAGGGAGAGAGATAGAGAGTTAGAAACATCGATGAGAGAGAAACATCGATCAGCTGCCTCCTGCACATCTCCCACTGGGGATGTGCCTGCAACCCAGGTACATGCCCTTGACCGGAATCGAACCTGGGACCCTCCAGTCCGCAGGCCAACGCTCTATCCACTGAGCCAAACCGGTTTCGGCTAAAGTGGTCTTTATGACATAGTATAACTAAACACCAATAGCCAAAAGAAAGCAGCTGTAAGTGTACAACAAAAAGGCAGGTACTTTAATGCAATGCAAATGTGGACAATGTCTTCTCATTCCCAAACCAGGAAGTTGTCTAGTATAGTTGAGGAGTCTAAAGACAAAAAAATCCCAATGAAGGTAAAGAAAACCTGCCAGTTTGATGATGTGTCAGTATAACATGTCTAAATGATTGAAAGTAAACATTACATGGAGTACTATCTCTTTATGTAGAAATGGGTTATGTGGATTTCACTTAGCAGCCCTGTCGTAAATGAATACAAATTTTATTTTCAGGATTTTACAAACATCCATCCATATATAAATTAATTGAGTAAGACATGATCCTATTAGTATTTAGAGATTTTATTCAGACAACCTTCAGCTAAAGCATATCTGTTTTCCCAAATTATTCAGAGATCTGTAGGGAAAATAGCTATAAGAAAACAAAATGTATATTTACCATTTGTATAACTGTTTGACCCTCAAAGGAAATAGACATAGATTCTGACATATCTGTTTTAGATTTGTTTAGTTTAGGTAACATAAAATTCCTATATAGTCTGTATTTTCATAACATTTACTAAAATTAGTGTTCTCTCTCTCTTTCTCTCTCTCTCTCTCTCTCTCTCTCTCTCTCTCACACACACACACACACACACACACACACACAGGTATACCCCTAAAATTCTACACAATTTAATGGGGAACAAATAGCCTTTACAATAAATGGTGCTGTGACAATTGGATATTCACATGGAAGAGAATGAAATTTGACCCCATTTTTGTACTATACACAAAAATTAAAATGGATTGTAGGCCTAAATGTAAAAACTAAACTACAAACTCTTAGGAGGAAATGTAACAATAAATCTTCATGACCTTGGTTAGGCAAAGCCTTCTTAGATATGACACCAAAAGCACAAGTGACAAAAATAAATAGGTATATTGGACTTAAATTAAAATATTTTGTGTATCAATGGACACTATCAAGAAAATAAAAAGACAATCCACAGAATGAGAGAAAAAAATAGCAAATCATATATCTGTTAAGAGCCTTGTATCTAAATATATAAATAAATTTTACAACTCAATAACAAAAAGACTTATTTTTTAACTAGAGGCCCGATGCATGAAAATTCATGCACTGGAGGGGGGGGTCCCTCAGCCCGGCCTGCCCCCTCTCACAGTCCGGGAGCCCTCAGGGGCGGGAAACGACCCAGAGATCAGGGGAAGGCAACGCCCCATCACACCTCTGCTGCTTCCACGGGCGGCAGCACAAGCCTCAGCCGGCCCTGGTTACCTGAGCCTCGGGCAGCCCTGGGCGGTTGGGGAGGTGAGGGGACTGGGGGGTCTCTGGAGGCAGGCACGCACCTGGCCTTGCCTCACGCCTGCTGCCCCAGTGGGGCTGAGGGGACTGGGTGCCGCCATCTTGTGGCTGTGGGTGCTGCCATCTTTGAGGGTGTGGCAGTCAATTAGCATATTCCCCCCTTATTGGCTGTGGGTGCTGCCATCTTTGGGACAGCATGAGGGTCAATTAGCATATTCCCTCTTTATTACATAGGCTGAGGCAAGGGCCTGAATAGACATTTCTCCAAAGAAGATATACATTAAACAAATGGGAAGAAGCTCCATATCATCAACAGGGAACTACAAATCAAAACCACAATGAAAAACCACTTCAAACTCACTAGGAATGTCTATAATATATACTAATAAAAGGATAATATGCTAATTAGACCGGGTCGACTGGCCATCTTCTGAACATCTAACTTCCTTCCGGACAAAGTCATGGTGATGCTGAGGCAAGAGGCAGTTAGGGGCAATCAGGCTGGCAGGGGAGGGCAGTTAGGGGCAAGAGCAGGCCAGCAGGGCAAGGCCATTGGGGGCGAGATCAGGCCAGCAGGGGATTAGAGGCAATCAGGCCGGCATGTGAGGGCATTTGGGGGCGATTAGGCAGGCAGAGGCAGTTAGGGGCAATCAGGCTGGCAGGGGAGGGCAGTTAGGGGCAAGATCAGGCCAGCAGGGCAAGGCCATTGGGGGCGAGATCAGGCCAGCAGGGGAGGGCAGTTGGGGGCAAGATCAGGCCGGCAGGGGAGGGTAGTTGGGGGTGATCAGGCAGGCAGAGGCAGTTAGGGGCAATCAGGCAGGCAGGCAGGTGAGCGGTTAGGAGCCAGCAGTCCCAGATCGAGAAAAGGATGTCAGGCGGTCGGACATCCCCCAAGGGGTCCCCGATTGGAGAGGGTGCAGGCTGGGCTGAGGGAATCCCCCTGTGCACGAATTTTGTGCACTGGGCCACTAGTAAAAAAGAAAAAGATAAGAACAAGTGTTGAAGAGAATGTAGAATAGTTAGAACCCTCATACACTGCTGGTGAAAATTTTGAATGCTGTAGCCACCTTGGAAAAAAATCTGGCAGTTCCTCAAAAGGTTACTCAGCAATTATACTCCTAAGTATATACTCTAAAGAAATGAAAAATTTATCTCCACATGAAAACATATACATTAATGTTCTACGAGTGTTCTTCATAACAATAAAGGGCAACAACCCAAATATCCATCAACTGATGAATGGGTAAACAATGTGGTATATCCTTACAATGAAACACTACTTATCAATAAAAAGGGAATGAAAAATCTCACATATGCACTACTAGTACATACTGGGACATAAATAAACTTGAAAAGATTATGTTGAATAAAAGAATCCAGTCACAAGAGCACATATTGTGATTCTGTTTATGTGAAATGTTCATAATATGCAAATCTATAGAGACAGAGAGTAGATTAGTGATTATCTAAAGCTGGGGAGGAGATTGGGGGAAAAATGAGGATAGAATGGGTATAGAATTTCTTTTAGGAATGATAAAAATGTTCTAAAATTGATAATAGTAATTGTACAACCCTAGATATACTAAAAACCTTGAATTGTACACTTTAAATGGGTAAGTTGTATGGTATGTGAATTATATCTAAATAAAACTATATATATATATTTTTAAAAAGGAATAAACATTTCTCTTTTTAAGAAAAATACTCCAAGCTTTGACATGTATCAGAAAATTAAGTTGGTAAATGTTTTTAAAAATGGTACCACTCAGAATTATTTTTTGTTGATATGACTTGCCAAAAATCAGCATAATAATATATATCTATAAAACAAGAAAACTATATGTTGCAAATTAACTTTAGCTGTTTTGTGATTCTTTTTAAAAAAATATATTTTATTGATTTTTTTTACAGAGAGGAAGAGAGAGGAATAGAGAGTTAGAAACATCGAGTGAGAGAGAAACATTGATCAGCTGCCTCCTGCACACCTCCTACTGGGGATGTGCCCGCAACCAAGGTACATGCCCTTGACTGGAATCGAACCTGGGACCTTTCAGTCCACAGGCCAACACTCTATCCACTGAGCCAAACTGGTAGGGCTGCTTTGTGATTCTTAAATGACAGTAAGGGTGAAAGACATTATCATCAGGACAGCCCCAGTGTTAGTAATGTATTGTGCACCATACTAAGTGTCCGTATGTGTGGTCTTTCAGCAATGCCAACATGGAATTCCAGAGGTGACCTAGGAAAAGAATCCTGGATGAACATCATATACCACTCATGTCCCACAAAGCTGACTTATACTAGGTACACAACTCATTAATTTATAACTATTCCTACAAAGTTAAATTATTACCCTTATTAGGTAGTGCAATGTATTATATTTCTAAAAGTCAGATTTCCAAGACATTGTATTCCAGATTTCATCAGCTAATAACTACATTTGGTTGCTAATTACAGATATAAAAACAAATAATGATTCAACCAAGATAGGGTTTTTTTGTTTGTTTGTTTTTAGATTTGGGTGTGCCTAAATGTCTTGAGTGTTTTGGAGCAGTAAGTTCATTTTCTGTGAAATTCTATATATTTTTAAATTGTTGACAGTATTACAAATATCTCTATGCCTCCCTCCCCCCCTCTACCTAGTCCCTACCCCACCCCATTCCTTCACCACACTATTGTCTGTATCCATGGGCAATACATATAAGTCCACAAGTGCATTGTGGGTGTGGTTTAATGATGCCATCATCATTTCTAGATTGTTTCTATTCTGTCATCTTTAGCTCTTGGTTTTTTTCCTCACGGTTGTCTCATGATGTTAGTTGGCTAATAGAAATCTCTATATTAGGTAGGAAGAATTTGGGTGGCCTATCACCTTTTTAAGGAGTTTTCCTGAAAGTACCATCCAACAACTCATGCTAACATCACATTGAATGTATCCAGAGAGAGTGTGGGGATTAGATAGGATCAATACTCAAATAAAATCAAGATTTTATTTGTAAAGAAGAAGAGGAGACTTGATATTGAGTGAGTGTATTAGTTATCTCATGCTGCATAACAAATCCCCACAAATTAGTAGCTTAAAATAAGAAACACTATTATCTCATAGATTCTGATAGGTAAACTCTCCGGGAACAGCTTAGCTAGATTGTTTTGACACAAGGTCTCTCATGTGGTTGCAGTCAGGATATTGGCAGGGTCTGCAGTAATCTGAAGGCTTGCCTGGAGCTGGAGGATCCAATTTCAAGAAGATTCTCACACAAGGCTGTTGGCAGGTGGCCTCAGGTCCTTGCCACATAAGCCTCTCCACAAGCTGCTTGAGTATCCTGATGACATGGCCACTGCCGCCCCCCAGAATGAGCTATCCAAGAGAAAGCAATGAGGTAGCAGTGTCCTTTATGACCTGATCTCTTAATTCACACAAGGTACTTCCACATTTTCTGTTAATTAGAAGTGAGCCACTAAGTTAACTCCACTCATATGGGGAAATCATCTTGAATGGAAGGGCATCAAAAATGTGTGGACATATTTTAAAACCACTACAGTAAGCTATTAACATTTCTGCCATGGTTTGCCTCTTTGATTTCCCAAACCAACATACATGCTTTTGTTTTCATACATAGAACAATCATATTGCTTCTCCAAGGGGTCAAGAACTATGTCTCTTTCTGTTACTGCATCAAATCCACTGCCTAAATTTTCTGGGTGATATGAAGCTCTCTCCTAGAAGCCCAGATGGGGCAACTTATATGCTGGCAACCAATAAACTAAAGACATGTTTTCACCAATCAGTACATTTAAGTTTTTAATGGTGGAGAAGGAATGGATCATTGTGATAAACCTGTCATGTGGAAAAGGGAAAATGAAAAATACACATTTGTCATGATGCATAATAATTATCAAAACTCACTTAGCTGTGCCCTGACTGGTTTGGCTTAGTGGATGGAGCATCGGTCTGCGGACTGAAGGGTCCCAGGTTCGATTCCGGTCAAAGGCATGTACCTTGGTTGCAGGCACATCCCCAGTAGGGAGTGTGCAGGAGGCAGCTGATCGATGTTTCTCTCTCATCGATATTTCTAACTCTCTATTTCCTCTCCCTTCCTCTCTGTAAAAATATCAATAAAATATTTTTTTAAAAAAAACTCACTTAGCTGTAATAGACTCCATGCCCTAGCTCTGCAGGAAGTTCATTGGTTGGCCAAACTGTTAGTTTCTGGGTCTTTCTCTTAAATGTTTTTCTTCATGCCTTATCCTCTGTTGCTCCTGGATCTGACCCTGGGAGGTTCTTCCTTGTCAATTTTCCTCAACAAATATTTCTGAGGAGGATGTACTTCTTGGAGACCTCATGAATTTTGAAATATTGGGGCATTAGAGGTTCTTTTAGAATTTTAATGATCAAAAACTATTACAGAACAAGTTTGGATTTTCTTTGACAGGATAATTTCTTCAAATATTTAGCAGATCTAGTTTCCATTCTATTCCATGTACAAACTACTACATTAGCCAAAAGTCTTGCCTAGATATGATTTTTGAGCCTGAGGATTCTCATCTTTTATTTACTGGGCTCTGTGCTCTGCCCACCCTTCTGCCCCTAAAATTAATGGTGGCAACCTTGAGAGCATCTGAAATAAAAGGCTTAGATGGTGAAGCAAAAACAATTCATCCCCTCCTGCTAGAAAGATCTATCACTGCTGCTTTATGACAAAGCAAGAGTCTTACCTTCTGCTATGACTGGAGTTTCATGGCCACAGTTTAAAACTTCTTCAAGTTTAAGTATGGAAGCAGATGACTTTTTCAAAACTGCAAAGCCCAAATCATTGGTGTCTTCATCAATGTTGTTATCAGGTATAGGCAGAGAATGCCTCCGTTAGTAAATTTCCCTTCCTTCCACCTCTGCTTCCACAAAGTTTGGTTCTAATCTGAGTTCATCTTATTCATAGGATTTTGCTAAAAATAGCAAAAATGAACCACCACCTACCAACACTATGAATTTGTTTTAGTACTTCTTTTAATGGTGTCACCTCAGTCAGCAAATAGACTGCTTTTTAAGTTAAGCAAGTGACAATTTAAACAAATATTTGGCTACTACATTAAAATTAGATTCTCTCCACTCACTACTCAACTGTGTTACTTGTACTTTGCAGCATCTCATTTCTGGTACCAATTATTACATAGGGCATTGTTCTTTGCTTCAGAAAACAAAATTAACTCTTGCTAGTTTAAACAGAAAACATTATTACAAAGTAATAGAAAATTTACAAAATTTTTGCTAGGATCCAGGAATCAGGCTTGGATAATACATGAAACATGGAACAGCCAAGTGGAAACTCCACCCACCATCTGCCACTTAGAACTAAGGAAGAAAAAGACTAAGTACCTCCATTATAATTCTATAGAAGAGCAAAATAGCTCAACCACCTTACTTGCCAAAACAGTCCCGTAGATTCTGCATCCCTATGTTCATATTCACCCTCTTTGTCTTATAGATGCACTTGGTTGACAGAAGCCAGATCACTTGTGAAACCCTGGCTTCACTGAGTCAGAGAAAAGTATGTAATATTCAGCTTCCCAGTCTCTAGTAACCAGAAAAGCATGCTAGAAAGAGCTTAGAATGGTATTTATTATGTCATCCTGCAGTATTTGGCACAGTGGTCAACAAGTTATTTCCAGTAGAGAGCAAGACCCAAAGTTTCTGAAGAACATGAAGTATTTCAGATTGTAAAATGAACAATAATTTACCAAAGGATCATTAAATTTGGGTAAATTTTGCATTAATCATATTTCATTGTATTCTAGCTCTTGGAAATTTGGTCAACCGGTGTTAACAAGTACATTATATCTTGATCTTGTTGGGATACAAAAAATACACTTACTCTTGGATAGGGCATTTATGATATTAAGGAAGAGAGACCAATTAATTTGAAGAGGAAAAAAAAGAAACTTATAAGGTATGAAACACATGAATCTAAGAAAATGCTGTCCCACTAGTCCTCAGGAGACCATAGCAGCCCTTCTTCCTGGTGCTCCACCAATAATGTGCCTTCAGTCTTCACTTGTTCAGACTGCCTATTGGTCCATTTCTCCAAAGAGAATATTTGATGGGCTGTTTATTTTATGGGCGAGTATCCATCCTTGGTCTAATCAGCCATAGCCATGAAGTGGAAGTGAGAGAAAGTTTACTTAGTACAAAGAATTGGTATTCTCAAGATTATGAATAGGGCTATTAAAACTGAAAGGGTAAAATTGGTGCAGTAGATCAATAAACTAATGTTTCTAGTACAGTCATTATCTTTTGCATCACATAAATTAGGACTTGTAACATCATTAATCTTATTTACAAACTGTATACCTACAAATTAATGCTTGTGATTCTTATATACAAAATAGATTCAACATATTCATTCTTTGACCAATTATTTATTGATATACTAAATAAACTAACCATGGTTACTTGCCTTGTGGCACCCATAAGAGGAGATAACTAATATTAAGTTTGATAGGTTCTTTAATAATGTTATGGCTGAGATGGGTGTTATAGAGGAAAGAAGCATTGGTTCATATTTTGGGGGTTCAAGAAAAGGCATCTTCTTATGAAGAAGTGCGGGAAGCCAGTCCATCCTTGCTGCTTGGCACAGTCGCTGCAGGGAAGAAACATCTGCACAGCATATGTTTCAAGGGACCTGGCGCATATGGCATACTGTTCTTAATATGTTTGCTCCCCTTCTTGGCGCTATGTGTTTTAACCAAGGTTACCTCTCTGAGAAAGGTTGTTTCCCCAGGTAGGGATTTTTCCCTGAAGTTAGGGAGGGAATAAAACCCCTTAACTAA
>NW_005356635.1:2080702-2087200 GCF_000412655.1 Myotis brandtii
CCCCCCCCCCTAAAAAAAAAAAAAAAAAAAAAGGAAAAATATTCTTGGTTGAGAATTTTTTTAAAAGCTATTTATTTGAGATGTACCATTTTTAAAAAAGAGTGTTCCACTGCTCTCTGGGACTTTTTTCCTAAGCTGCTGACTTCCATTGGGCATGTTTTGATATAAATGCACTGACACCCACAGACAGTGACTTGAGAATTTTTTTAAAAGCTATTTATTTGAGATGTACCATTTTTAAAAAAGAGTGTTCCACTGCTCTCTGGGACTTTTTTCCTAAGCTGCTGACTTCCATTGGGCATGTTTTGATATAAATGCACTGACACCCACAGACAGTGACTGTAAGACACATTCCCATTTCAAAGATGTTAAAACATTAAATGATAAATTATGACATAGAATTAAAGACATATGATATTACTTGATAACTTTCTAAGTGTTATTGCACAATCTGTGTCTACTGAGTATCATAATAATGTAAGATAAGTCAAGTAGGCATTGATTCTCATTTTGCAAATGAAGTACTTATGTACCCTAAATTAAATAAGTAGCCTGGATAACACAAAGCTAATAAGAAGTAGAGATGGAACTATCTTCGGTAGAAATAGGACATTTTATTCATAATCCAATTCTCCTTCCATCAATTTGTGCTACTTTTCATCATGCTTCTTAAAGAATCATAAATCTATACTGTAATTCTTAATCTGCTATCTATCCTCAACCACTGAAAATTTTAATCCAACAGTTCACAAATGCTTTAGAAAAGTACCAATGTTACAAGATTTTCTGCTTTTCAAAATCTAATAATCTATAGTCACATTTCATGGTGTTAGGAAAAGCTTTGCCACAAGTGTTTCATTTCTTGAACAAACATGAAAAACTTTGATTTCATTAATTCTCCCAGAAACCTTATCTCTTCCAGCGACACAGATATAGCAGTGTCTCAGATACACTAATCTCTGTTAATAAATTGGCTAGTTATTGTGTTGGAGCCCTTAGAAGAGGTCTTAGAAAATTCATAAGGAGTGAATTGAAGATTGAAAATTTGATACACTCCACAAGCCAATCGATAAAGGGTTTATATTTTTTGCCAATCAGGCATTTTCAAATTTCTTCAATTACATAATATAAACAAGTCATTCTAATTTTATCCTAGCACTACCTGTGATCCATTCCCCACCCCCAGCCCATTTTGGGGTGGGGGGTTAGCTCCATTCTGCATCAAAGAATCAAATTTACAGGTTCTTTCTACCCAGGAAGAAACTGACGAACTTAATTACTCTTTCTGGGAAGCCAATCTGACTCTCACTATTCCAATGTATTGTAGGTTTAAAGCATGTGTGATTTAATCCTGTTTGAATGATGTGTGGAAGAAAATTGACATAAAATAGCAAAAAAGCTCTGAAGTGAACTGAGCTATATAATTGGGGCATAAGCATTCTTAATGTCACCTTTAAAAGAACTTGAAATGCGTTTGATGGTGGGAGAAATTTTAGTATAGCTTTAAAAACTATCAAACAGCATCTGTTGCCTTTTCCATTTTGATTAAAACATGCTCACAGGGAAAATAGTGGTTTGTCTGTTAAGTCAAACACTAATGAAACATTTGCTAAAATAATCTCTTGAATTTGGGCAACATTTGGCAATAAAGTGCACTCATTGGATCATTTGCCTATATTTTGATCTTTGAGAGTTAACTGAGCACAGCTAAGTCTAATATGGTAATGGGCTCTTTGCTAAAACCTGGGCATATGCATTTCTCACGCTCTGTTGTGTTCTACTCTGGGGAAGAGAGATAAGAAATGTTATTATGATGGCATTAAAGGTTTCTCATTGACATATCTAAATACCAGGAGCCAGAACTGTCTTATTTAGTCATTTTCTGTTTCTATATATTTTATGGATCAAAGGCACCATGATTAGAAAGCTCAGATAAGTAAATAAGGATTAGTGATATTCAAGTCATCACAAGAAGAGTTGGTAATTAATGCTCAAATACTGTGTATATGCTTTTGAAATAGCCAATGGTAGTTAAAATGAAACCACAATATTTCTGTATATTCAAAATATCCAGTAGCTAATGCCAGTAGGACACAGAAATAGTGCATATTGCCCTAACCGGTTTGGCTCAGTGGAAAAGCGCCGGCCTGCGGACTGAAGGGTCCCGGGTTCGATTCCAGTCAAGGGCATGTATCTTGGTTGCGGGCACATCCCCAGTGGGGAGTGTGCAGGAAGCAGCTGATCGATGTTTCTCTCTCATCGATGTTTCTAACTCTCTATCCCTCTCCTGTCCTCTCTGTGGAAAATCAATAAAATATATTTTTAAAAAAGAAATAGTGCATATTATCACTGAATAGCATTATTTTATTGAAATTAGACTAATTGTTTTAGAATTCAAAATAATTCCTGTTTCTAAGTTACTGTTTTAAATTTTATGTATGTATGTATGTATGTATGTGTGTATGTATATAAAAACACAAGCACATAGCACCCTCCCCTGCCACCCTTGTGCACATTCTAATGGACTTTGTGTTAAATCTACCCCTTGCATTACATTGGGCAAAAAATTAGTGAACAAAAACAAAACACACAAACTATCCTTTCAGCTGCTTCTGGCACCATGCAAAACCAAAAATGCCATTCACACATATATACTTGGAAAAACTGACCTGAATGTGCTCTTTCAGAAGATCTAAGTAGCTGGATCATCATGTTGAAAGCCTTTGTTGGTTCGGGGGTTTTGTACTATTAAAAGAACAGTAAAGTGATGACCTTTTAAAAAGCTTATGACATTACCGTAGCCCGAGATGGTCTTCCTTTTATTTTTTTGTCTATCAAAACACAGAGTCAGCTCAAATACCAATTTCTACATAAAACTTCTCTTTCTCTATATTTTTAATACTTCTTTGAAAAAAAATATACTTCTTTGAAGTACTTACTTCATCCAGGGTTTATTATAAATTTCCAAATGTCCTACACCCTACTACATTGTGAGTTCCTAGAAGACGGAGACACTATCTGATTTTGGAGTAGCTAGAGGCAATGTTAGTGGAGTCAGGGTTTGAAGTGGTGTAGTGGAGATGACAGGACATGTGGTAGAGGTGGCAGGGGCTGCAGCAAAGAAAAAGTTGCCAGCAGGCATAGCAGTGGCAGAGGTTGAAGAAGCACAGATGTCATAGAAGTGGAGTCACAGGAGGAATCAGTGAGACTGACCTCAGGTCTGGACATCAGAAACAGACTCAGATGCTGGAATATATTCCTGTGCCTCCTCCTACATCATCGCTACCCCCTAGAATTTGGTTTTGGGTTATAGCATATAACTAGAACACATTCTTTTTATTATAAAGGTGTCACTTTATATTGTTTTTCTGGCTAGATCCTTTCTCATCTGTAACTCTGGATGCCAGATTCAGTTTCCCAAAGATCTTCTTAATTAAGGGTCAAGGGACTGAAGCATATGGGGGTATCAGACAATTAAAATGTTAGAGATGATTCCTACATGCCAGTTACTTGTTAAGAGACTATTTCTTTCTTCCTGGCCAAGTATTCCCAGGGATTAACACAGTGCCTAGCCCATATTTAACCTCAATAAATATTTAAGTGAGTGACTAATAATAAATAATATTTATTTGGGGCTTATATATGTCAGGTATGGTACAAAATACTTTTCAAATACTGTGTCATTTAATAGTAGTTACTATTATTCCTATTTTATAGATGGGTAAACTGAAACTTGAGAGATTAAGTAATTTGATCAGTGGTGAAATTAGGACTGACTCAAAGAAACTTACACTCAATATATTACACTACCTCTATATACAGAAAGCTTTCAAGAATTGAACGTTCCACACATTGCATAAGAAACAATCATTCTCTAGGGTAATGGTGCTCCAATAGTACAAAATTCCTTAATGCCAGTGTAAAGGCTTAGGGCACTGGCCATCCTCATAGTTTATGAAACAGTAACTAATTTTTGCTTATTTTTTTTCTCAAAATGGATGGCATGCTCTATCAAAATTTTCCAACTTTATTTTTAAACTTAACACATCTACATGATAAAAAGAAACTTAAGATGGCAACTACTTCAGCAAAGAATGATAAGTGAGAGACCAGATGCATCATATTTTCAATTGCAAAAATATCACGGGAAGCCAGCTGCATCTTCTAAAATTTCATGATGTCATCATATCACTTCAGGATCTATTTAGTTGGTTCATAATCTTATTAGCTTATCTCTGTTTCCAGTCATGCACTAGGTTTAATTGCATAGGTTTGTTTATAACGTTGTTAGAATTAGAGTTCTGGTCTTGTATTGCATGCAGAAGTATCTTACTGGATAGTGTACAGTAACTTGCCACTCTGCCTGATACTTAGTGATCCACTGCAAACTGATGTCACTGTCCCATTTTTCTGAGGAGGTCATTGCTTCCTGGCATGGAGTTATCACACAGGTGACTCAGATTTTTTTTAATCTTGTTTAACTTTTCCCAAAAGTTTAAGTCTAGGATGATGATTTCAAAGTGTGATGAAAGCAAAGTGTTTCAATTTGGCATGTTTTAATGTCACGGTGAAATTTACTGTTTTATAGGCATCAGTTACACTGCCAAGTTCAGAGAGATTTCAATTATATGAGAGATGGAAATAATTTTGCATTCCTATACTTCTACTCTGAATTTCACTGTCCCATCTCTTTGTCCCCCATTTTTATTCACCTTTTTATTCAGTCTCAAATCTATATTCTTTTACAGGTCAATATTTTCTGTTACAATTTTTTAGATAAACTAATGTCAGATATTTTCTCAGAGATCCGACATTGGGGTCTACCATTTTCTGAATTTTTGAAAATGAAACCACTAGTATTTATTGCCCAAAAGAGCCTGCTTCTCGTGGCCCCATCAGAGCTGGGTTGGATCTTTCTAGGGAATGAGTGGCCAGTTACTTCCATAAAACAGGACCTCTACCTGTATTTACTGATTAGTCAGACAAAAATAAGACCATCTTCCCCTCCCCCTCCCCTCAGGGTCTTATATGAGTAGAACCTGTTATTTAGGACTCTGCTGTACAATGAAAACTCAGTCCAGACTATTGTAAAGTGGTAGTGGTGAGGGGACTGGAATTGATTAGCTTAGGTAACTGGGAAGTCCTGGAGTAGGGATGGGTTTACGTGGGGCTGATTTAGGCAAGAGCTCAAGCAATGTCCAGTGGGTCTTGGTTTTTCTCAGTCCTATTGGCAGGACTCAGCTCTCCACTCTCGGTGTGTTTGCTGGATTCTCAGCTTCATTCACAGAAGCGAGATGGCAGAAGCATCTCCTGACTTTAAATTTCTCAAATTCCTAGTTCAGTATAAAAGGACATATATGACTTCCCCAAAGAGCAATATAATTCTCCCAAATAAATGTTAGTGTCTTTGATTGGCCTGACTTGGGCCATGGGATCACTGAGAACCTATTACTGTTGCCAGGCAAATGTGATGCTTTGATTGGCCAATCTTGGACCAGGTGCCACCCTTGGAGTCAAGGTAGCATTTTCTCATCAGGGACCATAAGAACTGAGACTGGAAGAGGACCAGCTCCCAAATAGATAAATTGGAGACAGTTATTAGAATAAGGTGAACGGATATTGGTTACCTACTATATAATGCTTCTACTATAGTGCCATTTCAGTCATCCGTTCCTACCTGCTCTACTCCTTCCCAAGTATGGATATTTTCAATTTCTCTTTTCCCCCCCAGTTCTTTCAGCAAGTATATAAGACAGCCAGTCTCCATTTTCTGAGGGACAGTTTGCTTCTGGCCACTGTATAGTATTTATTCTTGAGTCATGCCCATACCACTTTATTTGTCCATTTAATGTATTTTTAAATTTGCTGTTGTTTTCTTTGGTTACTTCTCATTTCAACAATGTAAATTGTTTCTCCAATATATTTTGCCTAGATTTGGGGATAAATTTTGGAATGTCAAATGGACCAGTAAGCATCTAAATAGGCTTTTGTGCAGATCATATTTTTTTCTTTTTTTGGTAGCAGAAGAGAAAAACCAATCTTTATCAGTAAGAAGTGTGCATAAATGTGAAAGAATTAAGAATAAAAAGAGGAGAAACCAAGATGGCGGCATAGGTAAACACCTGAAATTACTGCCTCACACAACCACTTCAAAAATATAACTAAAAGACAAAACAGACATCATCCAGAACCACAGGAAGGCTGGCTGAGTGGAAATTCTACAACTAGAAGGAAAGAGAAAAGCACACTGAGACTCAGAGGAGGTGCTGAAGTAAAGTGCAGAGGTACAGAGGCTCGAGCGCACACAGAAAGGGGCTGGCAACGGAGGACACCGGTGTCTTTTGCAATCGGGAAGGAGGCACAAGCTCCCGACGGCCCTGACTCCAGTTCTGGTCGAGTCTCTGGGGACCCAGACTCATACGGGGAGAAACTGGACTGTCTGGCAGCGGGCGAAACTCGAGGGCGGCTTTCTCTCAGAGGTGCTTGCAGCGATTACCA
>NW_005356635.1:2089310-2091251 GCF_000412655.1 Myotis brandtii
ATTGATTTTAAAAAAGGAATAAAAAGAAAAAATAAATTAAAATTATTAAAACATCTTATTTTAATCACTAACCTCAAGCTTTTTCTTCTAAAGCCTTTTTTACATTTGCAATTAATAACAACAAATTTATTTGGGTTTTGCCTTCCCTTTATGACCATACACACTCGAGCTGGTAATGAGCAGAAAAAATGATTAAGAAGCAGGTGGCAGAGGAGCTAAGGATGTGAATCAAAGAGTCTAGATGCACAGCTCAATAGTGAATGCTAAGTAATTGATATCTGGGTGTAGACAATACAGAAACAGAGGACACTGATATGCAGACAAAACACTATTGTTACTAATGATCTGAGGTTACTGGCTACCATATACCAAGATTGACTTTTTATATTCAGTTCTCTCTATGATATAATCCATGTTTTTGAGCCAGCATATTCAAAATGAATTCTCTTGGAGGCCTTTGGAAATCTTTTTCATTTAGTAAAATAGCCCCTAGATAATAGTAGAATGAATGGGTATTAAAGCATGTCATATATTTACTTCAACAAAACCGTCATACATACCTATTGGCTTATTAGTAGAATCAATTTTTAAAATTGATAATATCTGCATAAGGAATGAAATTTGAAATCTAGACAAAGTATAAAGGGAAAGTAAATATCTATCTGTCAGCTATCAGTTCTCTTCTCCAGAAAAAAAATACTCTTACCATTTTCTTAAGTATTTGACTACAGACAAAGCCTTTGAAAACATACATCCATCTGCAAACTTAAATTTATTATTATATATGCATTTGTAAACAATTACTAAGTTCCTTACTTATTTCTTATTAATATTTGTTAAAATTTTCTAATGTTTACATTAACAAAGATGTTAAAAGACCAAGTTTCTAATATGAATTCTACCATTTGGAAAAATAGTATTGTAACTGCTATGAAAGTAGCCATAAAATAATTAAATCAAAACACCCGCTGGACCAATAAACACATAAAAAAGTAAATTACAGTAAAAATAAAATGAAAAGTAATTTTTACCTATTGAATAAGCAAATACTACTAACAATAATAAAATAGGAATAATAAAAGCTCTAACGCCTATAGCTAATTGCTGAAGCCAGAACCCTGAAAGTATCTTCTGATTTCTTTCTTTGCTTCATCCATATTTTAAAAATAAATATTTTAAAAAATATATTTTTATTGACTTCAAAGAGGAAGAGAGAGAGAGAGAGAGAGAGAGGGAGAGAGAGAGAGAGCGTGCTATAGAAACATCAATGATAAGAGAGAATCATTGATGGGCTGCCTCCTGAACGCTCCCTACTGAGATCAAACTCGCAACTTGGGCATGTTCCCTGATCGGAATCGAACTGTGACCTCCTGGTTCATAGGTAGGTGCTCAACCACTGAGTCACATGGGCTGGGCTACTTCATCTATATTTTACTTTTCACTAAGGCCTGCCTTGTCATCCTCTAAAATATACATATTAAATCTCTTCAGTGTATATAGCTAATTTGCAACTAGATTCCTAACCCACAGAGACTGTAGGATAATAAATGTTTATTGTTTTAAATCACTATGATTTGGGGTAATTTTTACACATTAATACATAGCCAATACACACCTAGTAACACCTTGTGTTTTATAGTCATGGCACTTTTTAGACTTTGTAATTGATCATTGTGATATTTATATTAATATTTATTTAATGTTTTTCTTTCCCCTTTAAACTGCATACCCAGGAGAGCAAGATTCTTGTATGTTTGGTCCCTAAAGTATCTGTAGCATTCATCATCCTATCTAATAAAGAGGGAATATGCTAATTGACCCTCATGCTGTTGCAAAGATGGTGGCACCCACAGCCAATAAGGAGGGAATATGCTAATTGACTGCCATGCCCTCAAAGATGGCGGCACCCACAGCCACAAGATGGCTGGCAGGGGAGGGCAG
>NW_005356635.1:2091399-2106347 GCF_000412655.1 Myotis brandtii
AGGGGAGTGGTTAGGGAGTGATCAGGCAGGCAGGCAGGTGAGTGGTTGGGAGCCAGCAGTCCCAGATTGTGAGAGGGGTCCTAGATTGGAGAGGTTACAGGCTGGGCTGAGGGACACCCCGGCCCCCCCCAGTGGACAAATTTCATCCACCGGGCATCTAGTAATTTATAAAATTCATGTGTTGAATTAAAAAATGAGCAAATGAATTGACATTTGTATGTGCTGCTGATGGGAGATTGTAAACAGGTATAAGCTTGTGTTCTGTAGGGAAGTTCATCACTTTATATCAGAGGTTGTACTATACAAGCTCTTTGACCCAGCAATTCTATTATTAGATATTTATTCTGGAATATAGACAATTAACTAGAACCATGTTCATTGTAGCTGTGTTCATTATAGAAAAATAACATAAACACCTCATGTCTAACAATAGAGGATTAAATTATGGTGCATATACTCTCTATCTAAGTTGCTGAGTGACGTAAGCAAGTTACCAATCAGACATAAAACAATAGCTCATGTTTTCTGAGTGTTTAGTGTATGCCAGACATTGTGATACACACCTTCCCTGTGTGATCTCATATGTGCATATATGTGCAGCAATAGTGTGTGTGTGTGTGTGTGTGTGTGTGTGTGTGTGCTGAAATAGACCTGGAAAACATCTGGAAAGCCATAACACTAAAATACTACAGTGATTACCTCTGAAAGGAAAGATTCTTGTTTTTAGTTTCTTTCCATCATTTTGCTACAATGGGAAGGAAGCTGAGGCCCCAAATGCCAAAAGGACAGTTGCCAAATGAGAAGGGTCACAGATACCAAAGTTAGAAAATGGAGTGAGACAGACAAGGAGTACAGCAAGAGATCAGAGTTTAGACAGGGATCCAGGACATGCCTACAATAAGGAGTAATTGTTAATAGTTCTGCTGGAATATGCTGCCACTTTTCTAAGATAGCAGGGATATATAAAGTCTGGGAAAGACTCCAGGTGGTACCTTGGTTACACACTTGGTTACATGATCAGGCACTCATATGCTGTCCAAACTGAATTGTTTTGGTTACAGTGACATCTGAATGGGCAGAAAGTTCCCAGAACATAGGAGCTTTCAGTGAGGTGCCTTTTCTACTTCAGAAAAAGCCCTGCTTTTTTGTGTGACCTGATATCTGTTTGGTGCTAACTGCCCTAAAGTTAAACAGTGTGCAGGTTGAGGCATTTAAAGAACACAGCCATTTCACCTGTCCACTTTGGTACCTCAGCTTTTCGGGACTGTAGTGTTTAGATGCCTGGTCATCACTTGACGGGAGATCTGACTCAAACTTGGTATCAGCTGCTAGAATTCCCAGTTTCATAAGCAGTGTTGATTTCAGGCAGGACCATGTTTCTAGAGATGTGGGCACTAAGATTTCTCTTGCCAGGATGCTCTTGTGGCATCAGCTGTGGTGGTGGTGGAAGGCTAGGTGGTTTCAGGATAAAGGTCAGAGCTTTTAACTGTTGGAATGCTGAAGGCTCATCCATGGCCAGGTTACCCATATCAGTTACTGAAGAGTTCTTTATTGCGATGGTCAAAGTGAAAAGGTAGGGCATGAACCACTGTTTGTATCTAGAAAATCACAAGAAGTGTTGGACATCCTTGGTTTTAGCTCCCCTCCATGATTAGCGGTACTTGTGTTCAAATAATTGTACTTCCAAACTTGACAATATGTTATTGGTGTTAGTGCAGAGATACTATAGTCACACTATATTTAGAACATTCTTAATCAGGAGCTCGGGAAAAGGATATCAAAAGTATATATCAAGATGTCAACAGTTATAATTTGGTTTGGCATAGAATCTATAGCATCAACTGTTGGGACACTTAATGGTAATTACAGTATATTCAAAAGTCTGGAGGACCGTCTTCCATTTGCCATCTTCTCAGATCAAGGGTTCAGCTTGCAGACTCAAACTCTGTAGAGCTGGTTCAAGCATAGTTAAAGATCTCAAAAGGGAATCTTATTAAGGCTATAGCAGATTGCAGTGTATGTGTGTGTGTGTGTGTGTGTGTGTGTGTGTGTGTGTATGTGTGTGAAATCCCAGACTATTCTGTTCTTGTCCAAAAGAGATGCCCTGGGGTTTAACGAGCTTTAAATGTGTCTCAATTTATGTAACTTTGAATATGTACAGAATGAATATATTTGCTGAGCAGAAACGGTTATGATGGGCAGAAATAATTGCACAGAATAGACTCCTATGCCTAATTTGTCTTACCAGGTTTCTCAACTTGGAGCCCCCATGGGAACAGATTTGTTTTGGGATAATTGCTGGGTTTACTGGACTGGTGTGTGGATAAAGCAGCTATTTGATGCCTCTAAGTCTATCAAGGATAAGAATTAGATGTGGCTCCCTTCTAGTTTTAATTCCTTGGGATGAAGAACATTTGCCTCTCCTCCCATCTAGTGTGTGATAAGGGTTTGAAAGAAGTCCTGGCCTGGTGGGCTGGTGGATCTTAGATTGGGCACCTGTGCACAAACTAGCCCATTTTCACAGTTTTGCCCCTTCTGGCCTAGGCAGTGAGTGCTGCCTGCACATTCTCTTTAACCTTTATGTTTTGTCCTCTCATGCCATAGTCCATAGGTACCAGGCATAAAGTCTGGCCACAACTTCAAATGTCTTGCTTAGAGAAAGGAAAGTAAAGGGAAAGGGTAGGTCAGCAAGGTTCCCTGGGTAGTTAACAGAGTCAGTAATGATACTCAAGACAGGATTGGTAGAGGGGGTTAAGCAAATTGTCAATTTAAGTATTGCTTACATAAAAGGGGGGTTGATAGTTAAGCCATTCAGTAAAACACTTTCAACCCATTCAGGAGTAAATATTACTTAGTGTACATTGTATGTATGGACTAAAGAGCAGATCAACAGACCCCCTGAATTATTCATTTCAATCTGAAAATAAACTGGAAGCAAAGAGCCATCTATAAATAGAAGTCTTTTTTAGTAAATATGCAATTTTTTTTTCAAAACACAATTGGTAGCTATTCATTAACAGTTTATTTATAAAGCAATGAAAATTTAAAGGATTGTTCCATAGAAAATTAGTGTATCAGATTTAGACCTGGAGCTAAATTCCCAGATATCTAATATTGAGTCTTCTACCTGGCTAGCTTATTGACCACCATAGAGCTTAAATTTGTCTTATTGATCTAAGTAAGATGAAAAGAGATGAGATTTCCTGGAAAAGGGATGGCTATTTCTTTAATATCAATATTTTTTTGACATCTGTCAAGTCAAACCCACATCTGTTTTTAGTCATTTCAAGTTACTAAAAACTATTGCTTTATGCTATCATTCTGAAATGCAAAACCATTGATCTTTCTGAAAAAATTACAATAAAGCATGTTTGATCACCTTTCCTCATGACCCAGCTCTATTCATCTTGGGGGAAGAAATTCCTATTAAAAAGATCTAGGTTATTATCAAGAAAAATTATTCTTCAAAGCTCTATTGATTGCCAAAAAAACTATTACTGTGAAAAGAGAAATCTTCAACTACTCCTAAAATAATTGACTGGACATATGTTATGTGTGACCCAAGGGCACTAAAAAGAATTTCATTTAATCAACAAAAAAAGATCTTCCACAAAAATTGGCTTCCTATAATGACATACAATAATCACCAATTTTATAGTAGACTTCAGTACTAAAGAAGCCCGTCTGAAAGCAATTATCTTTTAAGTGGTTTCTTTTTATATCATCAGATTTACCTGCTCTCTAAACTAAGTCATCTTGGTCAGTTGCAGTGTGGTTTGGGTGGACCGAGGAGTTTTCAGAAAGGCATCTTTTCCACTAGCCCTGCTGGTTCACATGACATGGCATTTGCTTGGGGCTGAATGCCCAGGATTAAGACAGTGTGCAACGTAAACCAAGGATGACTACATGCAACTCCTTGGAAGAGAGTCCTTTTATTTAAGTATGTATGCATGTATTCATTCATTCATTCATTCATTCATTTAAAAAGAGTAGATTGGCTATAATCTGAACAGGTCACTTTTTTTTTTGGGTCGGGGGAGGCATGGTTTTCTTATCCAAAAAAATGAGGAAGGAATTGAATTAGATAATGTCTAATTCCCTTTTCACCCTAGGATGCTATGGTTTTATTAACTCATACTAATAGCTGTCAATATGTTTGTGAATGATAATGTGTTGAGACATTTTCATTTCAGCCCAAGGTGAGATCCCTTTCATTATGACTTTCAAACTAAGTTTTATTTTATGAATATCTCTTTCCACTGTTTTAGCTGGTCTACTATTTCAAATAAAATTTTCAGAAATTAAAACTTTGTGAGCAAAAATTATTTCAACAACAATAAAAGCAAAAAAAACTGTAGGGGGTGAGGGCTTGTACTTGGGGGAGGGGATAGAGGGGGAGAGGTCAATGGGGGAAAAAAGGAGACTCATGTAATACATGTAAAACTTTAAACAATAAAGAATTAAAAAAAACTGTAGGACAATAGCTTCTCCCTTGTTCACAAATTTTTTTTGAGAATATGGCATCCCAGACCCAGTCAAGATCTTTGGAGTGAAGGAGGGAAGAAAGGAGAGATTCTGCTTGTTCTGATGTGATTGGCAGTCTGCAAGCACTCAAAAATGAAGAAATTAAGTTAAAACTACCAAAGCTGTCAAAATGAGAATTATAAAACCATGCTGTCTGTCACCAAGCATTATAAATACATAGTTTAAAACAGGATGGTTTCTGTATTGGAAATCTAGGATTTTCGTTATTGTTCCCAAGCATATTTGGATAAGGTTTATAAAACAAGTGTTTACTTGATTTTCTCATTATCTTGACTCTGAAATTGATTCTGAGTCTACATGTGGAGATTGGATTGATTATTTTTAGTTTAATTCCTTTTCTCTATCTTGATTATTCAGTTACATGCAGTTGATCACATTGTAACTAATTCAACCTGATTCAGTGAAAAGACCATTGAAATTACATAATCAACTTTTTTTTTTTTTTGCAAATAGGTCTGTCTTCATATGAAGCTAAGATAAAGATCCACTCTGTTTCCATTCATTTAAATTTATCAACATTTCTCTGGCTTTTATGAATTGCAGACCATGGAATACTGCTCTCAGGTGAGCTGGTTTCTTTGTAGATTGCTAGAGGAATGCAAAATTGGCTTTACTATTGAATTAAATTCAACTTAACTCTAATTTCACTCTTTACACACACACACACACACACACACACACACACACACACATGTTATAGAAAGAAATACCTTGGGGAAATTAAACAAGCAATTTAGTTTGAAAATAAAAAAAAATTTCAGTTAGAAAAACAAAATTTACTTATAATCCTATCACTCAATTATTAACATTTCAGTTTGTTTTTTATCTTACTCTTTAACTTAAAACATAAACATATGCACATGCACACACACAAAATATAAACAAAATGGCTCTTATTTATCTGTATTATCTATCTATCTATCTATCTATCTATCATCTATCTAGCTACGTCTATCTGTCTATCTGTCTATCTATCTATCTATCTATCTATCTATCTATCTACCTACCTATCTATCTTCATACGTGGGTATATATGTAAATATACATGGATCATACTACATATGCAGTTTAGCATTTTTTTTTCATTTTTATTTGTTTTATAAGTTTAACATTGTGTCATGGGCCTGTCCCTATATTTATTAAGTAGTCTTTAAAAATATGATTTTATAGATGCTTGCATAATATGTCATTAAAATAGTGACCATATTTTGCTTATGTAGTTCTTTATTATTGAACATTTAAGGTTTCATTCAGAACTATTTCATTTTTGAAGACTGTTCCAGATTTGTCTTTCTGGTAAGTCTGCTTCAACCAACTATTTATGTCCTGATCTTCATACTTATTCTTGTCCCCTCAACCATAGTCATCTGGGCAGGACCAGAGTGAAGGGATTTCCTACTGTCAATTGGTTTGATGAGCCACATATCAGAAAGAAAACGACTTTTTTCTTTCAAATAAGCAGTTCTTTTCTCTTCAGTTCCCAATTCAGTGTCTTCAACTATATAAATGAAAAGAAATCTGATTGGTTGAGGAGAGGAATAATGAACTAGCAGTTTTCTTTGACAGCTAGTTGGTTCATAGAAGAATCCACACAGCTCAGTATTGTGATCGCCTCTGAGGAAAGAGCAGGAATAGAATAAGAAGTACTATAAAGGGGCTTAAATAGTATCTCTAACATTCTATTTCTTGAGAAGAAAGCAATATCGGCAGCACCTTTTGTAAAGTATTAATATTTGTTATATCTGGGTGGTGGGCTGAAGAGTGTTTGTTATATTAATCTCAGTGCTTTTCAGTATGTTTGAAATGTTTTATAATTTTAAAATTCCTTAAGTATATATTTTTAAAGTTCTGCTGTAGTAAAATGTCATGGAGAGGAGTCTAAAGTGTTTGTTTTGCTGTGGGGCCTATTAGGGAGGTGGGAACTGAGAGCACTTGGTGGATGGTGGGGGATGGGTTTGGGTATGCCTGATTGATGGTCACAGGACACTGCCCCTGAAAAGAGGGGGCAACTGCCCAGGAGGACTGACTGAGAAGATGGCCAGAGGCTGCTGGGAGGGCACTGTCTGAGTTTCAAGCCTCTGGTGAAACAGTGTTCTCTTGGAGAACTCTGTTGCCTGCCCCAGGCCATATGACAAATGTTCCTTTTCACTGGACTGGAGAGGACTATGCTCTGACACTTGTCACTAGCCAGGGTGAATGACACAGACTTTGCTTGGTCCCTCTACATGAGATGGACATCTCCCACAATGGGCCAGGATGGCTGGAAATGGAAGCGCCCTACTCATTGAATGTAAATGAGGTTTGTAACTACACAAATCTCCCACATCTCCACTCTCTCTTTCCTCCAAAAGTTAACTAAAATCATATCCAAAAGTTATTTGTTGGCAAAAAATAGTTGTTTTTATCGTGCACAGTGTTGCCAATGGTAGTGAAACAGGCATTTTGCTCCCTGCTAGTGGGATTGCAAATTAGGATGATTTGCCAATAAGTGTCATGAGCCTTTAAAGCACTATAGTTTCTGACTTCCTTCCTTATCCTGAAGAAAGAATCAGACATGTGCTTCTAAAAACTAGTAGAAAAAGCTTAAATGTCTAAAAATAGTGAAATAAACAAATTCCAAAGTATGGAATATTTTGCAGTCATTAAAAATCAAAGCATGAAATCACATTTATTTGCAAGAGGGAAATATTCACAATATATTTTGTTCAAGGAAGAGAGCAGGATACAATAAATTATACAGGGTGAGCAAAAATGATTTACAGTTGTGAGTACCCGAAACATAGAGTTTATTCTTGTATTGTTATTTATTAACTAGAGGCCCGGTGCACAAAATTCATTCATGGGTATGGTCCCTAGGCCTGGCCTGCAATCTGGCCATTTTCCCCAGCTGCCCGCAGCCAGCCCCACCTCCCGCCACCATCCATCCCTGGTTCCCCATTTGCCATCAGGTGATTGGTGCCTGATGGCCAGAGGGAAGGGACAGAGAGGTCAGCTGTTCCCACCCACTCACCACCCTGCCCCCGCCGTGGGTGGCCATCAGGCGATTGGAGCCTGCCGGCCAGGGAAGGGGACCAAGAGGTGGTCAGTGAGCCTCATAGTGACTGGTCCAGCGGTTGTTCTGGTCATTCTGCCATTAGTGTCAATTTGCATATTACCCTTTTATTATATAGGACTAGAGGCCCTGTGCACAAAATTCGTGCATGGGGAGGCTGTGTGTCCCTCAGCCCAGTCTGCACCCTCTCCAATCTGGGATCCCTCTCATAACCCAGGACTGCTGGCTCCCAACCACTCACCTGCCTGCCTGCCTGATTGCCCGTAACTGCTTCTGCTTGACCCTCTAACCACTCCCCTGCCAGACTGACTGATGCCTAACTGCCCTCCCCTGCTGGCCCTATCACCCTCAACTGCCCTTCCCTGAAGCCCTGATCCCACCAACTGCCCTCCTCTGCAGGCCCGGTCACCCCTAACTGTCCTCCCCTACAGGCCTGGCTCCCCCCAACTGCCCTCCCCTGCAGGCCTGGTCGCCCTCAACTGCCCTCCCCTGCAGGCCTGATCGCCCACAACTGCCCTCCCCTGCCAGCCATCCTGTGGCAGCCATCTTGTGTCCACATGGGGGCGGCCATCTTGTGTGTTGGAGTGATGGTCAATTTGCATATTACCTCTTTATTATATAGGATTATTGTATTATTTTCCATACAAACAATTGTGTATATCTATTAGTTGCAATTTTATAAAATATATGTGCATATTTATATATACAAATGACAGGAAATATTTCAAGATGTTATTACCTTATGATTTTTATTTATTCTTCATTTATATTTTGCAAGAAATGTGTTTTAACTTCTTATATAAAATATAAACTTTAGGAAAAAATTGGGCACTAAAATCATAGACCTTTTTTGTCTTCCTTTCACTTTAATGACAGACATTTCATAAAGAAAGAGAAATGGCCTAGGAGCCAAAAGTCTAGAACTTATCTTTCTTCTAACATTTTATTCATGTGTCTCTCTGGTCCCTGGATTTGTCATCTGTAAGACTGGGTGATAATACACTGCCTATGTACTGAGTAAGTATGCTGAGTCAATGCTTGGGCGTATTGAAGAACTTCAAAATCTGTGCCCACTTTCTGTTTGTAGTTTTCTCTCCTTCACTCCCCTATTGCAGCCTATTGGATCTTCTATTGCGAACCTCACACAACTGCTCCTCTCCTTGTAAACCCTCCTCCCAGCCCATGTAGAAAGCACTGCTTCCTCTTCTGTGCACTTACCACATGGTACTGCAATTGTTCCCATGGAATCCAGAATGTGAACTTCTTGAGGTCAGTCATAATGTTGTATTTACTTTTATTCCATTAGTGCCCAGCACAGTTTCTGACACACTGTCAAGATATACTATTTGTCAAGCAAATGAATAAAGAAAAACATATTGTGAAAGCAATGTGCAAATTGCTATAAACTATGTCTTACTTTATATATGCAAAGATCTTAACATTAAGTGTACATAAGCAAAACAATGTAATAGGTAGAAATTGAATAACAAACTCAAGATTATAATGACCATTTGTAAGTTTGACTAAATATTATGAAGGTTTTAAAATGAATGAGACATTTTCTTAGCCTAAACCACAAGGAAAAGTTAAACAAAATATTTTTAGAATCATTTAAAAAGAAAGCCATTTGATCCACTAGGAATAGCATATAATGTGAACCACTTAGAAAAAGTGAGCAATACTGATACTTATGAGAAATGCTTAGCTGATGCCATCATCATAATATCATGGTTGTTAAGCACCCTCACAATATAGGAGTGTACAGTAGAGTAAGACCCAGAGTGGGGTCATCAGTGCCAATCTATAGTCATTAAAACTAATATAACATGGCGATACACTTGCATACACTACTAAGCATAAAATACTGGCCTGAAAACCATCTAGAAGCTCAGACTAAGCCAGGCCCACAGAAGATTTTGTCCCATTTGAGGCTCTATATTTTTTAAGTGATTGGGAAAGTTGGAAATGAACCATAAAGAGCAACAAAAATAATTAGTGTTGGCAAATGGACCTATGGGGAACAAAAGAAAAAAGAACTTAGAATTATTTGAGCTGAGGAAGAAATTGCTGCAGGGTGACCTCATAATCATTTATAACTGATGAAAAGGTATTATTAGGATAACTAGAGACCTGGTGCATGAAATTCGTGCACGTGTAGGGTCCCTAGGCCTGGCCGGCAATCAGGGCCAATCTGTGGGGTGACTGGCAGGGTGATCAGGGGCCCCCACTGGCACCTGCCTTGGCTGGTCTAGAGCCTGTGGGCTGGGGGCAGCTCCTGTGTTAAGCATCTGCCTCCTGGTGGTCAGTGCATATCATAGCGACCGGTCATTCCACCAGTTGTTCCACAGTTTGGTCGGTTTGCATATTAGGCTTTTATTATATAGGATAGGTGCTGGGGATGGAGGATGCCAATTACTTATTTTCCTCCTCACTTGCTGTTTCCAAATTTTCAAAACCAAACTGAGAACAGACACAAGCAACCAGATGACAATTAAAGGATAGAATCAGTTTTACTAGCCTAAATAGTCATGGTTTCTTGTGTTGCAGGGCATGGCTTGGGCCTGAGACCCAAGTAAGGTGCTCTGTTACTTTGCTTACTTTCCTTTCTTCACTCACCACTTCATTTCCATTACTCAGCCCCACAAATCTTAATTCAAGACCCAATCAAGAGAGAGTTGGGTCTACAATGCAAGATACTTACACATGGGCCCATGGATGCTTACAGTCCACGTTCACATATAGTTACATGAAGAGAAAACCAAGTGGTCAAGCTAGACAACAGCAGTGATTTTGCCCCAATCTCACCCAGAAGAAAAGCAGTCATAAAAATAGAAAGTGTGCTCCCTGAGTCCTTCTTCTCAGAAAGGGGACTCAAGTGGTCTTTACCCTGTAGCAATAATAGGGAGCTAATAAGCATTGCTCTTCCCTCTTAATAATAAAAGCCAGGGATCCCCATTTTTTAAAATATAGAGACCAATTTATCAAAAGATAGTTTTTAAGAATAATGCTTAATATTTGTGAGAGGATGGCATAACTCTCTGAAGGACAGTTTAAAATTCTCTCTGGAGATCTGGTGATTGTAATCATTTGATCAACATTATTCAAAGTTTATTTCTGTATATCAGTGGTTCTACAGGATGTTAATAGGGATAATAGGGGGGAAAAAGAATTCTGTGATCAAATTTATTTGAGAAATACTAGGTAAAACCAACTTAGATCATTTTCTATGCTGAAGGTCATAATAAAACTCTCTCTCTTTCTCTGGCAGAGTATATAGCTTGGCTTGTTTGCTTCATAAAATGTTTTGGAAAATGTAGTCTTATATGGTTTCATTAATATAACATTGAGACAGACAAAAAAGTTGGATCTCATCTACAAGCCTCTTCTAGCTCTATTATTTCATAACTAAGTTTGGTGCAGTGACTCATCTTATTCCAAACTATAATCACACCTTTCATTAAGCATAAACCTACAAGCAATTGGTGCAACTTTTTAAATGATGAGACTTGGACTGGACCTAGTTGGCTACCTCACCTTGGTAGATAGTACAGCTTTGTATCAACATTGTACACTGATAAAAGAATGGAAAAGCACATATTCCAAGTTCATTTACATATGTTTTGTTTTATTTGTTTTTAGCAGAAATTTGGTTGTTGCTCAGATGCTTAGAATAGGATGCAACCAAGTGTAAGTTTAATATTCAACCATGTTACTTTATTCATTGCCATTTACAACTGTATTATACTTTGACTTAGGAGGGGCCCAGCAAGAGTACAGCAAGGACAGGAAAAATTCATGGTTGCTTGTATAGCTTTCCCTGTGGTAACATCACACCACACTAGAGCAGAACCAAATTTCCTCTCACAAGGAAAGGATATTATTAACCCAAAAGGGCCCGTGGTATCTTTTGTTTTGTTTTTCATAAAAGCTTCGTGACAATTTTCAGATTCTGAAAACATTCCCTTTAAAGTTTTCTATTCTTATAGATAACATAGTGATATCTGGAACAACATACCCACTCATTTTGGGGCTTGGCAGGAAGTGGCTGATGGAAATTGCTTCCCTCTGCAGGGAAACCTGCTGAGGCTGCACCAAGTCATGGAGGGGCACTCTGCTGCTTTCAGGGTTTTGCAGCTTGGGTGGTTAGTCCAGAGGATAGTAATTAAAAGATCCCTTCAAGGGAAAGAATCACTTCAAGAAAAGCAGGATTTGTGAGTAAATTAAAAGTGTTTCACAATTCGAGTGTGGCTGAAAGTGCAGATTGCTCTGTGGCTGAGAAAACCCGGACTCCCATTGTATGTCTCACGCAGAGCCCAAGTTTCTTACAAGTTGCCCTGCTGTCAGCATATGTGTGTACCATCTTTTACAAGGGAGCACTGAGAATTAGAGAGCATATTATATTTCCAGCTCTGACGTACTTGTTCTGGCTATATTGTTTGGAATCTGCCATTCAGACTGAAGATTTATCAGCCACTTTGTCAGTCCTATCAGGAAGGAACTGGGTCTGAGACTTGTCTTGGAGAAAGTGATGAGAATGAGGCATCTGATAGATAAATGAAAAGTCAAATATGCTCAGAGGTATAGGTAAAGTCTGGCCACACACTGCTGGGAGCCAAGATCGCCAGGGCTGCACTCTGAAGTTTGCCAGAACAAACAGAGCTAAATAAATACATATTTCTGTTGCCCACTAGCCCTCAAGCGTTCAGCTACTCTGCTGAGAAACTTAGTGCTTTCAAACAAAGCTCTAGAGCTGATGCATAACCCATGTCTCCACAAATACTAAATATTCTCCACAACTTGAATTAATCTGGTTACCAATGGCCTGGAGTAAATGAAAAGAATTGGGCTGTGCAATATGCTCCTCACATTTACTTGCAAATAATAGCACCAAAGAACCACTGGCCACTGTTGAAATGTATCAAGTAAGTATTCACAGCTTATTTTAGGACATTATGGAAATAAATTATTTTTTATGTTGTACTATAAAAAGATACCTGGATAAATGATAAATAGATTTTTAAAAAACAAATAATCCTTTTCTTCCTCCAAAGACTTAGCATCTATTCATGATGATTGGTATATAGCAATATTCTCCAAAGCCAAAGAAAGCATAAATCATTTTCACCCAAACAAGCTTCCTAGTGGGAGGATTTTCAGGCCTCTCAGAGAAAGAGTAAACATGCTTAAGGAGAGTAGTTGGCCAACTGTGCCATATGTAAGGAGAGATGAGTACAGAGGGTCACATCAGGAAAGACAAACATTAGGGATCACAGTATCCCTCAGGCTCTTCAAATAACCATCATTGTGATTTTAATGGTTATGTAAAAGGAAGACAGCCTAGACAAAAATGGGCAAAGGAAATGAGTAGGCATTTTACTGATTAGAACATCTAAATGGCCAATAAATATAGGGGGAAAAACATTTTGTCAAGCTGTTACTAGGGAAATGGAAACTAAAGTAACAATGAAATATCACTACTCACTCAACCCTTTGTGACAGCATTTATGGACCTAGAGATTATTATGCTAAGTGAAATAAATCAATCAGGGAAAGACAAATACCATATAATCTCACTTATATGTGGAATCTAATGAACAAAATAAGCTGATGAACAAAATAGAAACAAAGGTATGGATATATGGAACAGACTGACAAATGTCAGAGGCAGGTGGGAGGACTGGATAAAGGAAGGTGAAGGGATTAATTAAAGAACATATATGCATAGTCCATGGACACAGATAATAGTGTGATGAAGGCCAGGGGAGACGTTGGGCAGGGGCTGGGTGGAGGTGGGCAATGAGGGTGAAAATGGAGGACAATAAAAAAAATTTTTAACTAAAAAATTTATAAAACAAAAAATTTGTGTCCAGTTGCCTGTTGGGTTGCAGGGAACATGACATCTTTATACACTGCTGCAGACATGGGAACTGTTTAGGCCAGTGATGGCGAACCTTTTGAGCTCGACATGTCAGCATTTTGAAAAACCCTAACTTAACTCTGGTGCCGTGTCACATATAGAAATTTTTTGATATTTGCAACCATAGTAAAACAAAGATTTATATTTTTGATATGTATTTTATATATTTAAATGCCATTTAACAAAGAAAAATGAGTTCGCGTGTCACCTCTGACACGCGTGTCATAGGTTCACCATCACTGGTTTAGGCTTTCTTGGGAAAGACTTTGACAACATCATTAACATCAAATATATGTCTGTGTATACATACCATGCATTCTTCTGGATTAACAATTCAACTTCTGATACCGAATTTTTGGACTGGAACCTGGATTCTTTGTCTGCTGGAATCAAAGAATGAATCCACGGACAGAAAGTGGTATAGCAAAGATGGAGATTTATTGAAGAACAAGTACAGACTCCCACGTAGGGAGGGGGAAGAGTCCCACAGAATGAACTCCCAAGTAGGGAGGGGGAAAAGGGTCCCACTGAGTTCCTTTTCCCTATGGTTTATAAAGGCTTCAGTTCCTGTGTCCTGATATCCCCTCTGATTGGTCAATATTCCCCTTCGAATTGGTTGCTATAGTGATTCCTAAGGCCCTCCTTCCTCACAGTCCTTCCATTCCTCTGGGCTTTCTTCTTTTCCATCTGATTAAAGGGCTTCCTTCTCTTTATTTTGTAAATATAGACCTTTTGCTGTTCCCAGCTCCCTCATTCTATGGAAATGTACCTGTTGCAGCTTTTCAGCTTTTCTATTCTATGGAAATATGACTTCCTTGTGTTATGGAAATGTACCTTCTCCCAGTCTGCAGCCCCGCGCTTTTCCATGGACCCCAATTCTAAAAAACCCTAAGCCTGCCTATGTTCCCCTAAAATTCCTGCTTCACTTTGAGACACTATTTTATAAAAATAAAAGCACCGGCATATGAAGATGTCTATTGCATCATTATTTGTGATAGCAATAAAATTAGAAACAATCTGGATGCTCATAAATAAGGGGATAATTGAATAAATTGTAGTCCATTCATGCTAGAATTTATTATACAACTATTAAAAAGAAATGTGTTAATTTTATCCCAGTCATCCTTTCAGGATTTTAACAATATGTGGCTAGGGGGAAAAGCAAGATACAGAGAAGTATATGAAATATGAGTCTGTTCTAAGGTAAAATATATTTATATAATATATTTGTATATGATTGATTAGGAGAAAGATGTAGATGGCAGGAAATATAACACTGTTCATGAAATTTAAAAAAATCGTATTACTATGATCATCTACACTAATAAAAGAGAAACATGGTAATTAGCATACGACCGATACCCTTCCCATTGGCTAATCAGCATATCCTTATGCAAATTAACTGTCAGCCAAGATGGCGGCTGGCAGCCATGC
>NW_005356635.1:2107287-2150844 GCF_000412655.1 Myotis brandtii
CCCCTGAGTGCACAAATTTTTGTGCACCGGGCCTCTAGTATTTAAATAATAGCATATGGATAGATATATATGAACAGAGATAAGTGATGGGCACTGGAATGTTATTGGGCTTCTGAGAGGTGGAACTTCAGGTAAATTTTACTTTTTCTTACATATTTCTGTATTTTAAAAATAATGCATTTTTATCAGAAAAACAAATATACTTATTTATTGATTTATTTATTAAATAATTCTTTATTGTTGAAAGCATTACATATGTCACCTGATAGATCCTCCCTCCCCCAATGGGTGGGTGGAGTATGACGTAACCTACAGCCCAGAAATACCTGAGTGACTAACCAGGTACCTTATATGGACTATACATTGGACCACCAATCCACACCTGCCAAATACCCTAAGCCCTTGTCCTATATGGACAATGCAGTAAGCCACCAATCAGTGTGCGCCGAGTACACTAAGCCCCCCAAGTACACTAAACCCCCCACCCCTTCCCATTCCGCCCCTCAAAAGGCGTGCCCACCCTTGCATGTGCTGCTGTCCTCCCCTTGCGAGGCAGCCTGGCAGGTCCTTCTCTTCTAATAAAACCTGTAGTCCTGGTTTTTGGCCTCTGTCTGATTTTTCATTTTGGTGCCGAAGACCCGGGAGAGGTGAATGGGAGCGTGGACAATCCTCAAACCTAGACCCGAGCTTCTGATTCCTGTTCTGGCTCTGTTCGGCGGTACGGTTCTGAGTTGATTGGCCCGCTCTGGACACCTCTCGAACCCTGCTGCACGTGGGGATCTGGGGATCTCGCTTCCACCGGTAGGCTTCAGGGACTTCCCCAACCCCCACTACTTTTTTTTTCTCTCGCTCCCTGTGACCTTGTGACCTGTTAGGGCCTACAGAGTTTCCCGTCTACTCGGCTACATGTTTTGTACGTTCTACGAAAGCCCAGGCGCCTGGCCGGGAATTCTCTTCTACTCCGCGGGAAAGGTCTCGGGGTGACGACCTTGGAACATTTTCTCGTCTCTCTCTCGCTACAGGTTGGCTGAGGGAAAAGGAGGACGCTCCTTGTTCCTTCCCCAACTTCCGCTTGCCCTTCCCTCCGGTCATAGGGACTTCTCAGTCCAAACCCCCTCGAAACACACCCTTATGGTGTCTCCTCGCCAATCTCTCGACCCTTGGTCTTTCTGGCTACATCAAACCAAAGAAGTTCTACCTGGTCACAATGTAAACTCGACAATGGCTTTCAGTGGCCCGAAACGGCACTTTCGATTCCAATATCCTCCGAGATCTAGATAATTTTTGCCACCGGACAGGGAAAGCTTTCGAAATCCCTACGAACAGGCTTCCTTTTCCCTCCGCTCTCACCCCTCTCTCTACTCCTCATGTTCCACTCATCAGATCCTCCTCGCAAAGTCCTCTTTGCCCTCTCAAACTGATTCTCAGCTCCTTTCTCTGTCTTCTGACCCTTACAGCCCTGCCGTAGAAACCTGCATCCCACGCTCTCTGAGACCTCTAACCGCCCGCCTTCCCCTGGGCGCTCTCCACCCCCATGACCACCAGCAACCGAATTCAAGTGGCTGGCCGGTTCCCTTTGCTCGAAAGTCGCAGGGGGGAGGGTATTACCCAGGTAGCCATTCCCCCCTCACTCTCTGATCTTTCTCAAATCGAAAAACACCTCAGACCTTTCTCTTCAGACCCTCTTAACCAGCAGCCGCCTTCTCCCCAGTACCTGACCACCTTTACTCCCCAACATTCGCAGCAAACTTCCACAAACCCCTCAAAAAGACCTCGTTCCCATTAGGAGGCCTTCCAGCTCCTAGCCACCGCTTTCAAACCCCAAACGATGTGCCAGTCCTCCAACCGCGGGTAAGTCAGGGGCTAAGCCTCCTCTGAGCCCATGCCTCAAAAGCAGCAAGGAAAGACAGTTAGCCAAGTCCTGCTCAAACCCGAGACCCCCGCCTGGGCCCTGCCCAAGGTGAGGAAGGGAAAGGCCACTGGAAAGCAGACTGTAGTCTGGCCCTCCGGGTCAGGCCTCAGCCAGTCCAGCACGGCCGCCCTCTGGATCCGGTTTGGAGCTCCCAGACCTCCTGGGACTGGCCACTGAAGAAGCTAGACTTACATACCAGGACAGAGCCTCGGGTAATGACTGTGGCGACAGGCTCACCAAATGCCTCCCACCATCCCCGAAGAAGACTCAGTGGCACCATCCAGGACCCGATGACTCCTTACTCCTCACAGGCTCTTACCTGGCAAGGGACCTTCCGACTTTTTACTCTGGAAGAAGCTCAGTTTTTTGCAGAACAGAATGCAGGCGTTCGCCAACCAGAAGGTGGATGTTTTTCTCTCTCTATCTCCCTCTCTTTCTCTCTCTCTAAAAATCAATAAAAACATATTTTAATAAAATAAAATATATGATGGCAAATATATGAAACCAATGCAGTGGTTCTTGATAGATCCTCCCTTCCCCTAACTGGTGGGCGGGGGTATGAGGTAACCTGCAGCCCAGAAATACCTGAGTGACTAACCAGGTACCTTATATGGACTATACATTGGACCACCAATCCACACCTGCCAAATACCCTAAGCCCTTGTCCTATATGGACAATGCAGTAAGCCACCAATCAGTGTGCGCCGAGTATATTAAGCCCCTCACCCCTTCCCATTCCGCCCCTCAAAAGGCGTGCCCACCCTTGCATGTGCTGCTGTCCTCCCCTTGCGAGGCAGCCTGGCAGGTCCTTCTCTTCTAATAAAGCCTGTAGTACTGGTTTTTGGCCCCTGTCTGATCTTTCATTTTTATGTTAACAAACCTCAAGAGTCAATGATTTGACTCATTTACATAAAACCAGTGGGGAATGAAGCATAGTAACCTCCATCTTGTATAAAAAACTGCTGTTTGAAATTCTCTGCTATTGGTAGATAATCCCTTGTCCTGCAAACTCTGTCACTTTAAGACAGTCTCTTATTCTATAAAATGACTTTGATTTTAGTTCAAATAATAGAGAAAGATAAACTTAACTGCCTGACCTTGCAAGCTAGCCATCCAATGTAATAGACTAATATAGACTAATACTGATAATAATTCCCATATTCTTATGCCAAGTACTAACTCATTATGTATTCAAGGTTACAACTGTCTGTAACAATAACTCACACAGAGCCCTTTGTAATATCTGCAATTTTTCCCTCATTGACCCCCTCCAGCCCAACCCCACCCCAGGTCTTCAGCACCCTATTGTCTGTGTCCATGGGTTATGCATATACGCACCCAGGGTTTTTAGTTGATTACCTCCCTCCTACTCACCCTACCCCAAGTTCCCTCTGAGCACTTTGTTCCATGCTTTGAGTCTCTGGATCCACTCTGTTCATCAGTTTATTTTGTTACATAGATACCACATATGAGTATGATCATGTGATGCTTATTTTTCTCTGACTGACTTATTTCACTTAGCATGATACTCTCCACGTCCCTCCATGCTGTCTCAAAGGGTAAGAAATTCTTTTTTACTGCTGCATAGGATTCCATGGTATAAATGTACCACAGATTTTTTATTCACTCATTTACTGATGGACACTTGGGCTGTTTCCAGATCTTAGCTATTATAAATTGTGCTGCTATGAACATAGGGGTGCATACATTCTTTCTGATTGCTGCTTTGGGATTCATAGGATATATTCCTAGAAGTAAGATCACTGGGTCAAATGGCAGATCCATATTTAATTTTTTGAGGAAATTCCATACTTCTTTCCATAATGGTTGCACCAGTCTGCATTCCTACCAGCAGTGTACTAGGGTTCCCTTTTCTCCACATCCTCACCAGTATTTGTCATTTGATTTGTTGATGGTAGCCATTCTAATAGGTGTGAGATGATACCTCATTGTCGTTTTAATTTGCATCTCTCTAATGATGAGTGACTGGACATTTTTTTCATTTGTCTCTTGGCCACCTGTATGTCCTCTTTGGAGAAGTGTCTATTTAGGTCCCTTGCCCATTTTTTAATTGGATTATTTGTCTTCCCTTTGTTAAGTTGTATAAGTGCCTTATATATATTGGATATTAACCCTTTATCAGGTGTATCCTTGCCAAATATGTTCTCTCATATAGTGGGCTCTCTTTCATTTTGTAGATGCTTTCTTTTGCTGTGCAGGAGCTTTTTATTTTGATGTAGTCCCATTTGTTTATTTTCTCCTTAGTTTCCTTTGCCTTAGGAGATGTATCTGTAAACATATTGCTACAAGAGATGTCTGAGATTTTTGCTGCCTATGGTTTCTTCTAGGATTTTTATGGTTTCACAACTTACATTTAAGTCTTTTTTTTTCCATTTTTAGTTTATTCTTGTGTATGGTGTAAGGTGGTGGTCTAGTTTCATTTTTTGTATATATCTGTCCAATTTTCCCAACACCATTTATTGAAGAGACTGTCTTGACTCCATTGTATGCTCTTGCCTCTTTTGTCAAATATTAATTGAGCATAATAGCTTGGGTCGATTTTTGGGTTCTCTGTTCTGTTCCATTGATCTATATGCCTGTTCTAATGCCAGTACCAGGCTATTTTGATTACAGCGGCTTTGTAGTATATCTTCAAATCTGATATAATGATTACTCCAACTTTGTTTTTCTTAAGATTGCTGCAGCTGTTTGGGGTCTTTTTGATTCCATATAAATTTTTGAATTATTTGTTCTAGATCTGTGAAATATGCCATTAGTATTTTAATAGGGATTGCATTGAATCTGTAGATTGCGTTGGGTAGCATGGACATTTTAATGATGTTGATTCTACCAATCCATGAACATGGTATATTTTTCCACTTGTTTATATCTTATATCTCTTTTTTTAATATCCTGTAGTTTTCTACAGGTCTTTTGCCTCCTTGGTTAAGTTTATTCCTAAGTATCTTAATTTTTTTGTTGCAATAGTAAATTGGATTTTTGTTTAGTTTCTCTTTCTGAGAATTCATTATTAGTGTATAAAAAAAGCCATCAATTTTTGGATGTTGATTTTGTTTCCTGCTACATTGCCAAATTCATTTATTAAATCTAGTAGTTTTTTGGTGGAGTCTTTAGTGTTTTCTATGTACAATATCATGTCATCTGAGAATAATTCATTTTTCTTCCTCCTTTCCAATTTGAATGTCTTTTATTTCTTCTTGTTGTCTGATTGCTGTGGCTAGGACTTCCAGTACTATGTTGAATAAGAGTGGTGAATGCAGACATCCCTGTCTTGTTCCTGTTCTTAGGGGAAATGTTTTCAGTTTTTGCCCAGTGGGTATGATGTTGGCTGTAGGTTTGTCATATATGGCCTTTATCATGTTGAGATATGCTCCCTCAATTCCCATTTTGCTGAGAGTTTTTATCAAAAATGGATGTTGGATTTTGTTGAATACTTTTTCTGCATCTATTGATATGATCATGTGATTTTTGTCTTTCAATTTGTTTATGTAATGTATCATGAATATACTTTTTGATTAGATAGCAACATTAACATAACACCTTACCATTCTTTCTACAAAATGTTTCATACAGATTAGTATGAATTGTGCCAGTGACCAGTGCGAGTGCTGGGATAGAGACTGGAGAGAGAAGCATTTGAACCAAAATGTGCATTCTTTTTATTTCTTGCACTCTGGATCTGTTCAAATCTCCTCTCCTACGGAGGGATTCAGTGCAGAACTAAAATATGATGACTTACTTGGCAACAGCAAAAAAAAGAGCACTTACTCAAATGCAATACAGATAAGCAATAAGTGATGCATATAGCATATTCTCTGCTCGCCTGCTTGTTCTTTCTTCTATCAGCAGAACCTCAACTGAAAATAAGCTCAAACAGCAATTCACCAAATTAGCTAGTCATATCACTTATCACCAAATCACATCCTACAGAGAGATGCTGAACCCCAAGCTTTGCTTCCTGCAATTTATATAATTTGAAGAGACTTAACTTAGCAAGTGAAGGGATAGCCTAGCCAGTTTGAGTTATCTGGATATGATTCCCAAGTTAGCTCTCCCTAAACTACCCAGCTTCCAAAAATGGCAATGCAAAAATTATACACTTTCTCTTTATCCTGTCTTTTTCCAAACACAAAAGAAGGTAAAATAATTAGTTAAATCCTAAAAAGCAATTTGTTGGAAGAAATGAAAAAAAAGAGAGAAAATAGAATTTTGATAAAGCAGTGACTGGAACATCATGAATTTGATGTATGGCACAATTACCCTTACGCAGAGGCGGGCCTATTTATTGTTTGTTTCTTATCTTTTCCTGATTAGTTCCCTGGTTGATGGTGCTTTAGTACTATGAACAACTTTGAACCAATCATTATAAACAAATGGTGTAGTTTGGGGTCTTCTGATTGGCTAACATGAAGCAAGTGTTGATCCCCTTGAGGATGAGACTGTGTTATGTGAAATCATCCATAAGAAAAAAATGCTAGGCAAATCAGAAAATATTAATGCTCACTGTGTAGAAATGCTCCTGAGCAGTAATGTCATAGTGGCTATCCTGGGATATTTTTTTCCTATTCTATCTTTTAACATATTTGACCAGTACAAATAATATATAAATGCAAGACAATTGAGTCTTTATATGGGGATTCGGAGTGATGATTTTACCCCATGTGCTTATTTTGAAAAATTATTTCTAGAAGTAATCCCTTTTTGTTTTTTGTGTTGGCCACCTACCTTCAGAAAGGTTGAAACTTGATTATCCATAGTAACTGTTTTTGTATGCTATTAGGAAAATAAAAATGCCACCTTTTAGTACTTTTATTGATTAAAATTCTCCCACAAGATTTTTCTCTATGCAAACATGAAAATGTCCTTTTTGGAAATTAACCCAAACAGTTAGAACAGGTATCTTTTCTGGGTGTCGAGCCATTCTTTAGACTGCCTGTATTAGTTTTCTGCTGCTGTGTAACAAATTATCACAATCTTAACAGCTTAAAACAACACACGCTTATTATCTCACAGTTGTGAAGGCCAGCAGACCATGTAGACACAGCTGAGCTCTATGCTCAGAGTCTCCCAAGGCTGAAATTAAGACACTGGCCTGGTTGGGCCGTATTGTGGAGCTTCTGGGAAAGAATCCACTTCCCAGCTCATTCAAGTTGTTGGCAGACTCTAGTTCTTGGGGGTTGTAGGACTGAGGTCACCATTTCTTTGCTGGCTGTCAGCAGAGAGCTGCTCTTATTTATAGAGATTGCCCTGCATTCCTTCTCAGGTGGCCCCTCCATTGTAGAGAAGGCAATGGAGCAATGTGTCCTTAATGCTTTGAGTCTTTCTGATCTCCTCTTTTGACACCATCTGGTGAATGTTCTCTGCTTTTAGCGACTCATATGGTTCAATCAGGCCCAAATGGATAATCTCCCTTTCTTAAAGTCAACTGTGCCATATAACATAACGATAATCATCAGAATGATATAAAATTCATAGTTTCTGGAGGTTGAGGATTAAGGCAGGACATCTTTGGGGACCATTTTAGAAATTCTGCTTATGACATTGCCACTGCCACCTCCTCATCTTCCCCTTCCTCCCCCTAGCCAAAGTTTTATTTAGTGCTTGTTATGTGCTTCACAGGTGCTGTGCTAAGTGCTTTATATGAATTATATTATTAATATTTACAGTTTCTCTATGAGTTGGTTACTATTGTCAGCTTCATTTTTTATAAGAAAACAGGCTTAGGCAGCTAAGTTCCTTGTGGTGCCATGACATGAACCCATATCTTACTCTTGAAATTTCATTCTTAACTGACTTGCTAGTTTGTCTACACCTATGATCTCTCAATAGTAATCTTATAAAATAACCAATCATTAAATTAGCTAAACATATCAAAATTTCAAAATTACATTTAGTTAACATTTAGTATGTTGTTAATCTTAGCTATATTATTTTATATGAACAATATATAAAGCACTCTTAAGTATGCTGTAAAATTAAATAAATAATTTGAATTTTCAATAATAAGTAAATTTTACCATACTTTAAATGCAAAAGAAGAGCTACCATCATTTTCATGACATGCATTTTGAATTAAGTTTCTAGTAGAAATGGTTATTTGAACCTAGTAAAGGTCACAATTGGCAGGATATCTTCACATGTGTATTATTTAAGGCACCACTTCTAACTTCTGGGCAGACAATTCAGAGAAAAAGGTCCCTCCTGGGTGGATGAATTAGAAAAAGGTGCCCTGTCTTCTGAGCTGACACCTGGGTAGTGAAATTTGACCAGCTTTCACCACCACCCACACCCTTGGCAGGCTGACCCATGCACACACAACTCTGACAGCCACAGGCAGAGGCCCACTCTGAGCCCTGCACATTGCTCAAGCCCACCTTTTGAACAGCAGCACTCATTTGCAAAACTTCTACATGCAGTATGCATTCCTTGTTGTGGCATAAGTTGCTGGCCTATGCAGAGTCCAGTATCTGTCCAGTGCCTCTCATTAGATCAAATACTCAGGAGACTGGCTTGAGATACCAGTGGAAATGTTTTACAAATAACAGTGTAGCTAATTTTGAATTTTATAGGTGTTAATTTAGAGGAACTTTTGCACTGCACCTTTGATTATACTTTTCACATTAATTTTTTTCTAGTTTATAATTTATCTATAGAAACACAGAGAGGGGAAAAGTCAGAAAAACAATCCTCTGGGTATTTCTAAATTGTCCAGTTTACATTTTAAAACTAAGCTTAAGAATTAAAACTCAAAAGACAAAAATAAAGAATTTACTGTGTATACAAGTTAACAATAATAAATACTGTCATTCAAAAGTTGGGCTATTTTTTCACATTTAATGTAGAATTTATGAATTCCCATAAACCATTCATGTTTCACTTAGCACTCTTTTGAGTCTTCTGAGTATTAAAACATTTGTTTTAGTGCAGCACATTAGTGTTTAGGATTTCCAAAGTAAGAGGCTATATTACTCATTGTCTTGAAAGGAAATAATAGTTGCTTTCACTTTTATGGCATAAGCAGTAATGACAAACAACAACAACAACAACACAAAAAACCTTAAAACAGTCATTGCCTCAGAAAAGACATCTGTTTTCTTCAATAGCCACAGTTTGTGACTTTCATTTACAGTGTTTTGCTTCTAATCTCAAACTTTATTATAACAAACATTTGGGATATGAGTCTAGAGGGGCCTGGGTCAAAGTCCAGGCCGACAGATTGCTACTGCTGCTCACAGGTAAGCAATAAAAACTCAGTGACTTGTCATAACATCTAGTACTTAAACCTATTTAAAGATCTGATTTGTTAGTTTACCTTAAATCTTTTCTCAAATTAAACTTTTAGTGACCAAAATATTTCTAATTTGGTTTTTAAATGTTATTTATTCTGTAATTCCTTTTTAGGATCAAGTGGTTTATTATTTCTGTTTTTTAATATATATTTTATTGATTTCAGAGAGGAAGGGAGAGGGAGAGAGAAATAGAAACATCAATGATGAGAGAGAATCATGGAGCGGCTGCCTCCTGCACGCCCCACACTGGGGATCAAGCCCGCAACCCGGGCATGTGCCCTGATAGGGAATTGAACCATGACCTCCTGGTTCATAGGTTGATGCTCAACAACTGAGCCATGCTGGCAGGGCTCTATTTTAATTAAATAAAACATATAACATAGTAATCACCATAGATGATACTGTTAGCCAAAGTTATTTCACTGCTTAATCATGAAACATACCCAATGTTGAAATAATACCAAACATTCATTCACCGAAACAAAAGAGCACAACATATTCTAGAGTGAAAAAGCACAAGAGATTAATCAGAAACCTTAAATTGGAAGAAATTTGTATCCTACGCTTGACAAAATACTGTAATCATGAATTTACTTTTAAGCTTCTCCACAGAAGCCGTGTAAGCCATATACTGTTATCCATCCACAGTTAATTTAATCTTCTGCACCTTCTTCACGTGCTGAGGTGGGTGTTCAATAAATATTGATGTTCAGTATACTGATGGAAGAGCAGTACCAAAGAATTGCTCAAGGATCCAGGAGTCCAGAGAGTAAATGAAGTAGAATAACTCATTATATTAGCATTCCACTTGATTAAGGATCTAATGCTTTGATTGTTTTCCTTGTAATCAGGTGAAGTGTGTGTGTGTGAATTTCCAGATGATAAGCATCCTGACAAAAAGCCACAGGACTCATCTAAATTATGTATCTACACTGATTTACTTTGTCAACTAAATGCCAAAAAGCCCAAGGGTACTATGAGTGGTTTTAGGCTTGGTCTTCAGGTTTAAGATGCATTCATGTCATTCCTTGGCCTCTAAGAGGTAAAGGGTAGTGGAAAAAGGATATGCTGCTATTTTCCTTTGATTTGCACGGTTTTTCCTTTCCCATTTTTATCCTGAAAGGTGTTTTTGTAAACTTTCTCCAGTTTGTACATTGCATATTCTAAAGTTAATGAGAAAGGCTGCATTCAATTTTTTGACAGTTGTTGGTTTTTGTACTCCACTGGCAAAAAGAGAAATGAGAGATGTGATTGGACAACACAAGTGGACATTCTCTCTTGTATCTGGGTAACTTAATAATGAGAACTGACAGGCCCATTGTTCTGAATCCAGTGAGGAACTATACAATTGCTTAAGTTCTTTCCTTTGTGAACTTGGGTTCATACATCATTATGCAAGGTTATCATTGCTTTGATGAATATATTTTTGTTTATTTTTGCCTTTTGGGATTGTTTAAAAGTCTACAAGTTGATTTATGTCACAACACTAAAAAAATTATATTCTGAAAAGAAAATCAGTAAATTGGCATGAAATTCTCAGGGGTAAAGAAGTGTATGAAATTGAGTTGTGACTTGCAGAAGTGTCAGGTAGCACGCACTGAAGCTAATTAAGAAACTCACAGATAGATCATGTTCCAAAATGACTGATGAGTGCTTCTTATATAGCAAAAAAATTATATTGAATAGAAAACTGTTTGGGCTTGAGTAGATAGCTGTTTTTTAATAGAGAGAGAAAGTAGAATACCAAAATAAAGCAAGGTAAACTGGCAGCAGCAGGGTTATGGACACCACTGGAAAATTTATTGAAAAGTTGACTTAGTTAATATGTGGTAAATTAGGTAACATAAAGGAATTTATTGCAAAAATATAGTTTTTGAAATAAAGTCATTTTATTTTTATGAGAGATCTCACTAAACTATCATTCTATTTTATTATGTAGCACACAAGTGGCCAGAGAATAACATAAAGTAAAGAAATATATTAAAAGTATGTAGTAATGCAAAATGCAGGTTTGGATTATGTTTTGACAGTCTACAAGTCCAAAGCTCAGCAGTTATCTCATGTTAGTCAAGAATGGTATATAACTTTTAAGAACAAAAGTTAACTAGAGTCATCATGCCAAGTTTGATTACATAAAACTCAGTAGTATTAAAAATACCACTTAAAAAGAAAATTTTCTTGTATCAATTATCAATCCTAGAGGCTAGAAATTGTTAATTCTATCTAGTGTTTAGAAAAATGTTGAGCAATTGGATTGTGTGACAGTTGCCCCTTTACACATTATTCTATCACTTTTTTTTTAGCGTTATCATTGGGATCATGAACGTAGAGTGGAGACACCACCACTAGCTGTGATGATCCCTTCTCATTAAGAGACTTGCATCAGAGATGAGGAATGGGGAATGGAAAGGGAGATCAGACCACCCCCAAAATGCAGAGGAGCTTGGAGCTCAGATTTGAGCTTGACTGCTAGACAGAGCAGCTGCGTGATTTGGGGAAGTTGCTAAAACTGGGCCTCAGTTTGGTCATCTCTCCCATGGGAATGATAACAACATGTGCTCCCATAAGAGGATTAAATACATTACAATTGAGAATCACTTAGCAAAGCACCTGGCACACATAAAGTGCTATATTTGCTATAATGATAATAATAATAATAATAATTATTATTATTAAATAATTTGAGAGAGCTACTAGGTTTCATTTTAAACTATTGATAACAGAATGCCTTTTCACACCAAATTCTTATAATGCAGTGAGAACAAATTAATTATGGATGAATTCCAACAAAGCTAAAAACTCCAAACCAATGCAAATATAGATTATCCTAATTTTAAAATTCTTTCCTTACATGGAGTTAATATGAGCTATATCTCACTCATTAATTCACTCAACATATATTTATTGACCACCTAATGTATGTGAGGTATTAGGTTAAATATGGAGAAGATAACAGTGAACAGATATTATCTGAAGGAATAGTCTTTTTGGTCAGATGACAGGTAAATTTTTACCATGGAGCACATGGTTCATGGGGGTAAATCTGTCTACATTTTTATAATGTGGGTCTGAGAGAAATATAAAGGTGAAAGTGCCTGAAAACCAAAAACTAAAGGTACCAAAAGGTGGGAAGACATGTCATAGGCAGGTGGGAGGAATACAGAGGTGAACTTTGTTATTTCAAAAATGTGCTCAGGCCTATACCATATATGTGAATAAAGCTCTTGTCTATTCTCTCCTTGTCCCACTTTATTCATCCTGGGACTGATTCACATGGTTCTGGGTGGATCACAATAGGCATTCACAGAATGCCAGAGGGTCCTCACTCTGATGCAGAACATTATTTCTCTTATAAGTATTAATATTGTATACAATCTACTTGCAAAGAAAAAATTTTGGAGCACAATGCATTTGCATGCTGGAGTCTGTATTTTTATTATGATGATGATAATTTTCTGGTTCTGATACTGTCATGAAGGCAGAAGAATAAATGTTGATGCTTTCGTTATCTTTATGTGTCCTACACCCATTTTTTCCTGTGTAGTTATTACATAGGTTACAGATATTAACCTTATTTTCAATATGAGTTTCAAAATGACTTAAAGGAGAACAGAATAAACAGATGGATGGTTTATACTTGAAAAGAGATTAGTTTACGTGGCTTCAAATTGGAGTGAAGAGATTTGCATGTAAACAAAACAAGAGAATAAAAGAGAGGAACATGGTCTACTCCTTTCTCCATAACCTGCTACCACTGTGGGTCATTACATGGCACTACTTTAAAATATAATCTTTGTCTCAGTCAAAAGAGAAATGCCAAGGAGAAATGAAATGTAAAAGGTGATTTGTTATTCTAGGAGCAAAACTTTTCTGGGAAACTCTAATTAGCAAATTTGTTTTTATTTTTTATTACCCATATTAATCAACAGGGTTATTATTTCAAAGTTAGCCTTTACTTGGTTCTATTAGCTACCATCTTTACCCTTTCTACCACCATTGTGTGAAATAATTACTTAAGTAACTAATAATAAAAATATTGTGTGATTTCCATAAACAAACAAATAAACACAAAATGCTCAATTTATGATGTTAAAATAATAATTTCTGAGGGAGCAGTGTTACATAATAGTTCTTGTCATCTAGCTACTCTGAATGAAACCACCAATGAAGTAAAATCAAGTTTTCTTACATATGAACTTATTTTAGAAATATTCCTTTGACATTCCTGATTTTCTATAGAATTTTCCTGGTGCTGTTTGGCATTGGGTTTCAGCCACTAGCCTTATCTTCACCATGCAGCTCTTAACTAATTTTATGAAAGAGACTGAAATCTCATACATGTCTTTTTGTGTACTTGCTTCCAGATCATGCACATTAACAGTGCAAAATGTTGCATGTCCAGATATGTCTCACACCTTTCATTTATTTATAGCTTAAAGGCTGGAAAACTTTCAGACATGAAAGTTTCTGGGTCCCTGATGGGGAAATGGATGGCAAAGAGTGGAATTATATAACCAATCCCTCTGTCAAAAATATCTTCTGTTTTAGAGATATATTCTTGTTCATTACTTTAATCAGTATAGTCAGATTCTTTCCTCCTATGGGTTGACCTGAACACTGAGGAACAGAGATTTGGGGAGTCAATGTGGTTAAAGGAAGAAGGAACAAATGTGTGTGTGTGTGTGTGTATGTGTGTGTATGAAGGAATGAAATAATGTGAATTGAGAGAAAGTAGGATCCCGAAACAGGAGATGGGTTGTGAAAAGAAGGTGACAGAATGTCAAGATGAGTTATTCTTGATGTTTTACCCAGGTCCTAGGGGCAGAAACAGCTTTGAGAGCCACTGAAAACCAGGAATGTCCTCATTATCAGAATTTGTTCTAACATGTTTTGCTGGGAAAAACCCTAGAGGACAGAGAATATGGAAGGATACTATTTTTTTTTTACCAGTGCCAAATAAAATAGTCAAAATGCTCTTCTTGGCAAGATAAAAATAATCAAATAACCACATTTGATTGGTTCTAACTGAACTGAGTGTTTTGCATGCTATGCATTAATATTTATACTCTTTGTGGTACCAGACATCTGTATAAAATGTGATGAAGTACTTATTTGCTATGTACTGACTTTCTCCATGATCTCATCTTCACATTCAGATTGTAATTTCCCAGCTGTGACTTACAGAAATGCTTGCTTATGTGCTCTGTCATTCACACTTCTTATTTCAACAAATATTGACTAAGCACCTACAGCATTTTAAGGAATATATTTAGGTACAAAAGATATAGTAGTGAATATGGTGTCTTTTTAAAATTTATAGTCTGAGGAAGGCAGGTATTAAACCCTAAGTTACACTAATAACGTTATTTAATGGCCATTGTGCTAAGACTGAAAAAGAACTACAAAGTGTCATGAGAACATATAACAGTGGGAAACAAACCTTATCTGGGGAGCCAAGGAACACTGTGCTGGCAGTGGTCAAAAGGTTAGGGGTCCAAGAGTCAGGGACAGGGCACCAATGGTCTCAGCAGAGGGAAAACATAGGTGAAGACTCTGCTGCATTTTTTTAAACTTTTAATTTTAAAATAATTATAGATTCACAGGAAGTTACAAAAAAATGTGCATGGGGTACTGTGAACCTTTCACCAATCTGCCCCAATAGAAGTATATTGTGTGACTGGTGTATAATATCAAAACAAAAATTGACATTTTTATAATACTAGTAACTAGACTACAGCCCTTGTTCTGTTTTCATATGCACTCATTTGTGAGTATGTGTATGAGAGCATGTAGTTATATGCAATTTGGCCCCAGGTAAAGCTTAGTGTAACCACAATCACAATTAGGAAACAGAACTCTTTTATCACCTCAGAGTATCTCCTTGGTGCTTTCTCTGGAGAGCCTCACCAATGCCACAGACATCTCTATTCCCTGAGATCTACTAATCTGTCCTCTATCTCGATAATTTTTCATTTTAAGAAAGTTCTACAAATGGAATCGTACAATATGCAACCTTTTGAGATTGGCTTTTCACTAATCATGATGACCTTGAGACCCATTCAAGTTGTTGCATATATCAATAGTTTGTTCCTTTTCAGTGCTAAGTAGTACTCTGTTGTACAGATATATCAGAGGCATTTATGTTACTTTCACTTTGGGGTTATTACAAGTAAAGCTTATATGAGTATTTATTTGTTATAATGTATTTTGAGGAGTGAGAAAAAGGGAATAGTGGCTCCATCACAAAATGAGTCTTGTTGGAAATGCAATCATGCACAGCTACAAATTCTTTCTGGACATAGATTATCAAAGGCCCAGTGTACAAAATTCGTACACGGTGGGGGTGGGGGTGGGGTGGGGCCCTCAGCCTGGTCTGCACCCTCTCCAATCAGGGGCCCCTCAGGGAATGTCCGACTGTCGGACATCCCTCTCACAATCCGGGACTGCTGGCTCCTAACCGCTTGCCTGCCTGCCTGCCTGATTGCCCCTAAGCGCTTCTGCCTACCAGCCTGGTTGCCCCCTAACCACTCTGCTGCCAGCCTGATCTCACCCCCAACTGCCCTCCCCTGCCAGCCTGGTTGCCCCCAACTGCCCTCCCCTGCTGGTCTGGTCATTCCCAACTGCCCTCCCCTGCAGATTTGCCCCCCCCCAACTGCACTCCCCTGCAGGCCTGGTTGCCCTCAACTGCCCTACCCTGCAGGCCCAATCACCCCCAAATGCCCACCCCTGCCAGCCTGATGGCCCCCAACTGCCCTCCCCTGCTGGCCATCTTGTGGTGGCCATCTTGTGAAGAGGTCGCGTGACGCCACCTAGGGTTTTATTATATAGGATAACATGAATGAATAAATAAGAGGAAACTGAATGTAAACAGAGTGTTTTAAGGACTCTGGCTTTTGGTGTAATATCACATATCCTTATAGTTGCCTTTTATTTTCCATTTTTTAACCTAGCTGCACATGAGGTGGTCAGATTTGAAAACTAGTTTATAGATGGATTGGAGGAATCTATACTTGAGAAAGCTAATTAAGACATACTCTCTAAACACAGGCTTGTGAAAAACTTTTCTTCCCTCTGTTCCCTGAAAAAAAAGTTATATTTAGCAAAAGAATATTATTAGAAGGACCAAATTGAAAACTGTCAGCTCAGATTCTGCAACCTAAGGAAGATTCTGCCATGTGGTGTGTTGATTAAGAATGCAGAAAACAAATTGAGAAAGCATGAGTGTACTAGGTTTCTGTAAATCAGCAGGCGTGGCATAATGAGCTATGAGAATTCTGATCAAGACTAAGGTCTGCAGAGAGCAGGTGGTCTCCGACCAGAGGAAATATGGTTTTGAAATTTAAAATTGTTACCTACTTTATCTCTGTTCACTTTCTTGATCATATTTAATTAAATAATTTTGAGGGAGGAGGTGGAGGAAGCCACTTAAAGGTATGAGTTTTACTTACGTGAGATGATAGGAGAAAACTACCAAGGAGGGTTTAGAATCAAACCAGCCCTATCTTACTTAATCCAGTTTACTAAAAACAATTGTTTCTAAAGGGTGTTTTGCTTATTAGAAGCTCTTGGTCTCTGTCTGTTCTTTTCCTGTATAGAAGAAAGATGCTCTCCCAGCTCTCGCCTTGATGGTAGGAAACTCAGTTCCCCTCTATATGTCTCTGGTGCCTTTCAAGCTACTGCCCCAGTACTGGTGCTCAGAGCTAGTGAGTCCCAGTAAGTCTACGCATGGGCCCTTTAAGGAGGTACTGTCTGGGACTCCAGCAGCCTACATATTCCTCAGCCTCAATCCCCACTGGCCTTACAGCCAGAAATCATAAGGATTTCTCTTCTCTGGCACTGGATCCCTGGACTGGGGCACTTAGTGTGAGGCTGCGACCCCTTGCTCCTCAGGGAGGACCTCTGCAGTTGAGATAGCCCTCACAATATTTATCCACCACATGTGGGTGTGGGACCAGCCCATTCTGTGTCTGCCCGCCTATCTATCTCGATGTGGTTTCTTCTTTAAATAAGCCAGATTTTAGGCAGCTCTGAATGATGTTGTCATTTTGATGTTGTTTTTTGGAGGAGGCGAGTATTGTGTATACATAGGCCACCATCTTGACCAAAAGTGGCAAATACACTCTTGATAGAATTTTAATTGGTCCTAGTATTTCAGGGAAGCTATTTGGATTCTTGAATTTTTTTATATCCTTGGACCCAATAAACCCCTTCTACAGAATTTTGCTCAGGTAATCATTAGAGATGCAGACAAAAATGCTCATATTGCAATAAAAAATGGAAATATAGAGCGGTGTGGTCCCTATTTAAATCAGATCTAATCCTGGCTCTTTTCGGTTTCTCCTCTCCTCCTTTTCTAATACTTTATAATAAACCCATTGCATCTGGATAAGTTGGGGATTACTTTGGAAATTCAATTTCTAGTTTCCAAATCTAACACACATCTATGATTAATTTCAAATCATTGAAAAAATACATTCAACATTAAACAAATCTATCCTAATAAAAGCATAATATGCTGATTAGACCGGACGTCCTTCCAGACGAAGCTGAGGCAGCGAGGGCTGAGGCAGAGGCGGCTGCCAAGATGGGCGGGGGCCAAGGCAGAGCCCCTTGCAGAAATTTTGTGCATTGGGCCTCTAGTGTAAATATAAAAACTATAAAGAACTGAAATTAAATTTTTATCAGTTATTCATTATAAATATTAATTACTCTTTTGATAATTAGAAGAGATTGCCACTGATAAAGTGACAAAACAACCAGTTGTATTGCACCACAGTCTACATTATATTGTATATACAGCTACATTATACTTACATGTTGCCTTGGAAATAATATTGTACCTGTAGTTGAAGCTTGTTCCAGCTCTTGTTCTGTATGGACCTAGTTGTGTGACATTGAAAAGTCTTTTTTTCTTTTTGGATCTCAGTGTACTTATCTGTGAAATGAGCATAAATGGTTTGCCACCCTCCCAGGGTTACCTAATTATGTATTTGTATGCATTTTTGTGCAAAGTTATTAATATGCAAATTTTCGATACTAGATGAGAAATGTGATACAATATTTTTACTGTGTGATTTGTCTCCTACTATATTGCTATCTCTTTGTAACCGGTGGCATGTCTTCTATTGAATTCCATGAAGGTGCCTTAATAAGGACAAAACCTTGTGTACTTATCACATTGGCAAAGATTTAAGAGTTTGAGGATGTCCAGTGTTGTAAAGGGTGTGAGGAAACAGGCATTGTCAAACACTGTTGGTGGGACTGTAGATTGATTTTGGAGGGCAATTAGATAATACTGTATCAAAATTTAAAATGCATATACCCTCTACTTAGCCATTCTATTGCTCAGAATATCCTACAATTATACTTGTAAATATGGGAAGATTTATGTACAAAGATGAAATTAGCAATATTCTTTATAATAGAGAAAAATATGTAAAACTCAAAATGACTACTGGACAAATAAAATGGGGTGCAGCCATGCAATGGAAAACTATTTAGCCATTCAAAAGAATAAGTTGGGTCTGTATATACTGAAATGGAAAGATGTCTAAGGTATTACAGTAAGGAAAAAAGCAAATTGAAGAACAATTTGTATGGTGTAAAGCTGTATAAAAAGAAATATGTGTCCATATAGATTTGAATAGAAAACTTCTGGAAGGATGCATATAAGATTGTTAGAAGCAGTTGCCTCTAGAAAATAGAACTGGAGGGTATGTTTTGTTCTTACAGACTGCTTAAATTGTTTACCATGAATATGTATTATTTTTATGATAACAAAAGAGTAAGTTTCACTTATAAGATTAGAACTAGTAAATTAACAAAGCTGCAATGATTATTTTTTGTGCTAGATATACTTCCCTGTTTTGCACTATTTTATTTGGGGACACTCCCAAAAATGTAAAAACAAGTCATTGGATATAAAAAAGTAATACATCAGATTCTTTTCCAAAGAGTTGTGCCGGTTTAAGACACCACCAACACTTCATGAGATTATCAGAGTAGGTTTACTAGTATTATCTCTAAATAATTGTTTTTGTGAATTTAAAATTTAAATGTAAAATTTAATTACTGTTTTTATTTTATTAACATTTGCATTACTCCCGTTCCCATTTATTTCAGAAAATTAATTGACAGAGTTCTCTTCAGAATTAAATTAAATAAAGACTTTGTAAATATCTATTGGTATAGGGTCAAGGTCAGTGCTATAAAAATGTTAGTGTCCCTTTCACACTTACTACAAAACAGAGACTAATACATCTCATACTCTCCTTCTTTAATACATTGTGAAAAGCAAAATTTCCTGTCATAAAAATAAAGATACACTCCTTTATCTCCTGCTTATCTTCTTTTTTTAGCTATGCCTGATAAGGATATAGATCCCCAAATGTTAATTCTATACACAACTGCAATACAAAACAAAATAATAAAATAGCTTCTCCAAAGAATGCAGAAAAACGTAAGGTGGAGTCTGTTTTCCTCCAGAAAACTGTTAATGTGTGGAAAAGCTTCTGTTGAGAGTATATTTGAGGAGGAAAGCAGTAATATGGGTGCCAACTATTTTGGTGAATGACTGAAAACACAATTTCTATGTCCTCTCTAAAAAGCCATGACAAGTGATGTTTGAGTGAGTGCCATACATTGGCTCATGGAATTGAGAATTGCACTAAAAATTGTTAAGAGCAAACTAGCTTTCATTATTTATTTATTTATCAAAACTGGCAATAAGAGACATTTAAGACTTTATTGATCTAGTTTTAGGATTATTTTACCTCAAAAATTTGCATTTAATTTTTCTAAACTATGTGAGACTGTCAAAATGAAGAAAAAATGTATTTGCGGGTCAGATTGGAGAATGGGAAGACTGGGGGTAGACTTTCAATAGGGAAAGTCCTTCCAAAATATGTATAACAAAGAAAGAGCTAAGCAATGCAACAAAGAATCAATCCCTGGAAGTTGAACCTCTATAATATAGTTAACTTGTGTAGGAAAAATCAAGGTGTAAAGCTTATCTGAATACGTGAGCATCCCATTTGTTAAAATGTTGATATAGAAAATCTAAAATTGTCTGTTATAATTGAAGTAGTAATTGAACTCCAAAAGTTTTCATGACAGCATTAACTACATACGCCATATGTTTTCTATAATTTATTATCAATAAACCTCATTTACAGCATAATCACTTCTTCCTGTGCTCCAAATGCCCACACTGCTCTCTTTTCTTTGTTTTCTATAATTATGTAACAATATGCAAATATGCTAAAATTGAATATAGCTTAGCTATTTGTAACACTGTAAAACCATAAAGTATAAAATATGAGCACTAAATACTTTGGTTTAAGGGCTCTGCTGCTCTACTACATATTTATTTTAACTTGCTCTTAAAATGTCAAATGAAACTAAAAAAACTATAGCCAGTCAATAATTTCTTTGCTTTGCTTTCACCTTCTCTCTATAAAATTTTCCCCGAGCTACTGTTGGTGGAGCACTCCTAACCACTTCTGTTTTGGTGCTGCCTGAAATCAAATCAATTTTTACTCAAATAACTTAAAAGTTTTTAAAAAATCTGTTTTAGTTCCAAATGTGGAACTATTAATAATGTGGGCTAATGTCTGATTAAATCTAACTATGCATCTAAGAGTGTATAGATTCCAAGCATTAGACAGGCTGTTTAATTCCATCATTTTAAGTGGAATTAAACCCTATCTTGCCAAATATGATAATATCCTGAGTGAGGGAGTGGGGCAGGAATGAAACAACAGAAGGTGTATGAGGCTCTGCTAACTTATGTCCTCTACTTTGAGAGGCTAACCAAAACATTTTAATACATCCAGTATCGACATTCAGGGTAAAAGTGACAAGGAAGTGTTTTCAGCAATTTCTCTTACACTGATAAACTCCGTAAGTGTCAATAGACTTACAGTGTTCAAACAGAATGTAGCATACTGAGGAATAGGCTGCAGGGTGGGCTCTGGGGCTGTATAACTTTTAGTGAACAGTTCTAAGAATGTTTCACAATGGCTAACTTTTGAAGTAATGGCATTCTTAGTCTGAGAAAAAAAAAAAAAAAGGCACAGACAGGCTTATACTATGGCTCTCGAGAACCCTGCTTGACTAGTTCATTAAACAGAACTGGCAACTGACACCTAAGATTAACATTCTTGATGGCTCTCCAAGCCAGAGGAAGGGTGCTGAGTGACACATACAAATATATAAGGGAGAAATAAGGGTGAGCTTGAATGGCAGTGACCTTTTCATAAAAGGTTTATGGCAGAGGTACTAGTTATAAGACCTTACACAGCATTCTGGAGAATTTGTTCATCTCTCAACAAATGGTGAGAGCTCCCTCGTCAGAGGGGTGAATTTTGGATATCCTTTATACATATATGGTAAAACTTTTGAAAACTGTGTGGTCTTAGAAGTGGATCACTATACTGGACTACTGCATATGTTCTTTTTCTTAGTTTGACTACTGGCTTTGTGTAAGACTTTGGAAAATTTCTTAAGGAATAATTTTAATCAGAATACACTTCCATTTTTATCTCTGAGTATTCTGTGAGTATATATTGTCTCAATAAGTATTCACTGATTTATATTGTGCATTTAATGAAATACCTGAGTCGTTTAGAAGAAATATATAATGCAAACAAATGATATTCAAATTTAGCTATTTTTATGATATAATTGGACATCTAAGTAGTGCCATTTTCAAATATACTTTTTTCAGAATAAACGCATTTCAAAAATCTACATGATAATGATTTATCTTGATTGTCTTCTATTTTTGCACCAACTAAACAATAAAAAGAACATTTTAACTAGAGATTTCAAGAGATAAATGTATTCTAATTGGCTCTAGGTCTTCCATAGCTTTTAAAAAAATCAGTGAGTTGTTAGCATTTTAAGTGTTTGAAATGCATCTATAGGAATGGATTTTCTGTGGGGAAAAAAGAAGTTGATATTTACAAGTCAACTTTCTGTAGAGATTATTGTAACACCTATAAGTATTTATTTAATCATTAGTGAATGGTAGTTATCTTATTTTTATTCAGTAACATTTAATCCCCATTGCTGTCACCAATGTTTGTAAGCATTTTAGTTCTTTTCACTAAAAATTAATATTTTACACTTTTATAATTATCATTTTATCTTACTCTTACTATATATCATGTACAAAATCATGTTTTAAAATTATTCTAACTTTTGAAAAGATAACATAGAATGATTTCTAATTGCTTTTACAAATTCAAGTGTTTTTGTTGAAAATTGGAATTAAAATATATTAATAAAATCTTTATTATTTAGCATTTAAGAAAAACAATGGTTGTATTGCATGTTTCAAACCCTTTTGACAGTGGTTCTTCCATGCTTTTTTTTTTTTTTACTAGTATTTTGCTGTAACTATGGTAAAATGGCTGGCTTAATAAATTAAATTCTAAATTATTCTAATGGAGCATTTACATAACAACCTTACGATGATGACTATAACAAAGCCAAAAAGTAATTAAAGTTTCATAAATGCATAGTGACATGATCCAATCAGCTACTTACATTGAGGTAATTCAGTCTGAGAAAGCCTTAATTCATATGAGAAGAACAGAGAGAAAGAATAGTAGCAAAAAGAGGGTAGTCTTAAGGAAATAAATTAATGTTAACAGATAAGTATAGAGAGCTTTAAGAATAACTTTCTCCTTAAAACAGAAAAATATGAGAAATATCATGTCTCTAAAATATTAATGACAGGAGCAATTTTCTTTTAATAATAACAATAATAATCTTAAAAAATAACAGATATCACCATATCGAAACTGTGACAATTCATTTACTATTTATGTGAACAAATGTTTTTTATCAAGTTTCATATGAAATTAATGTATAAAGCAATTTTTGGAAAGGATAATTTAGAAAATGTTGCAAACAACAGAAAGTTTTCATTTTCTTTAATAATTATTTTCTCAAAGAAAATAGGGAGGAAAATAGGAAAAAAGGAAGGAAGGAAGAAAGAAAAGAGAGAGGAAGACAACACAGCTCAGTAAGAGGGAATAAGTGCACTGCCTATGTTTCATTCTGACTAAATCAAATACTATTGAATATAAACTCTATTTAGGTATATACACAATCTTCTTAACTCTATCACAGTCACTTCAACGTAAGCATACTCTAAGCCTAATTCATCACCCGACCCCTTACCCCCTTACCCTATACAGAGTATATTCTCTATTGCAAGTACCATTTCTCAGGTCTAGCAAGCTAATACATTAGTGCATTTACACCTAACTTTGTTTCAAATGCTACTTTCTATTGCTTCATTACCAGGACTGCCTATTGATGTACTATCCCACAGCTTCAAATTTTTATAGTCTCTGTCCATTCCATATTGCTAAATTATCTATCAAACAGTGAATTTGGTCATGACACTTTTTTTTTTAACTAAAAAACCTACTATAAGCAGAGATTAGCTGGGCTTCCAATGTCCCCACATTCACAATTGACTTCTAGATAAAATTGTCAAAAGCTCTTCCTCTCCCCTAATTCCTTGACGTGTTGACCAAAAGTCTCTCCAAGAATTTTACATATGCCTGGGAATGTTAAATTCTCAAGTGACTCTAGAGTCCTGCCTCCTCAATGTGTATATATCATTAAGTCAGCCCACTTCTTGATTTTTACAAATGTTAAAATACCTATTCACATGAATATAAGTTCAATGGTGATTTGGATATGTGGGAGAAAGGTTGAAGACTGGATTAAACATTTACGATACAAATAATTTAAAATGTAGTACAGATATAATTATTCTTAAAGTATCCTTTATTTTCCCTTACCAGGTATTTGCTGACATATTTATTAAACCTGTTTATTTTTTTACTTGACTTAGGGTGATAAACACACAATACAATATACAGATGATGTATTGTAAAGTTATACACCTGAAACCTATAAAATTTTATTAACCAATGTAACCTCAGTAAATTCAATACAAAAATTAAAAAAAACCCCACTCTGTGTGTGTGCTTTTCTTTTTATTGTTGGATTCTCCCTTTCTTTCATTTCTCTGTTCTGATTTACCTTCTTATCTAAGAACTCCAAATTCTTCTCCTTCCTATTTTTGGAGTAATTCAGCTAACGGTCTGCCCCCCCACCCTCACCCCCCAGCCTCATGTACATTAAAGCACATCACACTTGTTCACTAAAGTCTATCAAGGCACAGTTAAAATAGCCCCTTTGATTTGCTTCTCTCTTCTTAGAAGGCAGATGTAGTCATAAAAAAAGAGAAAATATGTGAATTTTAAAAATAAGTACTATTAAAACAAACATCATCAATAATTTTTATTTCTTAGCAAAGGAAATTCAGACTCCTTAATTTATCCTAAGATATAAACCTACTTTCTACCCATGTTTTTGGTTTTTATTTTGATGATACCCCCACCCTTTTAATTCTCTAGACTCAAGAAACCTCTCATTTTTCTTCAAACCCAAGAGGCCCTTTGTGTAAATCTATTTACTTTTCCTGGATGGCCCATGCAACTTTTCTTTTATTAATAGACTCCTAGTCATGCTTCAAAATCCTTCTCAGATGATCTCCCTAGCTCCTACGCAAAGTTTGTCTCAACCTCATGCACATGCATTTTGTTTGAAAACATGTCTACCTCCTTCAGTAGAATGGGTGCTGCTTCATTAGTCAGGGGCTGTGTTCTTCGACAGTAGAGACTTTGTGTGAAAGTGGTCAATGTGATAACATTTCTTGCATATTTCATTCTCAGAGTTCCATAATCTAACCCCCAAAAGTTGCATTATTTTTCACATGGCATAACCCCAAGTTGAATTGTCAGAATCTCAGTCTCTTGAAAAAAATTATTAAATTTTCTTATTCTGATGATTCACTTAGGTGAAAGAATTTATATCCTTGAGAATATCTTGAAGACTATCTGCTCTAGGAGTTCTCAGCCTCTCTATTTCCCATGGTGCACCTGAGAGCTAACACTTTTATGCCATACTCCCTCTGGCTGCAGCAGCTCATGATAAAAGGTATTGGCTAGGGGGTTTAGCCCTCCTGTACCTGGTGACAGAACTAGAATTCCATACACCAACCTGAGACATACCAAATGGAAATGACCATTGCTGCTTTATCCAGTCCTCCAATTTTACAGAAAGAGAACTGAGGCACAAAGAGGGTACCTGATTTGCCCTATATCATCAGCTAGTTAGAGAGGGTCAAGGCTTGATCTAGAGGTCAAGTTTTTTGAGATCAAAGCTTTTGGATAAGAGAACTATGAATGATGTATTGAGAAAATCCCTGCCTCCAATGCTTATTTAGTCATTTACACATTCTGAATTAAATCTCTCCATTTCTGAGGTATTGTAGTCACATCGAAACCAACTTGACTGAATTTAGCATATAAAAGGTAGAATTCATAAAAACATATTTTTGTACACATGATGTGAAATTAAATCTTTGACAACTTTCCCCATTGTAATTAGTTGTTTGAAGTTTACATATACTTAACTCAAGACAAGATACTATTAACCAGGAATTTTCAAAGAATTTAGGAGAATGTTAACTATCTTCAGTGTACTTGTGACAATGACTTTGTGTTGAGAGGATAAATACCAGGTTAGTGTCCAGAAATAAACATGAAAAATAAATGGCTATAAAAACAAACTTATAGAGTACAAATAACTTCTTAAAGTAGATCTATTTATTCACAAAAATATAGTAATGCTATGACAACTCAAAACTAGTTGGGTATTTCTGCACCATACCCTGTAGACAGTGAGGATTTTGCACAAAACAAAGGTTTATAATAAGTCTTTTTGGCAGACCACTTGACCAGTATTTGGGTAATCTAGCTGAGAGAAGAAAAAAGCATGAATGAGCAATAAGCAAGGCAAAGTCTACCTATTTATTTCAACTAATAATAGTATGTCTTCATCTGTTAGTGAGACATTAAAAATGAAACACACACACACACACACACACACACACACACACACACACACACACTTTGAAAAAAACACAAAGGCAGAACAAGATTTTTAGCTGATGCTCAAGGGCTGAATTTTTAGGTCAGAATTGAAGTTCAAGGAGAGATGGTAAAAAGAATTGCATGCTTTGAACTTAATAGGGAAAATGGATGTGTATTTTGGTATCATCGCTGTCTTGTAAATGTGATTCCAAAAAGAAAAACACTGTTAGAAATCACTAGGTTGATTGAGAAATAGATTCCTGAGTTGTCATAGGAATGAAACCAATATTGTGCCAATGAATCGCTCTACCCCCAAGCAGCCTTGATGAACTGAACAAGATCAAGGATAGACTGGAGTTCCTTGAAGCATTGATGATAAGCACACTATGGTTAAAGGACAAAAATTACCTTTGGAAACATAATGCAGGTACACTGGATGTAAGAATAATATGATTCAAACTAACTTAGGATTGTGCCAAGCAGGAAGAGAAAGTCCTTTGGGCATTCAAGAATAACATTTACAAAGCAAAACAAAAAGAGGAATTTGTGGTTAGCAGAAAGCTGTTGCTCATTTATATTTTATTGAAGATATAAAATGTTGGGCAGCCATAGCCGGTTTGGCTCAGTGGATAGAGTGTCAGTCTGCAGACTGAAGCGTCCCGGTTCCATTCTGGTCAAGGGGCCTCAGCTGCAGGTTCAATTGCAGGCTCAATCCCTGACCCCAGTCAGGGTCCATGTGGGAGGCAATCAATCCATGTGTCACATTGATGTTTCCCTCTCTCTGTCTCTCCCTCTCCCTTCCATTTTCCCTTCTGTTAACTCTCCCTCTCTCTCTCTCTCTCTCTCTCTCTCTCTCTCTCTCTCAAAAAAGAAAAAACAGAAAAAAAGGTTGAGCAAAAGAATGTGGCTCTAATAAGCAGATAAATAAATTTAAAATGTACATGGTTTATAACTAAAAGAATCAATGAGAAGAAGTGATTAGCATCAAAACACCTGAAAAGGTATTCTCTTCCTAAATTTCTTTACTTTGGAAACCCAGATAGGTTAGGAATATCAACATAGACTTGTATTGCATTATGATGCCTCATAGAACTTACCACTCCTCTATGTTAATTACAAAGGATCCCTTCCAATTATACAGGTTGCCATGAAAAATCATGAGACATCACATTTTACTAAATGGGAAATACTATTGATCTAAAAATATCCATTGGATAAAGGAAGAGGTCAACTTTTATTGCAAGGTTGAATGAATATACTGGTAAAACATGGAAGAATTATTTTTGTAGTTTCAGATACCTACATGATAATTTGTTAATAGACATAAATAATGTTTTAATTGCTTGTATTCTATATTACAGTATTGGTAGATGTTTAGGACATGTCTAATAAATATCAGTTCTTCCTTTTAGAGTTCACAATCAGAAACTGATGACAATAAAACAAAGAAACTTTGTAAAGCACAATTATAATGAAATATAAGTGCCGTTGTTTCATTAGAAATGTGGAAGAGAAGTGCTTATAAGGAGGGGATGAAAAGTAAAATATCTTATCTGCTATCAAGAAGTAAATTCTTGGTGCTAACATATTATATTGAGTAATTCTTTAATGTCTTTAGGAAGTGAATTTCTTTATCAATCTATCTGTCCATCCATCCATCCGATGAGAGAAGGTATAAGTGAAATGATCAAAAGTAGAGGGTAGCAAGCAGATACATGATGTGGCCCAAAGGGTATACAAGAAAAGAGAAAATAAGCCCAGCATGCAAGAGGCAGCTGATCAATGATTCTCTCTCATCATTGATGTTTCTCTCTCTCCCTCTCCCTTCCTCTCTGAAATCAATAAAAATATTTAAAAAGAAAAGAGAAAATAGCAAGACATTTTTAAAAAAATTAGAATAAAAAACTTTGCAATTGAGCAAGAAGATCTTATACATAATTTATAGAACAAATTTAAAAATTATATGGCATCAGAAAAGACTGGTATACACAAATGACAAGTGAAGACGATAACTTTGGCAAAAGAACTGAAAACTTACTGGTACAGGAAAGATATATTGTAACTCGGGATTCTGGGGAGATAAGTATATGATTATGCAAATAGGAGATGAAGGATTACATGTAAGCCATAAAACAAAACTAACACTTTATAGGATCAAATTTTTATTTTTCATTAAAATAACACACTGTTTTACTTTGATTATGTCACCTCTGAAATAATATGGTTTAAAATATGAAAATCAATGGACAATGAAACAGCTAATTTACTTGTTTAGACTATCCTAATGATCATCGTGAGAAACTGTGCACATACTCCAGTTGTTCATATAGCCATCACTCAACAAATATTAATTGGCTGCTCTTTGCAATACATCGAAGGAAGTAGTTACTTTACAAAATGCCAAGTGAACACAGAGTACTTTTTAAAAATGTATTCTGTAAAAAATCCATTGGAAGAGTTGAAACAAAGGCAAATCAGATCCAGAAAATGTCATGACTGAAAAAGCAGATTTAATTAGGAACTGGAAATAGAAATACAAAAACAACCAAGAGTCAGTGAGGAGTTTTATTTTGGAGTTTGTTATTTATCAGTGTTCTTTACTAACACATAGATGTTGGGTGTGGGAAAATTTTAAATGATGATAGATTTCTGGTTAACATGAATTAGTCATGCAACTTATCTTACAGCCAGATAAGGACAAAAGTGCATGCAGAAATTGATCTATTCAATGCGTGCATTAATTCAACAAGCCTTTTTTGAGTCCATGTTATTTTGCAAGCATATCTAGGCACTGGAATTCCAACATGAATAAAGCATGGCCTCTGCCATCAGCAAGGCCATGGTACGTGAAATAGCGAATTTGCAAGCAATGGGGGTAATCCCATGGAAAGTGGAAGCTAGGGGATGAGGGGGTGAAGGGTCTCTAAAGCAGATGAGGTGAGAGGCAGACTAAATGAGGAAAGAGGCTTGGAAGCCAAGAAGAGAGAGTTGTGTAATTGGTTATCAGCAGTGTCAAATTCTGTACATAGGTCAAGGAGCATCAAGATGGAGAAGTGCCATTCGTTTTGGCAGTGAGCATGTTACTGGAGACCTTGGCAGGGCTAGCTTCTGGGAAGTGGCGTGGGTGAGAGCTGTGCTGGATTGGGTTCAGGAGTGTTTCACTGAGGAACCGAATGCATCTGGTGCACTCTAGGAGTTGGGAGAGGAAGGGGAGGGAAATAGTTGTTAGAGGTTGTGTGTATTTCTTGAGGCCAGGGATATGTGAAACAGCAGGAGCCCCCAAACCGGCTTTTTAAGTTCTATCTAAAAAAATCTAGCTTTCACTAGCAATAAGGAAGCAGCATTTACACCCTGGAGCAGCCTTTGTTGAGCTTGTTTGTTCTATCCCGCAATGAGTCACTCAGTAACACTGACCCTGCCATTGAAGTCAGCAGATTCTATTTGGAGAGTGTTAGTGATTGTGAGGGAAGTTGTTTAAAAAGTTGACAAAAGAATTTACTCTCCCTGATATGCTAAACACCTGTGTGCATTGGATTTGATGACTGAATATTAGCCTGGGAGCATTCGAATGCTGTATTTGATTCAAAGAAAAGGGAGGTCTCATCTTCTAAATGAGTTAAATATATATGACACAGGAAGAAGTTATAATATTTTCTATTTTGGTTTCCTTTCATTTGAAAAGAATTTTAAAGAAAAAAGTGGTTCTGCAAATGCCAACCTCAATTAAAATGCTAAATACTAGTTGCAGTTTCCCCACCTCTGCCAAAGGGAATATGTCCAATGTAACCAGCCACCTGTTTCCTTTTTATAAGAGCTCAAGACTGCCGTCTCGTCCAACACACTGGGCTGCCATGAAATATCAGTGTGATGATGAATCAAAAGTCAACAGCAGCAGCGCTTTATTTACCAAGAAATGACACTTAGTAAGGTCATCTCTTTTTGAGAGGACACTACAATTATTGAAGTTGAAAATGTATCCAGAGGGTTTTTAAGCCCAAATAAGGCCTTAGGTGTAGTGTTTCCAACTTGACCACACACACACACACACACACACACACACACGTGTGTGTGTGTGTGTGTGCATATATATGTACATATACATACTAACATGCTGACTGAAGATATTTGAGTAGATATTAATGGCACATGGTCTGTGATGGATATCACTTAAGAATCAATTAAAAAACAGGATAAAGTTGAAGTTTATAAGAGAGTGGTTTTGAATCCATGGGACCTGGGTTTTAATGACAGAGGTGTCATTTATTAGCTGTGGGACATCAAGTCAAATGACTTAAATTTTTATTTATTTATTTATTTATTTTATTGCTTAAAATATTACAAAGGGTATTACATATGTGTCCTTTTTTTCCCCGCCCTTGACAATCCCCTGGCCTCCCCTACCCCCCAGTGTCTTATGTCCATTGGATATGCTTATATGCATGCATACAAAAGTATGCTCTCTTCTACAAGTGTTTCCTGAAAGTGGAAAATAGTGATTATACTGCTAAGTCTCATCTTCTTAAGGCTGAACATTTCCAGTTTCTTACTGTCCTTCATCTGACCTGACTTCCTCATCTATCACCACCCTGGCTGCCCATCTGGGTGGACTCTAGTTTGCATTATGTGATTAATATGAATGTTACTGCCAAGTTGTCGTTCCTTAATGTCTGCCTGGTAGAACAGACTGACATTTCCCAAGCTTGGCACAGGTAGGGAGGTCAACTTAAAGAAAGTAAACTGATGAACAAAATAGATCCAGAGACATAGAAGCATGGAATAGACTGTTGAATCTCAGAGGGAAGGCGGGGGTGGTTTTGTTTTTTGAGGAAACTCCATACTGTCTTCCATAGTGGCTGCACCAGTCTGCATTCCCACCAGCAGTGCACGAGTGTTCCTTTTTCTCCACATCCTCTCCAGCACTTGTCGTTTGTTGATTTGTTGATGATAGCCATTCTGACAGGTGTGAGATGGTACCTCATTGTTGTTTTGATTTGCATCTCTCGGATGATTAGTGACTTTGAGCATGTTTTCATATGTCTCTTGGCTTTCTGAATGTCCTCTTTTGAAAGGTGTCTATTTAGATCCTTTGCCCATTTTTTGATTGGATTGTTTATCTTCTTTTTGTTAAGTTGTATGAGTTCCCTATAAATTTTGGAGATTAGGCCCTTATCAGATATGACGTTGGCAAATATGTTTTCCCATGCAGTGGGTTTTCTTGTTGTTTTGTTGATGGTTTCTTTTGCTGTGCAGAAGCTTTTTATTTTGATGTAGTCCCATTTGTTCATTTTCTCTTTAGTTTCAACTGCCCTAGGAGCTGTATCAGTGAAGAAATTGCTTTGGCATATGTCTGAGATTTTGTTGCCTTTGGATTCTTCTAGAATTTTTATGGTTTCCCGTCGTACATTTAAGTCCTTTATCCATTTTGAGTTTATTTTTGTGTATGGTGTAAGTTGGTGGTCTAGTTTCAAGTCAAATGACTTAAATTTTTAAGTCTCTATTTCCTCATCTATAAAATAAAAATAATACTGCTGCCTACCTCATCTTGTTGTTTTAAAGATTTAGTGACATAGTGCATGCAGCTTAAACTAAGGCCAGGCATATGGTAAATACTTAAGAAATAATAGTCATTATTTTCTTCAAATCAAGCATCCTTGCTTGGTTCTTTGTTGATCAGGAAAATACAAACCATTAGCATCCAGTTAAAAATATGAGGGCAACTATGAAAATTAATGTATAAATCAGCTTGTCATAAAGATGTTACATCATTAAAGAACAATTGAGATATATCTAAGAGAAAAATAGTGAGCACCATAAAATTCAATTGAATTAAGGGGATTGAAATGACAGCATTTTAATCATCATATAGAACCCAGAAAGAAATCCTAGAGTTTTAAAAGTTTTATTCACTTCTAAAATGTAATAAGATTTGTATATTACTAATGTTAAAGAAATAAAATCATCTATATTAAATGTAGAAATTAGCTTTTATTATACATATAAAGAGTCTCAGTGCTCTTGTTCAAATTAATAGTAAGAAATTATTCTAGGTAGGTTCTATGGGATATGTTAGCAATATTCAGATAACAGTCAGTGCCCTTCTCTCCAAGTGTAAAACGTCTTACTCCGTTTTTAGAATAACTTGATGCCTGAAGCACTTTGCTACATTATCTCTTTTTATGGTCCCTAGGTTGCCATTCAGTATATGAGGGCCCTAGAGCCCTCCCTGCCATCAGTCAGACTTCGACGTAACTCCAGTTCTCAGACTGGATGGACGGTCAACTGTTAAAGCACTTTGAATCTCAATGTTCTCTTAAGGAGAACCTAGAAATTCATCCTGTGAGCCCTGAACTTGGCCCCTTGAGGAAAAAGTAGATTCTTGCCCCTTGCCAAATATAAACTCTATATTTTTCTAGGTAGAAAAGAAAACTACAAAGGCAAGGTTGTGTGGAGAACTAGCCACTTCCTGGATAGGGTGACTGAAATTACACTTGACAAAGCTTGTCCTAGCCTCTCTACCCAAAAGTGACCTCTCCTTCCACTGGTTTCCTGTGTCTTGCCATTTGTGGTTATATATCTTCAGATTATGAGCCCTCAGAGTATAGTATCTTTGGGTCTCCATTAAGGCTGCATCTCATGAACACTCTCTTCTCTTTTCTCAGAATCTCCTTAGAGTTTAAGGCAGGTCTCACTCTTCCCTGAATCCTGAAGTCTGGGAGTCTGGGAAGAAGGAAGGGCAATGGAAGTTGGGTTTTGCTTTTTGCCTTTGTCAACATCCTATAAGTCATTCAGCCTCACTGCCGGTTATTCTTTTGTATGATGGAGGTAATTATAGATTTTGGTTTAAAAAGTACTTTGATATCCTTAGATAAAAGAGGCTGTAAAAGGGCAGATGATAATTATTAGCAGCTCAATAGTTCTTAGGTTTTTCCATATGCAGCTTCCTCCGGGGACGCTGAATCCATCAAAATAAAACCAACCTAAGAGAAAAGGTGCAATACAAAACTATTTAAACAAGGCAAATGACTTTAAAAAGATGAGCCAGATGAAACATAGAAGTGCAATAAAAATTTTAAGTGATGAGATGTTTCTAAAGAAATCTCTTCACTATTGTCAAGAGTGAACTTAACATCACACACCAGTTATGGTAGTAATAGTGACATCTTGTATTTGTACAATGTCTTTCCTAATTACCTTACCTTCAGTGACAAGATGATACTCAATAAATCTTCAAGATTTAATTTTCAGATTCACTTTCAGGTAAGATCACTGAAGGCTGATTCGCTTTATAGATTCAGCCAGTAGAAAACCGAGAACTGGAATCTGGTTTTCTAAGTTTATAATACAGAAGAAATAAACTAGAGTATCTGTCATCTCATGATACCTATCTCTGTTGTAATCTAATCAGCTGAAAGGTATAGATGGCATTTTTGACATTTGTTTTTACTTTCATCTCACCATTTAGCAAGTATTAAAAATAATTATTTTATGAAGCTTTTCTAAGGCTAATAAACTAAAAGATAAGGAATAAAAAGAGTATAATATTCAGTCTTCATCCACAAGAAGATTATGGTATAGTTGAGGAGATAAGACATACATACAAAGCAATTTGTGAACAAAATATTATTGTATACTTTATTATTAAATGCTATCTTATCTGATTACACTAACAACAAATAATCTTTTAAAAACTCTTATAGCACTCCTACAACTGTTTATTATATTATAGGGTGTCCCCCCAAAGTATATACACACACTCTGAATCATGATAAAGGTAGTGTTTATTAAAATAGATTTCATTTTCAAAATTGAGCTATCAGCTGATAAAGTGTGTATACGGTTTTTGGCGGACACCCTGTGTTTATAAGAGGCATATCTTATGTCACACCTTCTCTCTAGTATAAGGGTTTAAGTTTATTGAAATTAGGAACCATATTTTATCTTTGATTTAATTCCATACTTCACATTTTCCTGGACACAAAGTTAGAGCTGAAAAGTATTTGTTGAATGACATACTGATATAATAATTTTAAAATATAGACAATGAACCATGTCACACAAAAATATGTGCAGCAAAATTGCTGAGCATGTCTTCATTCATAATTAAAATCCATTAGGCTCAAAACAATTAGGAAATAATCACTTCGGTCCTGATGTTTTTTAGTGCCTCAATACCATTTTAAATAACTGGAAGTATAAAAGTTATTTACCATCATTTTTCACTATTATTTGAAATGATGTGAACATAGTTTAGTTTTACTTTCCTCAGTAAACATATGATATAAAAAGGAAACTGAGATGACTTCTTGTCAAAATGTCAGCATAGGTAGTAAACATAGTACTCACTTCCTCCCAAAACCACATCAAAATTACAAGTAAACAACAGAACAACCATCATTCAGAAATTGAGCTGAATGGAAATCCTACAACTATGGATATAAAGAAGAAGCTACATCCAGACTGATAGGACGGGCAGAGAGGCAGAACAGGCCTGCACCTCCTGGGAGGCTCTAGAGCAGTGGTTCTCAACCTTCCTAATGCCGTGACCCTTTAATACAGTTCCTCATGTTGTGGTGACCCCCAACCATAAAATTATTTTCATTGCTACTTCATAACTGTAATTTTGCTACTGTTATGAATTGTAATGTAAATATCTGATATGCAGGATGTATTTTCATTGTTACAAATTGAACATAATTAAAGCATAGTGATTAATCACAAAAACAATATGTAATTATATATGTGTTTTCTGGTGGTCTTAGGAGACCCCTGTGAAAGGGTTGTTCGACCCCCAAAGGGGTTGCGACCCACAGGTTGAGAACCGCTGCTCTAGAGGCAACTCACCCAGGGGACTGTTTCAGACCATGTTGAAGCACCACCACTCTACCACCTCTATAAATGACATACTAAAGGAGCAGACTCAGCAGGCAACAGAGCTCCGCTGAAGTAAGTCTTGCTCTGTGGAGTGTGCCCCTGCAAAGCTGATTGTTCATAGTGGTTGAAGGAGAGTGGTCAGTGGTCACTGCCAGTCCTTGAAGCTGATCGCCTCGGTAAATCTTTCCTGTGACTTGCCAACAGCAATCAAGGCTCAACTACAATAGGAGAGTGTATAGCCCATGTAAAGAGTGCACCCCAAATACCCAGCTTGGGTGATCAAGGAGGCTGGGCCACTAGACCCTACATTAGGCTATACTACCAAGCCTGGGAGACATAGTAGCTCTATATAATACACAGAACAAACATAAGAAGGATGGCAAAATGAGGAGACAAGAAATATGTCCCAAATGAAAGAGCAGAACACCAGAAAAAGAACTAAACAAAATGGAGACAAGCAATCTACTAGATGCAGAGTTCAAAACATTGCTTATATTGATGCTCAATGAACTTAGTGAGAACATCAACAGCATAAAAGAGAACCAGTCAGAAATGAGGATACACTAACTAAAATGAAGAATAATTTATGGGGAATCAAAAGTAGAGTAGATGAAGCCAAGAATCAAATCAGTGTTTTCAATATAAAGAAGCAGAAAATGCCCGCACAGAACAGTGAAAAGAAAAAAAATAATTTAAAAAGTATATAAGGGGCTTCTGGGACAACTTCAAGCACACCAACATTCACATAATGGGGGTGCCAGGGGAGATGAGAGAGAGCAAGAAATTGAAAACCTATTTGAAAAAATAATGATGGAAAACTTCCCTAATTTGGTGAATGAAATGAATACACAAGTCTAGGAAGCACAGCAAGTCCCAAACAAGATGAACCCAAAGAGGCACACCAAGACACATCATAATTAAAATGCAAAAGGTTAAAGACAGTCCTAGCTGGTTTGGCTCAGTGGATAGAGTGTTGGCCTGCAGACTGAAGGGTCCTGGGTTTGATTCTGGTAAAGGCCACATGCCTGGGTTGCGGGCTCAATCCCCAGTAGGGGGCGTGCAGGAGGTAGCCAATCAATGATTCTCTCTCATCATTAATGTTTCTATCTCTCTCTCCCTCTCCCTCCTCTCTCTGAAATCAATAAAAAATATATATTTTAAAAATACACAAAAACATGAACAAAAAACACACAAAAGGTTAAAGACAAAGAGAGAATCTTAAAAGCAGCAAGAGAAAAGCAGTTAGTTACCTACAATGGAGCTCCCATAAGACTGTCAACTGATAGTCTCTGCAGGCCAGAAGGGAGTGGCAAAAAAATATTCAAAGTGATGAAAAACAAGGAGCTACACCCAAGATTACTCTACCATTTACAACAGAAGGAAAGATAAAGCTATCATTTAGAATAGAAGGACAGATAAAGAGCTTCCCAGACAAGAAAAGCTAAAGTAGTTCATCACCATCACACCAGTATTATATGAAATGTTAAAAAGTCTTCTTTAAGAAGAATAAGAAAGCCTGGCCAGTGTTGCTCAGTGGTTGAGCATCAACCTATGAACCAGGAGGTCATAGTTCGATTCCCAGTCAGGGCACATGCCCGGATTTTGGGCTCAATCCCCAGTGTGGGGTGTGCAGGAGGCAGCCTATTCATGATTATCTCTCATCATTGATGTTTCTCTCTCTCCCTGTCCCTTCCTCTTTCTGAAAATAAAAAACAACAGCATATTTTTTAAAAAAGAAGAAAAAGATAAATATGAACAGTAAAATGACAATAACTATGTATCTACCAATAATTGAATCTAAAAAGCAAAATAAATGAACAAGCTGAACAGAAACCAACTCATATATACAGGGAACATTTTGATGATTGTCATATGGGAGGGGCGATGGGAGTGTGGGTGAAAAAGGTGAAGGAATTAAGAGGCATAAATTGATTGTTGCAGAATAGTCATGGGATATAAAGTACAGCATAGGGAATATAGTCAGTATCATTCTAATGACTATGTATGGTGTCAGATGGGTGCAAGATTGATCGGGATTATCACTTAAGTTATGTAATGTCTAATCATTGGCATATACACCTGAAACTAATATAATAATGTATGCCAAGTGTAATTAATAATTAAAAATGATAAAATGTTTTATTGAAAACAGTGAGGAACTTGCATTACCATCTTTATCTGCAGGATTTCCTTGTCATCTTTACAGCCCCTACCCCTTCTCCTTTATCAGAGATAATGAGAGAGAGAGAGGAGAGACCAAGAAAAGACAGGATTCAGGAGTTCCAGAATGTATTTGGAAAGACAACTAGTATCCCACTTAATTTCTTCTCCAGGCAGCATGTGAGTAGGAAAGGAAGGCGACCAGTATGCTCCTGAAATAAGATGGGTTAGTGGTCTGGGGCAGAAATTTCAGAATAGCTTTTCCCCCTCACCAAAGAAAAGCAGGGGAGCTAATTGGGTGATAGCTCACAATTCTCTTTCTTCATTTCCTTCCTCTAATACTTGGTCTTTCACAGAAAAGCAGCACATACTTTTCATGAATGTCTGATATCATATGTTTATGCAAAATATTCCTAAACCAAATTTAACTTTCTTTCACTAATTGGGTGTACTCTAATTTATATTTATACTAGAGGCCCGGTGCACAAAAATTTGTGCACTCGGGGGGCGGGGGGAGGGGGGTCCCCCAGCACGGCCTGCTTCAGGGTGGGGGTCCCCACTGGGGTGCCTGGCCAGCCTGGATGAGGGGATGATGGCTGTTTGCAGCTGGTCACACCCCCTTCAGGGTGGGGGTCCCCACTGGGGTGCCTGGCCAGCCTGGATGAGGGGATGATGGCTGTTTGCAGCTGGTCACACCCCCTTCAGGGTGGGGGTCCCCACTGGGGTGCCTGGCCAGCCTGGATGAGGGGATGATGGCTGTTTGCAGCTGGTCACACCCCCTTCAGGGTGGGGGTCCCCACTGGGGTGCCTGGCCAGCCTGGATGAGGGGATGATGGCTGTTTGCAGCTGGTCACACCCCCTTCAGGGTGGGGGTCCCCACTGGGGTGCCTGGCCAGCCTGGATGAGGGGATGATGGCTGTTTGCAGCTGGTCACACCCCCTTCAGGGTGGGGGTCCCCACTGGGGTGCCTGGCCAGCCTGGATGAGGGGATGATGGCTGTTTGCAGCTGGTCACACCCCCTTCAGGGTGGGGGTCCCCACTGGGGTGCCTGGCCAGCCTGGATGAGGGGATGATGGCTGTTTGCAGCTGGTCACACCCCCTTCAGGGTGGGGGTCCCCACTGGGGTGCCTGGCCAGCCTGGATGAGGGGATGATGGCTGTTTGCAGCTGGTCACACCCCCTTCAGGGTGGGGGTCCCCACTGGGGTGCCTGGCCAGCCTGGATGAGGGGATGATGGCTGTTTGCAGCTGGTCACACCCCCTTCAGGGTGGGGGTCCCCACTGGGGTGCCTGGCCAGCCTGGATGAGGGGATGATGGCTGTTTGCAGCTGGTCACACCCCCTTCAGGGTGGGGGTCCCCACTGGGGTGCCTGGCCAGCCTGGATGAGGGGATGATGGCTGTTTGCAGCTGGTCACACCCCCTTCAGGGTGGGGGTCCCCACTGGGGTGCCTGGCCAGCCTGGATGAGGGGATGATGGCTGTTTGCAGCTGGTCACACCCCCTTCAGGGTGGGGGTCCCCACTGGGGTGCCTGGCCAGCCTGGATGAGGGGATGATGGCTGTTTGCAGCTGGTCACACCCCCTTCAGGGTGGGGGTCCCCACTGGGGTGCCTGGCCAGCCTGGATGAGGGGATGATGGCTGTTTGCAGCTGGTCACACCCCCTTCAGGGTGGGGGTCCCCACTGGGGTGCCTGGCCAGCCTGGATGAGGGGATGATGGCTGTTTGCAGCTGGTCACACCCCCTTCAGGGTGGGGGTCCCCACTGGGGTGCCTGGCCAGCCTGGATGAGGGGATGATGGCTGTTTGCAGCTGGTCACACACCCTTCAGGGTGGGGGTCCCCACTGGGGTGCCTGGCCAGCCTGGATGAGGGGATGATGGCTGTTTGCAGCTGGTCACACACCCTTCAGGGTGGGGGTCCCCACTGGGGTGCCTGGCCAGCCTGGATGAGGGGATGATGGCTGTTTGCAGCTGGTCACAACCCCTTCAGGGTGGGGGTCCCCACTGGGGTGCCTGGCCAGTCTGGGTGAGGGGCTGAGGGCTGTTTTCTGGCTGGCGAGTGACTGAAGCTTCCAACCGCTCCTTGTTTTCTTCTCTCTCTTTTTTTTTAGTCTGGGCCAGCTTTAGCTCTGAGGCCTCGGTGCTGAAAACATCGATACAATGTTGTGGTCCGAGCCCGGCTGAATGGAAGCCGGTTTCTGGGGTTTTGTTTAGCTTCTTATTTGCAACATAGTACATATTTGCTTAGAGTTGCAGCTGAGAGGCCGGCAAGTGAGGCGGGGAATGTTGGAGTCCGCAGCAAGCAAGCCTCATGCTCGCTTCAGTGCCTGGCTGCCGGCCGCCATCTTGGCTGACAGTTAATTTGCATATACTCACTGATTAGCCAATGAAAAGGGTATCGGTTTTACGCTAATTACCATGTTTCTTTTTTATTAGTGTAGATATTGAATATCAATCCAGTCTTAGAGATACACATACACATCTATATATGTAATTTTCTCCCCTTCAAGATGTTCTCAATCTTAGAAAAGTTGATTTAACAGGTATACATAGGACTTTCCCAGAGAATTAAACATGTAACCAAAATTAATTTTAAGTAAGTCAGTATGTTATTTACATCATGTGTATGTTTTAGACCAGGGGTGGGCAAACTTTTTGACTCTAGGGCCACAATGGGTTCTTAAACTGGACCGGAGGGCCGGAACAAAAGCATGGATGGAGTGCTTGTGTGAACTAATATAAATTCAAAGTAAACATCATTACATAAAAGGGTACGGTCCTTTTTTTTTTTTTTTTTTTAGTTTTATTCATTTCAAACCCACGGCTGTTTTAGACCAATTTTGCTAATTCACTTATCTCAACACCTTCTTCCATTCTTTTGTGAGAGGAAGAAAAGAGGGGAAAAGAAGGAAGTATTCCTGCTTCTAGAGTGATGTGAAAATACCTTTGTTGAAAGGTTCTGGAAAAGGTTCTAGATCAGTGGTTCTCAACCTTCCTAATGCTGCAACCCTTTAATACAGATCCTCATGTTGTGGTGACCCCCAATTTCATTGTTACAAATTGAACATAATTAAAGCATAGTGATTAATCACAAAAACAATATGTAATTTTATATGTGTTTTCCGATGGTCTTAGGTGACCCCTGTGAAAGGGTTATTCGACCCCCAAAGGTATCACGACCTATAGGTTGAGAACCGCTGTTCTAGATTAGTCTGGCTTCCCAGCATGTGTTTGCAGGCTGCACTCCTCACTGTTTTCTGAACTGCATGACATAACTTCCCAAGAGAAGCCATGATGTCCTGGCCACCCAGGGTCAGCCAAGGTCAGCTCCTGTTCCCACTATGAGGAGTGAGACACTGGAGTTGTCTTTGCCCCAAAATAGCCTGTGTCCATGTGGTGGAATTAGCTTGATATCATCAAGCCCCAAACTTGGAGCCAGAAGCCCTGCTTTCAGAGGAAAAGGACTCTGAGCCTTTTAGCATTGCTGTTATGCAAGTATTTAATTAGTCTTGAGGGCACTGATAGCCAGGGACCTGAGATAGTATCATGATGACCAGGGCGGGTGCTTCAGAAGGATGCCAAAGGGATAAAAGCACCACATTTGAGAGAATAATTTATTTTTACCAGTCCTGAAGGAAGTCCAAGTAACAAGATCTTACATTTTTACTGATATAGGATCGTTTACCCCAACTCCCTATAATTTACCATAATTTGTTACAGCATTTTTACTTTCCCTATTTTCCTGATCATTTCAACAACTTAATCCAAGTAGTGACAAATTTGATTGATAGGCCAAACTTCCATTAGACAGATGGACTTTATACTTTGAGCCCTCTCTGGCACTTGAGTACATGCATCAAAATTGAGTAGATGAAGTTTTAACTGTAGAAGAAGAGGTAAAATTCAGTCAACTATATGTATATGCTTATTTTTCTCCTGATCCTGTTTTCAGTAAAAATCTTATTTTTAAGACACTTGCTAAACTATTAGTGTGGCATAAATAATGATTTATAAATGTAGACTAATTAATCATTTTCATGGCTGAAAGCTAAATATCAGTATCCTTTTTTTTTTTTTTACATATAGACAAAATGAAATGGAAGGAAAGTGAACTACAATGTTTACTTCTACTTTAGCAAAGTGAATTATTCATGAAAATTGTATTGCAGGCTTGCAGTGCCAAAGGTAGCCCTCAGGATGATTTTTCTCATTCTTTGGGCCCTGGGAGTAATTGTAAAGTGGGTAGCAATTACTTTTGGCATCTTCCCACTTCATATCCAGTGTCCTTCTTTTACCTACTTTTCTGAAATTAAGTATTTAGTGGCCCTATCAAAGCTATGGCTTTCCAAACTCTTCTGAGTCATCCCATTCATCTCTACCCTGCACTGAAGGGCCCCAGGGTCTACAGTTGTTATATTCACATGCATGGTATGCACACTCCCGTGCGCACATGCGTGCACATGCACACACACTCACAATATCAGAAGAAAGCTTTTTAAATTATGAGCTCAATATCATTCATACTAAGGTATGATTGACAAAAATGTTTATGAATTTTAAGAGAAGTTTGTTAATTAAAATGGAACTTTAAGTGGATGTGATTTTCTGGGGAAACAGTCTTTAACTTCTTCCTGCCTGTGTTTATGTAACCCTAATGTCCTGTGCTCCACTCCCATCTTCTAAACAACACTGAGAAGAATCAGTTGACAATTGGCATTCTGCTTCTGAATTATTTCTTTATCCTTGTTCTTGAGAATATAGACCTTATCACGAGACTCTGTAGACATTAGGCATTCTTAAAATAATCTATTATATAGTTTGAGGAAATACTAAGTATCCAGCTCCCTGCTCCCTAACTCATGTTAGGCAATATATAGGAGTGTAGAATAATAGCCTTTGGGCCCAACTTCAGGTATGTGAATTCTGACTCTACCACTTAGTAGCTCTGTGACCCTAGTCAATTTATTTAACCCCTTCATAAACTGGGGTTACTAACAGCTATTACCTCATCAGATGATTCTAGGATTCATTGATATAATAAATATATAGCACAGTATCTGGCATAAATTAAGTACTCAATAAATGTTAGCCATTATTATTACCACAGGCACAGCCATTATTATACACTATGGCACATTGAATAGAAAATCCCTGAGTGAGCACTTTCAAAGCTTACTATCCCTCTCTGAGTGTCCTGGCTTTTAATAATTCATCTAATTTTTTTTTTTTTGCTTTCAGTTATTTCTTTGGGAATGTTGTGCATCAAGCACTGTGAAAGGAGCTGGACCCTCCAGTGAGCTATATAAGTATGGGTATTGTTCTGATGAAGCTTTTAGTACAGAAGGAATAATAGCGAGGACTAATTACAAAAGCAATTTTAATAATGATAAGCCCTGTGGAAAAAAGAGGCTTAATGAAAGCATGTAAAGTTTGGGGGTGGGGAAGCTAACTACCAGGATCAGGAAAAAAATCCATCTTGAAGGATGAGTAGGAATGATAAAATCTAGAATTGGGTATAGGGGAGTAGAAGGCAAGTACAGTAAATGGAAACATACTGTTATCAGCTGAATGTTTGTGTCCACCTCCCCTTCCCCCTTCATATATTGAAGCTCTGACTCTCCATGTTATGGCATTTGGAAGTGTGGCCTTTGGGAGGGAATTAGGATTAGATGAAATCATGAGTGGGATCCTGGTGATGAGGTTAATGTCCTTATAAGAAGAGGAAGAGAAATCAGAGCTCTGTCTCTCTCTACCTCATGTGAGGACACAGTAAGAAGGTGGCCATCTGCAAGCCAGGAAGAGAACACTCACCAGAAAGTAAATTGGCTGGCACTTTGATCTTGGATTTCCTAGTCTCTAGAATTATGAGAAATATGTGTCTGTTATTTAAGCCTCCCAGTCTATAGGATTTTGCTATGGCAGCCTGAACTGACTAAGACGTGGTGGAAGAATGCATTTGAAGAGATGGGGAAAAAATGGCATGGTTGGAGAAGAGGAGAGTGGTGGTATGGTTGGGAAGCAAGAGGAAAGTGGTGCAGAATTAGGCAGGAGTCAGGAGCAGATATTTGGCAACATTTGGTGATATTTTTGGTTGTCACTATTGGGAGTAGGGAGTTCCACTGGCATCTAATGGGTTGAGGCAAAGAATGCTACCAAATGTCCTACAACGCAGAAAACAGCCTCCAACAAGGAATTATCTATACTAATAAAAGGGTAATATACTAATTAGACTGGGAGACCTTCTGGGAGACCTTCCAGACATCCTTCTGGACAAAGCCATGGGGGTGAGGCCAAGGCAGAGGAGGTTAGGGGCGATCAGACCAAGAGGGGAGGGCAGTTAGGGGT
>NW_005356635.1:2151175-2174782 GCF_000412655.1 Myotis brandtii
GCAGCGGGGGGTGATCAGGTCAGTAGGGGGGCAGTTGGGGGCATGCAGGCCAGCAAAGGAGAGCAGTTGGGGTGAGAAGGCTGGGGGAGGCAGTTGGGGGCGAGCAGGCCAGCAGGCAGAGTGGTTAGGGGCAATCAGGCAGGCAGGCAGGTGAGCGGTTAGGAGCCAGCGGTCCCGGATTGCGAGAGGGATGTCTGACTGCCGGTTTAGGCCTGATCCCTGTGGGCCTAAACCGGCAGTCGGACATCTTCTGAGGGGTCCCAGATTGGAGAGGGTGCAGGCCAGGCTGAGGAACCAACCCCCACTGCCCCATGCACGAATTTTGTGCACCGGGCTACTAGTTCAGCTAAAATTGTCAATAGAGCCGAGGTTGAGACACCTTGGGACAGACAGATCATCAGGTAGGATTTTGAAGGGTTAAAAGTATTGTGCTTTATCATGAGAATAAGGGGAATCCATTGGGGGATTGTAAGAAAAAGGATGATGTGATTGTATTTGCTTTCTTAAAAACCATCTCTGGCTGCTTTGGGGAAAGAGCAGCTAATAGAACTTTGCAAAAGTCAGATGAGAGTTGATGGTGGCCTGGATTGCCTTAAAATGTATATCCCTACATTTCTTAAACTTTGAACTGGGGAGTAAATAAACTAAAAAGTCAGAGAGAATAATTGGACTCCCGAGAAAGTAAGTTGTGTTTTTTCTTCCAGATTTTCTGGCTCTTATCAAAGCACCTCCCCTTTTCTGTCCTGGTTTTCCTGAGTCTCTGCTGACTCTGCTCTGGTTGGGAGTTACCACACAGGCCCCAACGCCTGCCCCACCTTCCTACCTGCTGTTCTACTTCCACTTTGTGCTTTCTACTGAGAGTCCTCTCTTATGTAACCCTCTGTACAGTCAGACTCACTTTAGAAACAGATGGGTGCTGATTACTGCTCCATGGATTTCCAAAGTCTCCCCTGGCCCACTACAAAATTGTATGTCCATCAATCCTAATACTTTGAAAATGGAACACGTGTCTCCTACTTTGAAATTGTATTTCTAACAAATTCCACAAAACAGCAGTTTCTCATGGTTGACTTCTGCCAAGCACATGGTATCAATATGACCAGGATTTTCAAAGATTACCCAGATTTTATGTTATTTAGTGCTTTTAAATAAAATTAATTCATTATGGATCTTTATACTACAACTAGTAGCCATCTTAAATTTCTTCTGGAAAAAAGGCAAAGTGCTAATAAATCTAATTGTGATTTAAATTTTAAATATGTAACATTTATTTTCCTGCTACCCAAATTCATAATTCAGAAGAAATTCTGATTGGATTGTGAAAAGTAAGGTTGTCATACCTGAGTCATATTCTTACTTAATGGGGACGACAAAGTAGGTAGCTGGCACTCATAGATGGAGAAATCTAGAGCTGGATGGTCCAAGATACACATATGAGCCAGATATAGACTAGACCATGGTGTCTTGCATTGGAAAGGAAATGTGTGAGGCATCCAGGAGTAAGAGAATAGTGAGGGCTGGACGCTACTGGGAACTAGAGTGGGTATGTTCCAATTAAAAACAGAATCAGCAAGCTGCTGCCATATAAAACATCAGTATCAATAACTGCCTTTTTGCAAATTCTGGTCAAGGGAAAAATAAAAACGAAAGCTTAAGATCTCTACTGGAAACTTCAAATGCAATTAAAAAGAAAATATTGCTAAAATAATGAAAGACTGAAAAAAAAGTACAGTTGTGAGACAGTGGACAGTATTTTATAAGTACCGCGCGCTAACCGATTGCGCCACTGGAGCTCCAAGTATTTTAAAAGTCAATCTTCTCTTCCTCCTTTTAATGTTGTACTGTTTATGGCGATCATACAAATACAAAATTACTTATCTCACTCTCACTCACCATCTCCTCACCACCAATCTATTTCCTTCTCACGCATGAAACATCACCATAATATTTAGGAGGTGAGGTCACTCAGTGGAAGAAAGAAAATTCACAATCTTTTCTGAGCTGTTGTCCTTAATGTGTACTGCTGCATCTGTAAGCCCAGAAAAGTAGGTCATCAAAATCTGAAGGGACATATTAACTTTAATGCCTGGTGCATAATAGAGCACATTAAGGACAGACTTTCAGCCTTAACTCTTCATCTCTTCTCCAGCTTTGGTAGATTTAAAAATCCCATATTCTGAGCACAGCATCATGCTTCCAGAGCTGCAGCTATGCATGGCTTTTTGTCTTGGGAGGAGATGTTTCTATACAGGTCTAAGGAAATGCGATACAAGGGAAATTCCATTTTGACAAGTTTTAAGTGGGGGGAAAGTTGCCCTTTTTCTTTTAAAAATATATTTTTATGGATTTCAGAAAGGAAGGGAGAGGGAGAGAGAAACATTAATGTCTCATGCATGCCTCCCACTGAGGATCAAGTGCCCTGACCGAGAAGTGAACCCTGACCTCCTGGCTCAGAGGTCAATGCTCATACCCCCTCCTTTTTTTCTGCAACAGAATGCTGGAGTGGTAACGTTGTTTAGTTATCAAACAGATAAATAAAAATGGAATTTTCCATTTAAGAAAACTCTAGTATTTTAATGTTTTATATAGTGCCATTTATTCGTTAAGACCCGAAGCACCATCCTTATCCCAAAGTTAACTTTTTGGGGATGTCCAAACCACTCTCATGTTTCTCAACTTGAGAAAGGTGGAGATAGGGAGAGAGTATCAAAATGGGAGAAAGGGGCTGTTTTGTCTTGTTGTGTGTTTCTTGGTGGTAACAGATGGCTTTCTCAATGACTAAAAGATGATAAAATTGTATCTATTATGGCCCCTTTGTGTATGTCCCAGAAACTTTCTGTAAGATTTACATCCACTGAATGCTAATTCGTTTCCTTAAATCCTACATTCAATAAATATAGATAAAGGCCAGACACTGCTGTAAATACTATAAGTGGAGTGGTGACTGAGACAGACAAGGTCCCTGTTCTTAAGGAACTGACCTTACAGAAAGGGAGACAGTGAATAAACAAAGAACAGAAAAATAACACATACACTGTGCAAAGAATTAGCTGAAGGCCTAGATGCCTCTTGAGATTATATGATCAACGAAAGATGACATACAGGTTGAGACAAGAGTGACAAGGAGCCAGCTATGTAAAGATTCCAGGGAAAGGTCATTCCAGGTACTGGGAACAGCTAGTGGAAGACCTTTAAGGTGGGCATATTAGTTTCCTGCAGCTGCTGTAACAAATCACCACAAACCTAGCAACTTAAAACAACACAAATTTGTCATCTAGATCCAGATGCCAAAGTTCAACATGGTATTCACTGGGCTAATATTAAGGTGTCGGCAGGTCTGCTCTCTTTTCAGAAACTATAGGGAGAATATATTTCTTTCCCTGTTCCAGCTAGAGGCCACCTGAATTCCTTGGCACATGGCCCTTCTCTATTTTCAAAGCCAGCAGGGTAACATCTTCAAGTCTCTATGAATCTGAATCTGCTGCCTCTCTCTTTCATTTATAGGGACCCTTGTGCTTGCACATTTGGTCCACTGAGATGATCCAGGATAACCTTCCCATCTAAGGTTCTTAACTTAATCATATAATAACAATCCCTTTTGCCATGTAGAATAACATGTTCACAGGTTCTGAAGGTGTGACGTTTTGTTGGAGCCATCATTCTGTCTACCACAGCACAAATGAACATTTTTGTGTTCTAGCAACCAAACTAAAAGGCCCTGTATGGCAGGACTCCAGTAGTAAAACGATGGGGTAAGGCCTAGCTGGCAGTAATAGATGACATTACCACATTAACCATTTAATTGTAATTTCCAAATATCTGATATTGCCATAGGAACATGTAGTCATTCAAATTTTTGGTTTTCTGACCTTCCTTGATTAGTAGTAAACCAGGATTACAAATCATTACTCTAATTCTCTAGTTGTAAGAACCACAGAGTTTTAACACTTATGATATACTGTTTCATATTCTGCTTCCTAACATTGTAGAATTTCAGATCTCAAGAAAAATTGAAAGATTACCTCATTGGGTTCTTAATTTTTACAACCAAGGGTGTTGAAACCTAAAGATGTTAAATGTCTTTCCTAAGATGATGGACCTGAGACCAGAAGCTGACCGTGAAGCATCCCCATCCATATCTCTTGTGCAAGATTGCATTTTAGGTGTCTGTTACCTTTCCTAATTGCAACTGTTTCTGTGGACCCAAGGTATTAATGTAGTCTGGATGCTCCCCAGGCTAAGCACATACAGTTTTGCATGCATAGAACAGTTGGTGGTGAATAATATTTGTTGGGTTAAGGGTTGATTCAGTCCATTGCCCTTTCTTTTCATCCAGAACAGTGAAACAGAACCCTCCTGTTTTAGAGGTATGTACCATTTTTATCATTTTCAAGATACTCTAATGGATATCATGCCAATTGGACAAGACAAACCAATCATGTGTGGATGTACTTTGAGACTTTCCTAATTATTTAACATTCCTAGGTGAGGGTACTAACTAAAAAACTTGCTATCCAAACATTATACATTTATAATCTATTAGCTTTTCAGATTAATTTATCTTGGGGGTTATTTTCTTTTCTTTTTTTAAATATTTTTTATTGATTTTTTACAGAGAGGAAGGGAGAGGAATAGAGAGTTAGAAACATCGATGAGAGAGAAACATTGACCAGCTGCCTCCTGCACACCCCCTACTGGGTATGTGCCTGCAGCCAAGGTACATGCCCTTGACTGGAATCGAACCTGGGGCCTTTCAGTCCGCAGGCTGATGCTCTATCCACTGAGCCAAACCAATTAGGGCTTGGGAGTTATTTTCTGTCTGCAATAGATCTTTGATATAAATTTCTTCTTCAGAGAAATTTGAGATTTTTCAATCATTTCTGTATCCATCCTGTTCCAAATTTCAAATTTGACCAGTGGCAAAAGATGTGTAGACAGACAGAATAGTTAGCAAAGGACTTGAGGAAACTCAAAACATTGTGAAAGGAAATAGTCCCAATGATTAATAGAAATTTGGTTATACAGATTAGAAAGTTGATTGACACCAGAGATAAATTTTACACTTATTTTTTTGACTCTGAGCTTTGCAGATATTGTGATAACTACCAGCAACTTCCAACTTGCTCTTAAAAAAAACCTTTGAAGTAACTTCTGAAAACTGCAGGAAATGGTGAGGCACATGGATTCATAAAAAGGAACAAAAGAGTTTCTTACAGCTTATCCTGGGCAAGAAAGCTGGTTGGGGCAGATCCCAGAGGCAGAACTGGGTATGTCTCTTGGGTGTGGATCAAACCTGTAAAGTTCAGGGAAGGAGGTTTGCTAATCTCTGAGCAGGTGGGTGAAGACTAATCTACATTTTGGACTTTACATACCACTGTTCCTTAACTTTTCTCTAAATCTCCATAGCAGAAATAAAAATATTTCTACATTTTTCTTTAAACTGTATAATGTAGTCAACACTTCAAACTGTTCAAGTATATCTTACCAAAGGTAATTTACAATCTTGCATGTTCTGTGTAAATGAGTATATTGAATCAAAAGCAAATCACAGGTTATTTATATAAAAGGCCAGCTCCCAGATATTCCATTTGATTTATTTCATTTCCATGAGAAGTTAAGAGAAAAACACAAACATGTAGCTTTTTAAAAAAAACAATAATCATAGGATGTTTTGTTTGTTCAAAGGAATACTAAAGTTTGTTTTCAGCATACCTTAATTTCAGGTTTAGAACCTTTTTAGAACATGTGAAAACATATATCAGGTATTTTAAATATTTTACTAGAGCCATTATATTGCACTGTTGTGTTTTCTAATATAACAGCATTATATAACTTTAACTTATTTAAAATTAAGTGCTTATAGCCTGTTTACTGACATTTAATATTACAAAATAAGTTTCTATTTCCTAAGAAGCTCAATAAGTGCAAACTCTCTGAACAGGTGAAAACTTGACAAATATTTACTGCTCATTTATTGAAGGCTCATTTATTGAAGAGAAACATACAATTTGGCCTTTGTATTCAAGTAATTTGAGAACAGATTCATGCTGTACAAAATACTTTATGATTAAGTAAAAATATATGAAGAAAATAAATCTATAGATTTGAACAGGGAGTGAAAAAATGGTTTTAAAGGGCATTAAAGTGTAAATTGGTAAGATTTGGAAGATGATAGGGTGGAGAAGATATTCAATACTAATCATAATGATGACATAATAACAGATCATTGAGTGTTTCCTGCATGCCAACTGTAAGACCAAGTTTATTATGTATATTTATAAGCCTCACCATTATATTACATTAAATCTGCAAGGAAACATTAGTTCCATTTCAAAGATAAAGCACATGAGGTTCAAAAATGTCATAGCAGGCTAATGACAGGGCATAATAATACATAAGCAGCAGGCTCCAAACACTACATTTTTCAGCATAAATGAATGCCGTGATTGAGAGGAGCATATATTATGTATAATAATGAGCAATAAATTTGTATGGGACATATGGAGCTAAATTGTGGAGGGATTTGAATGCAGGATAAAACGTTTAGACAGGCTCTATGATGCAGTAGAGAAAGACTCTTGGTTCTTGGCTACATCTCTATTTGTGGTAAACACTATATGTTCTGTGTAGATTTCTGTCAGGGTAGAAATATACATATAAACTCTTTTAGCCTAGTATAGTGCCTGTTATATAGGACTAGGGGCCTGGTGCATGAAATTCGTGCACTGGGGGAGGGGAGGTCCCTCAGCCAAGCCTGCCCCCTCTCACAGACTGGGAGCCCTCAGGGGATGTCCTACTGACGGGAGGTGACCCAGATGATCAGGGGAAGGCACCAGCCCCATCACCCTGCTGCTGCAGCCACTGCCAGCCACCGCAGCCACCAAGGTGTTTTCATCAACAGGACTCCAGTCCCTTCACCACGAAAGAATGACAACTTTCTTTAGGCATTTTCAAGATGTGTCATAGGATATGACATTTCTTTCTTTCTTTTTTTTATCCTCACCTGAGTATATGTTTCCATTGATTTTTAGAGAATGTGGAAGAGAGAGGAAAAGACAGAGAGAAACATCAATGTGAGAGGGACACTTTGATTGGTTGCCTCCTGCATGAGCCCTGACCTGGGCCCCGGCCAGGGAGGAGCCTGCAACCTGGGTACATGCCCTTGATCAGAATCAACCCGGACCCTGCGGTGGGCAGGTTGAGGCTCTATCCACTGAGTCAAACTGGGTAGGGCAGGATATGACATTGCTTAGCCCTCCAGCAGCGGACCTTTGTTTTTTCCTCCAGGAGTGAGGTGGAAAAACCCTAGATCACCTTTTTGGATTCTTATTACCCAAGTTACCAAGAACATTACCAGTGGCATACAGGGAGCTTAGCCAATGAGCTGTCAGAAAAGGTGTTTACCCTGCAGCTTACCCGCAGAGGCAGGACTGCTGGCAAGCCTAGGCTGGCACACCCCCTGTCTCCGGGCCTGCTCAAGCCTCCAATGCAGCTTGGGCAGGGCCCCCTAGCTCTGATCAAGCCTCTGCCCGAGGCTTGGGCAAGGCCATCACCCCTCCCCTCCTCTCAGGCCCTGATCAAGCCTCTGCCAGGGCTTGGGCAGGGCCTCCCGGCTCTGATCAAGCCTCCACTGTGGTTTGGGCAGGGCCCCCCCCGGCTCTGATCAAGCCTCTGCTGTGGCCTGGGCAGGGCCCCCACTCCTCTCTGGCCCTGCTCAAGCCTCTGTTGCCCTCCTCCCCTGCCCACAGCGCCAAGGCCAGTAAGCCAGGAGTGGCCAGGGGTGTTCTGGGATGGAGGCGCTCAGGGCCTACACTGAGGCCTGTAGGCTCTGAGCTGCCTGGGTCCCTAGGATGTTCCCGGGACCTAGGCAGTTTGGGCACCTGTGTATGCAAATTAACCCGCCATCTTTGTTGGGTTAATTTGCATACCCACTCCTGATTGGCCGGTGGGTGTGGCTTGTGGGTGTGACTTGTGGACATAGCAGAGGTATGGTCAATTTGCATGTTTCTCTTTTATTAGATAGGAGGATGTGTTTAATATATGGCAAATTCTCTTTCTTTCTGGGAATTCTGGACTCCTCCTTTCTTCTCTCTTTTTAGAGGTCGCTGCAGAGTAAATAGGTCAATGGTTCAGTTTTCCTTCACTCTTTTCTCCCCATGAGAACAACAACCTAAAGCTCATATATTTTTTCTTATTTGCATCTTTATTGAGTATAATAGATGAAGCTTGAACCAAAGCCCTGTCACTACTGCAACATGAATAAATAGATCTCAGGAAAAGCACTATTAGCAATAAACAGAAAACTGAAGCTTCCATTTGGAAAGATGAAAAACGATTTCAAGAGTTATGCCAGTAAATAAGTGTTTCAGGGACTTGAAGTAGGAAAGGATGCACTAAAGGTAATAGAGCTATTATCTAACTTCATAGACCTCAAAAATGGGAGAAATAACTGAGAAAATGAACAAATAGCTTAAAGGCAAGGATGGGAAATGACTCTTGAATTAGACAAATAATAAAGTAGCTAGAGATGATAAAACATGCACTAAGTTTTGACTTTTCTTATCAAATAATTTTGGAGTGTTATTTTAGGAATAGGGCAAGAAGTATGAAAGGTGAAAACTGGTAAGCACCATTCATGTAAGCACTAGTATTGAGAACCAGCAATTGGATGGACATTTTTAAAGGTTTGTTATTCTTTTCTCTACCCAGAACAACTCTGCTTAGATAATCAAAGGTAAGTAACATTATTTTTGCTAAATATAAATGCAAAATTAGTGCCAAAAAGAAATTTGGAGGGTGGTGAAGGCCTGGGGTGGGGGCAGGGGTGGGCTAGAAGAGGTCAATGGGGGAAAAACGGGGGTATATGTAATACTTTCAACAATGAAGATTTAATATAAAATAAAAGAAATGTGGGATGAAAATTAGAGTGTCATGGAGTTGATCATGTCAAGCAATAATTAGTTAATCTAACTTTGTACTCTTTAAAAAAATACTTTGTTGTTTTCAGAGAGGAAGGCAGAGGGGGAGAGACATAGAAACATCAATGATGAGAGAGAATCACTGATCAGCTACCTCCTGCACGCCCCACACTGGGAATCAAGCCTGCAACCCGGGCATGTGCCCTGATGGGAATTGAACTGTGACCTCCTGGTTCAGAGGTCAACACTGAGCCATGCCAGTCAGGCTCTAACTTTGTACTTTTATCTAGTTTACTATTAAGCAAAATTTATGACTATCCACCATTCCTTTTTTTAAATATTATAGTCTATTTTCTAAATAGAAGAAATCTGAACATGCTGAGATGAATAATTTCTCTGGAAATTAGAGGAGAGATTGGCATGATGGCTCAGAGAAAGCAAACCAATTGCATCCATTTTAGAGAACGTACTTTCCCTATCTTTATCACCTTCCTACTTACCATGTGGCATTGACTTTGTCCTTACTAGTTTCCTTTTTGTTGCTTATTTTCTTCAACTTTTCCATTTGGGAACCAGAGACTATATCCTCCAAGTGTCATGTTATACATGAAAATACTGACCACTAAATGTGTAAGTGATTGTCCCTATTATTCAGGCAGTTGGTACAGATCCTGGTGCAGACACTTGCCCTAGTTGGCTGATCCAGTGCTTCTCCTAATCCACAGTAAGATTACTATCTGTTTCCCCATCTCTTCTCACCTGTTACCATGTGTGTATGTGCACACATGTGGGTGCATGCATGTGTATGCAATGGGAGAAGAGACCGAAGAATATGAACAGGAGGAGTTTCATTTGTAAATTCTCAATCATTGGTCAGGAACTAGGAACCAAAATGGGATAATCATGTTTACTTTACTGAATCAATCTTTACTTAAAAAAGGAGAAAACAGACCTAGCTGGTTTGGCTCAGCAGATAGAGCATCAGCCTGCAGACTAAAGGGTCTCGGGTTTGATTCCGGTTAAGGGCATATGCTGGGGTTGTAGGCTTGATCCCCAGTAGGGGGCATGCAGGAGGCAGCCAATCAATGATAGTCTCTCATCATTGATGTTTCTCTCTCTCTCTCTCTCTCTCTCTCTCTCTCTCTCTCTCTCTCCCTCTCCCTTCCTCTCTGAAATCAATAAAATATTAAAAAAAAGAAAACAAATTCAATTTATGACTATCCACCATTCCTTTTTTAAATGTTATGCTTTCCATTTTTAAGCATGGATTATTATAGTGGATATGAAATTGGATAAGTTCTGTTTTGTGTTTTATAGCTACCAGCTATGTAAGCTACAATAACCTTTGCTTGTACTTTGGTAAACCTTCTTGCCTGAAGCAGGTGGCAAGATGCTGTGATTGAGAGGCAGGTTGAGTTGCAGGAAGGAAATGTAAGTCAATGTTCAACTGTAGTGTTCTCTTTGGAGTAATTAGTGTTTGGTTTATGGTAATTGGGACTGAATTCAGCAGCTATGCCTGCAGCCCTGGCTGTCCTAAGTGTGCTGCCAAAGCACAGACTGCATTGCTTTCAGGGCAAAGGTAATTGGTGTTCTTGAGGAGTCCTACTATTTTTCAGATTGAGTAAATCCCAAACAGGTGCAGCCCTAATCCAAGGCCTTGGGAGGAGCCATTGGACAGTCAGCTGAGGGAGTTGGAGTGCTCCAAAAAGAAAGCAGTGAGTAATAAAAATGCTGCAGGAGGGAGCAAACCCCAAGAACCAAAAATGCCAGGTTTTAGCACCAAAACCATTGCTGGCATGAGAACAGTGAAACTCTTGTCAGCCTGCAGTGAAGTGGGTGGTACATGGAAAGCCCAGTCCAGAAAATGAGATACACAGGGTCTGTGGATCACCCAGAGCTGACACTAAGCTTAAAAGCTAGAGTGTTTCCAAAAAGATAATTTTTGTTTTTCATTTCCCTTCTCTTCCCATAAATAATCCAAATCCAGATACCATGATAAATGACTGGGTCTCACCCCCTTGTTACAGTAAGTTTACAAGGGAGGGCAGTGCACACAGAGAGGTCAGACCTACTCCTGTACATTTTCAATCATGCTCCAGTGATGAGTTTAAAACTATGTCTATGAGCAAGTTAAAAAAAAGTGAAAAAAATAAAAGTAGAAGAGAAGAAAAAGAGAGTGACAGGAGGAGGAAAACTAGAAAAAAACACACAACAAAAACAAGAGGAAAGTAAGGCAAGAATGTGTAAATAGTTCTGGTCAACCAACTTGGGCATAAATGAACTTAGTGCCTGAGGGCTGAAACATATGGGTGGGTGGGGCTGAATCAACCCGGGAAGGGGGTTGGTTTGTGTGTGTGGCTGGGAGAATGAGAATGGGCCAGGGAGGATAGGGAGTTTTTGATGCATGATGCCCAGACTGGGCTCACTCTGACTGACCCTTCAGTGAATGAGCTTGACACAGAGGCATTTTTTATTAACATAAAAAGAAAAATAAGAGAGTGAATTATTGTCTCAATGAAGCTCAACTACTCCCAAAATAGACAAAGTAGCCGAGTAAAGGTTAATTTCTGGGTCCCCAAGCCCTCAAGCAAAACATCTGAGGGAGCTCCTTGGTCTTTGTTAGTTACTAAATGAGTAGCTTGTAGTCACCATTTCCTAAGTCCTAGAAACCAAAGCCTATTTCTTGATCACTATTAAACAAAATTTAGCAATTGAGGCAGTGCTATATAGTCTGTGGTTTGGGGGCATAAAAATCTGCATATTTTCAGTAGAACTAGTTTATTTTATACATGGTAACTAATGCTTGGCTCATTAACAACCCACTTTCCCCTTTCTAGGGTCCAAACCCTCTCGTTAAATAGCTAATCATTCAGGCTTACTGAACATCAGTTACCAATGCATTGAAGTTAAGTACAAATGTGTTTATGTGGGAAGGAGGATACTTGAATGTGCACTTAAATTGCTGTGACTTCCAGCTGCTACAAAGCATGACTTGGTTACACTGGCTGGGGAAATGATGTATGTGACAGGGGTCACCATTATTTTACTCTGGTGCCACAGAGAGGCTGAATGTGAAGAAAGAAATAGGAAAGGAGGGGAAAATGGGGAAGAAAAAAAGAAAGGGTAAAGAGAAAGAGTGAAAAGAGAAGAGGTAGGGAGGGTGGAATGACACCAGTCATTGCCTGGTGTGCCGTTTAATGGCACTAGGACCGTGGTTACCTTCTCTGAGTATAAACCAGAGAGCAGCATGTGGCCTCTGAACAGTAGTGACAAAGTGGCACCTCTACAAGGGCTGATTCTGAGCAGAGGAAAAGCTTTTTTCATGGGAAGATCAGCCCATGTTCAGGACAGATAGTGCAAACAAGCGCATATGCCTATCCCTGTGGCAGGAAAGAAGAGGCGAGGAATCATATTTTAAAGTTCCATTAACAAACAACTTTACTCAAGGAGGAGCTGTTAATAAGTAATGAAACAAAGTGCCTGTTATGGAGATTAAATGCCCCTGTGTCTAGGTTCAAAGTTCAGGCTGCAAAGAGCAGCTGTCACCCTGTCTAACCCCACGGCAGCCTTAGAACCCCTGGTTCAAAGTGTGTCTTGCTGCCTTCCTGTTACCATGCTGCCCAGTGCAAGGTCCAACCAGGGTTCAGAGTTCAGCGTCTGAGGCTCTGCTGACTGCCTTCTTTGTTTAGCTTGGGCGAGTTTTAGATAAGCCTCAAACTGCTTATTTAAGATGATCATTACATACAACTGACATTATTTCCCCAGATTCATACACTTGTGCTTTATATGCAAGCTTAAACAGTGCCAAACTATTTTCTTGAGATCTTGTATGTGTACAAAAGCAATCAATGTAAGGACATATAAAAGACTAGATCAAAAATATTTCTAAGACACAAAACTGGGGCCCTTTGAAAGTACATGAGAGGAAAACTTTAAGACAGGTCAAAGAATCTCCTCTGTAACTATCAAAGATCAAACAAATACTAGATTTGCCCTTTCCTCGGAAAACAGTAGGTCAGTACTTTTAATTTCTGGATGGAGCACCCTCCTTAGGTGTTCTTTTTATTCATCTACTAAATATTCAAAGGGAAACTCCGTTTTTCAAATACTTCCCATTGTCTAACCTGATCCAATGAGTCTTGAGAAAGCTGCAAAACATTAATCAGATAAGGAAACTGAGACTCAGAGATTTTAGCAACTTGTCTCAGGTCACAGAGTTAATTAATATATTGTAGAATCAAGACCATAATTCATCTTGTTTGCCTTTCCTCTCAGTCATTTTTCCACTAGTCCACTGCTGAATCTTATGTCCTGACACCAATTTTTTTAAAAAAATTTTTAAAAATGGGCTTAGTTCTTTTTCATTTTTTTTACCTTCATGGAAGCGAACAGAATCTAAATAAAACACAGGAGGGCAGGCAGTTTGGGAAATGTGGTTTGAAAGAGCACTTCAGGTGGGGATTTGGGGAAACAGCCTGACTCTAGTTGGCCTACTGCCAGGCACTTGTGATTCACGCTACCTTCTGTTGGCCACGAGTGCCAAAGAGGCCAGATTTTAGACTAGTTACTCAGTGGGTCAGTTAGGGTGCTGCTCCTTGCAGTGATAGCACGGATTAATATTTTACTTCAGAAAGGAGCACAGTTTGTGGTGACACTAGCGCCCCAAAGGCTTAGAATTTAGGATATTACTTGCTTGTGATTCATAAAATCAAGCTAAGGTTTCATTTTTCTATATTTTCTTTACATTAGAATAGAGTTTTAAAAATCACCAGTGGGTTTTATTCCTTCGGTAGATATCTACCAAGGCCTACAATGTTCCAGATGCTTACTGAGATATTTATTTGTAGATGTTTACATATATATTTTCAGTTATTTATGGTACTGTTCCCACACTGTGTGCTACAAAAAAAGACATAAATATAAGTTTATTTATTTTCATAAATATAAGTTTAGACACATTCTATTCCTAGTCCTTGAAGACCTTGAACTATAGTATAGTACAGCAGTTCTCAACCTGTGGGTCGCAACACCTTTGGGGGTCGAACAACCCTTTCACAGGGGTCACCTAAGACCATCGGAAAACACATATATAATTACGTATTGTTTTTGTGATTAATCACTATGCTTTAATTATGTTCAATTTGTAACAATGAAAATACATCCTGCATATTAGATATTTACATTGATTCATAACAGTAGCAAACTTACAGTTATGAAGTAGCAACGAAAATAATTTTATGGTTGGGGGTCACCACAACATGAGGAACTGTATTAAACAGTTGCGGCATTAGGAAGGCTGAGAACCACTGGTATAGTAGGTAGAAAATAGTAAGAATTTTCCTAGCTGATGACAACAGAGATACAAACAAAATGCTAAGGGATCAAGAAGAGAAGTAGGAGTAAGGATTGAGTCTTTATTTACTGAGTGCCTGCTCAGGATCAGGCACAAGAATGGATGTTTGACCAATGTTAAAGCTTTTGAACAACACAACCATCCTTGGAGGTAGATGTTTTTATTGTACAGATAACTATACTAAAACTCAGTGAGGTTAAGATACTTGTGCAAAGCCACACAGCTGTAAAGAACAAAACACAAGTATGAACCCAGTTCTCCAACAAAAGTCCATATAGAGGCTGGAAAAAGTAAAACCAGCCAAAGAGAGAAAATAAATTTTCAGAAAGGAAAGAAGACAACAAGGACTTTTTTGCATTTTGAAAGGCAAGATGGAAGGGAGTCTGTGGGTGACAGTAGTTACTTAAAGACACAGAGTCTAGAAGGTCAGAACCAAAAGATGAGGCAGTAGGTGGCTGATAGAAAAGTAGAAGTTGCCCGGCCAGTGTGGTTCAGTGGTTGAGGGTCAACCTATAAATCAGGAGGTCATGGTTTGATTCCCCAATCAGGGCACATGCCTGGGTTGTGGGCTGATCCCAGTGGGGGTCATGCGGGAGGCAACCAGTCAATGATTTTCTCTCATCATTGTTGTTTCTATCTGTCTCTCCCTCTCCCTTCGTCTCTGAAATCAATAAAAATATGTATTAAAAAAGAAAAGTGAAAGAAGCAAACGTGAAAGCTCCAAGTATAAACTTCTACTCCCTTTAACATATGACGATGGAGAGAAAGAGTTGAACCCGATGCATTTTTAATGTTATCTTTTACTGGCTGCTATTTCTTCGTACCCACTTAGAAGAAAGACTATACTATACTTTCCTCATTACTTTATATGTGCTCTTGTAACCTGCTATAATTTCAGCTTTCACTTTGAAGACACACCCTAACCTAGATCTCTAGCCCAGATCTCTCTCTTAAGATACTGATTTGTATTTCCAGCTGCTCATTCAGTGCATCCAACTGGACAACTCAGAACACCTCTATCTGCTCCTGCAAACTTGATCCTTTCCTATATTCCCTGTCTTGGACCATGACACTCTATTGTTTTAGTCTCTCAAGCCAGACACTTTGACATCTTTGTTGCTTTCTTCATCTCCAATGAGAAAATTCAACATATCACCAATCCTCATAGTTTTACCTCTGAAATGTCTCCAAATCCATCACATCTCTCAACTTTCTTCCCCATACCTTAGGTCAAGTCGTTGTTATCTCTTGTAGGGACAAAGCAGTAAATAATTGATCTGATCTATGTTATGCAGTTATGCTGTATTCATCTCTCTCACTCATATCACTAGTAGAAATGATTTGTAAAGTAGGATCTCACCTACCTTGGTCATCAGGGTTAAGGCAGGGTGAAGAACATAAAGTTAGTTTCCTTCTAAACTCTCCTTTCCTACTCAATAAAAACTTTCCTTGTCTTCACCTAGCAGGCACTGTCTATAAATATAGAATTGACTCATGCTCTTAGTCCATTCAGGCTGCTATAACAGAATATCACAGATTGCATGATTTATAAAAAAAGAGAAATGTACATCTCACCATTCTGGAGGCTAAAAATGTAAGATCAAGGTGCTGGAAGATTTGTAGTGAAGTGGAAAAATCCTAGTTCCCACTAAGGATTCTGCTTCTTAGTTCATAGACAGGCTTCTTCTCACTATTTCCTCACATGGTACAAGGAGAGAGGGAACTCTCTGGGGTCTCTCTTTCTCTTTTTAATTTACATTTTATTTTTCTCACAGTTGATATTCAACATTATTTTGTATTAGTTTCAGGTGTATACCATAGTGCTTAGGCAATCATATACTTTATAAAGTGTAGCACTAATTTATCACAACAAGACCTAATCACTTTCCAAAGTCTCCACCTCCTAATGCCATTACATTGGGGAATTAGGTTTCAATTCATGATTTTTGGGGGCACAAACATTTAGTCTATAGATTTCACTTTATTGGGTATTATATGTGTCCAGTGAGATTTCTCCCACTTACCACCAGCAGGTCATGAATAGCTCTTCCTGCTTACATTACTCAGCTCTGCCTCCCTTAAGTGGTGGGTAGGTTTTAGCCCATTTTCCTACTGATAAAAACATTGATTGTAAGGGGCTAACCAATCTTAGATCACCCGGCATAATGCAAGCCATCCCTTTAGAGCAGACGCTCTTTATGAATTCCATGATGGCAAAGAGGTCAGTGCATGAACAAACCTGTGAGGATAGTCTGAAAAAGAAAACTAGAGGATCTTCTTCTGCTCCAATAATACACAAATATTTTACCTGTACCTTTTTGGGAATCACACCTTCTGTGGTGAAAACAGAAATTCATATCTCCCTTCACAGGGCTTTTCTTCTCTCATGCTGACTATTGGGCCACAGAAGGAAAAAGGCAGCATAATAGTAAAGTGTAGGAAAGAAATTTGGGGGCAAAAAGACCTGCAGAATCTCACAGGCCTTATATGTAGGTTGTATTCATGTAGGGTTGCCCCATCTAAACAGAAGCAACTATATAAAAAATCAAAGGCAACAATAAATAAATAAATGATGTCATAAAGGCTTCAGGCCTGATTTATTGCTTTCCTAAGTCCAGTCTGTCAGGCTGAGTTTTGCCTTTAGAAGGTGGTGGGCAGTAAAGGGAGCAGTCTGACTGCTTTTCTCATTTTACCTGTGTATTGTGTCATTTGGAGTTCTTCCAAAAAGTCAGCAGCTTTGGTGACCCCAAAATGAGTCCCTCAGAATAAGTATGATCTCAGTACATCATCCTATCAGCTCCCTCACTTTCTTGTCAGATTCTCCTATTCTTCTTTGAGTAGAGACCAGAATAACCCTGACTTTTCTTGTTGCCCTATCTTATTACTTATATATGACAATCTAATTTGCTGTCTTCCAAACATCATGCATTTCTTAGCTATCTCATTTTGATTAATTTATATTTATTACCCACCCCAATTTTATTTATTTGCATTTTCCCTAAAGTTATTTAATTATGTTACCTTTTTATTTATAACTTCTTTGGATTGAGGGAAGCAGGAAGATATAGAAGATAACAATGGTTCAGTGACATTATTTGCAGTCTAATTTTTACTCTGTTAATGAATCCCTAGATATCCTAGAAAATCAGTGAGTATCTTTTAGCCAAAATTTTTCACCTTGAAAAAACGGGAAAAGAACAATGTACCCCCTTGAGGTGACCATGGGGAATAACAAAATAAATTAATAAAGTAAAAGTGATGTAAAAATCAGTATTTGTGAGGATCACAGGAATGTTTCTTTATTTGCAGATTAATTGTAATATATCTTATTTTGAAACCTGACCATTTATATAAAATGGAGTGGGAGAAATCTCTGAATTTGTTAATGGCGTTTCTACTTCTTCAATGCTTTGTGCCCATGGTGCTCATAAGGAAAGTAATATTAGCACTTTTTACAAAATCAACTATTTTCATGTGTCTTTATCCATATATTTATGTCTTAATTATAGTCAGGATTAGTTTTATAACTGGAGAATGCAGGGAAGTTTCTACTCCTGCCACAAGGTATGCTGCTGATTCTGATATGACAATAACTTAAATTCTCAGTAGTAGAAATTCCTTCCTCCAGGTCTTAAAGGTTTTTGTATTTTTTTAAATTTAAAATCTTTATTGTTTTAAGTATTACATGAGTCTCCCTTTTCCCCCATTGACCACTCCCTGGCCGCTCCCATCCCTCAGCACATGCCCTCAACCCCCCCCCCCTTATTGGATGTATCCATTGATTATGCTCATATGCATGCTTACAAGTTCTTTGGTTGATCTCTTACCCCCTCACCCCCTGCCTTCCCTCATAGGTTGGACACTCTTTTGATGCTTCTATGACTCTGGTTCTATTTTTTGTTCATCAGTTTATGTTGTTCATTATATTCCACAAATGAGTGAGATTATGTGATATTTATCTTTCTCTGATGGGCTTATTTTGCTTAGCATAATGCTCTCCAGTTCCATCCATGCTATTGCAAATGCTAAGAATTACATCTTTTTTACAGCAGCATAGTATTCCATTGTGTAGAGATACCATAGTTTTCTAGTCCACGCATCTGCTGATGGGCACTTAGTCTATTTCCAAACCTTAGCTATGGTGAATTGTGCTTCTATGAACATAGGGGTGCATATGTCCTTTCTGATTGGTGTTTCTGGTTTCTTAGGATATTGTCCTAAAAGTGAGGTTACTGGGTCAAATGGAAGTTCCATTTTTTTTTGAAGAAACTCCATACTGTTTTCCACAGTGGCTACACCAGTCTGCATTCCCACCAGCAGTGCAAGAGGGTTCCTTTTTCTCCGCATCCTCGCCAGCACTTGTTTGTTGATTTGTTGATGATAGCCATTCTGACAGGTGTGAGATGGTACCTCATTGTTGTTTTGATTTCCATAACTCAATGATAATACATGAAGTATTATCTTTCATATATATGTACAAACACATACATTTTCTTTCATATATTGATTACCTGTCTTACATATATAAGTATTACATACGTGTACATTTATATGTAAAATAATAGTTTATATATCATTGTATTATACACGAATACACATGAAGGCTAGAGAAGTTGAGGAATTAAATAGAAGTAAATAGGTCAATAAATAGCTTCCCTACATTATAGTTTTGCTATAGACCCATTCTTTTTTTAAAAAAAATTAAAATTTAGAAAAGATTTAGATTTACAAAAAATTGTGACTATAGTACAGAGTTCACATATGGTATATTTATTATAATTAATTAATCAATAATGATACATTATTATTAACTAAGTCCACAGGAAACATCATACTTGACAATGAAAAGCTGGAAGCTTTTCCTCTAAGATTAGGAAAAAGAAAAGGATACTTAGTCATACTACTTTTAGTCAACACAATATTGGAAGTCCCACCCACAGCAATCAGACAAGGAAAATAACTAAAAGGCATCCAAATTGGAAAAAAAAAGTAGAGCCGTCTCTATTTTCAGATGACATTATATATAGACTAGAGGCCCGGTGCACAAAATTCGTGCACTGGGGGTGGCCCCTCAGCCCGGCCTGCCCTTTTTCACAGTCTGGGAGCCCTCAGGGGATGTCCTACTGATGGCCTACCAGGGAGCAGGCCTAAGCTGCAGTCTGGCCTCCCTCTGCGGGAGGCGACTAGTCAATCAGGGGAAGGCACCATCCCATCACCCCCTCACTACTGCTGCCTCTGGCCTCCCTCTGCGGGAGGCAACCCTGCAATCAGGAGAAGGTGACACCCCAATCATGCCTCTGCTGATGCCACTGCTGGCTGTAAGGCTGCCTGAGCCTTGGCCATCGCAGCCACTGCAGCTTGCCTGAGCCTCACCTGGCCTCATTGCCTGAGCCTCGGGCCCTCGCCGTGGCAGTGGCCATCAGGAGTTTGACAGAGCCCCTGGGCCAGCCCTGGGCAAGCGGCAGCAGCCATCAGGAGTGCTCACAGCCGCCACTGCCATGTAGGGAGTACAGGCTGCCTCTGCCAGGCCCACCTCCCCCACCCCATCCCTGCTGCTGCTTGCCCAGGGCCGGCCCAGGGCAAGTGGCAGTGGCCATCGGCAGCTTGCTGGAGCCCTGGGCTGGCCTTGGGCAAGTGGCAGTGGCCATTGGTGGCTTTCTGGAGCCCCAGGCCAGCACTGGGCAAACAGCAGTGGCCATTGGTGGCTTTCTGGAGCCCCGGGCTGGCCCTGGGCAAGTGGCAGTGGCCATTGGTGGCTTTCTGGAGCCCCAGACCAACACTGGGCAAGCAGCAGTGGCCATTGGTGGCTTTCTGGAGCCCTGGGCTGGCCCTGGGCAAGTGGCAGTGACCATTGGCGGCTTGCCTGAGCCTGGGGCCAGCCCTGGGCAAGCGGCAGCCACCATTTCATCCCCAATGCTACAAGTCCCTGCCCACCAGCACCTGCTATGCACGCAGCTTGCTGATCGGTTGTTACTGTGACGGTGTCACAACCAATTTGCATATTACCCTTTATTAGATAGATAATCATAAATACTCCACCGAAGAACTGTTAGAACTAATAAACTAATTTAGTAAAGATCCAGGATACAAAATTCTGTTGTGTTTTATACACTAACAGACTATCAGAAAGAGAAATCAAGAAAATTATTCTTTTTACAATTGCATAAAAAGGATAAAATATCTAAAAATAAATTTAATCAAGGAGGTAAATGATCAATGCACTTAAAACTGTGACATTAATGAAAGAAACAGAAGACACAAATAAATGAAAAAATATCCTGTGCTCATGAATTGAAAGAATTAATATTGTTTAAATGTCCATAGTACCTAAAGCAATCTATAGATTCAATGCAAACCTTATTAAAATTCCAACAGCATTTTCACAGGAATAGAAAAACAATCCTAAAATTTATATGAACTATGAAGGACTTTAAATAGCCAAAGTAATATTAAGAAAGAAAAACAAAGCTGAGGCCTCAAACTTCCTAACTTCAAACCATGGTATAAGGCTATAGTAATTAAAACAGTATGGTATTGGCATCAAAGCAGACACATAAATCAATGGAACAGAATAGAGCCCTGAAATAAACCCATGAATATATGACAAGTTATTTATGGAATAGCAATTAGACAAGAAGAAATAAAAGGTATCCAAATTGGAAAAGAAGAAGTAAAACAGCCATTATTTGCAGATGACATGATATTGTACATAGAAAATTCCAAAGACTCCATCAAAAACTACTAGACTTAATAAATGAATTCGGCATGGTAGCAGGATACAAAATTAACACCCATAAATCTATGGCTTTTTACACACAATAATGAACTCACATAAAAAGAAACTAAAAAAAATTCCATTTATCATTGCACCAAAAAAATTAAGATACCTAAGAATAAAAACTAAGGCAGTAAAAGACCTATACTTGGAAAACTACAGGACTTTGAGAAAAGAGATAGAGGAAGACATAAACCAATGGAAGAATATACCATATTCATGGATTAGTGGAATTAACATCATTAAAATGTCCATACTACCCAAAACAATCTATAGATTCAATGCAATCCCCATTAAAATACCAACAGCATACTTCACAGATCTAGAACAAACACTCCAAAAATTCATCTGGAATAAAAAAAGGACCCCAAATAGCCACAGCAATCCTGAGAAAGAAGAACAAATTTAGAGGGATCACAATACCAGATATCAGGCTATATTACAAAGCCACTGTTCTCAAAACTGCCTGATATTGGCACAAGAACAGACATACAAAAGAAGGAACCAAATAGAGAACCCAGAAATTGACCCAAGCAATTATGCTCAATTAATATTTGACAAAGGATGCAAAAGCATACAATGGAGTCAAGACAGTCTCTTCAATAAATGGTGTTGGGAAAATTGAACAGATACATGCAAAAAAATGAAACTAGATCACCAACTTACACCATACACAAAAACAAACTCAAAATGGATAAAGGACTTAAATGTAAGATGGGAAACCATAAAAATCTTAGAGAAAACCACAGGCAGAAAAATATCAGACATCTGTCATTGCAATATCTTTACCAATACAGCTCCTAAGACAATGGAAACTAAGGAGAAAAGAAACAAACGGGACTACATCAAAATAAAAAACATCTGCTCAGCAAAAGAAACCATCAACAAAAAACAAGAAAGCCTACAGCATGGGAGAATATAATTGCCAATGCTATCTCAGATAAGGGTTTAATCTCCAAAATTTATAGGGAACTCATACAACGTAACAAAAGGAAGATAAACAATCCAATAAAAAATGGGCAAAGGACCTAAATAGACATTTTTAGAAAGAACACATAAAGAAGGCCAAGAGACATATGAAAACATGCTCAAAGTCACTGATCATCCCAGAGATGAAAATCAAAATAACAATGAGGCACCACCTCACACCTGTCAGAATGGCTATCATCAACAAATCAACAAACAACTGCTGGCGAGGATATGGAGAAAAAGGAACCCTCTTGCACTGTTGGTGGGAATGCAGATTGGTGCAGCCACTGTGGAAAATAGCATGGAGTTTCTTCAAAAAATTAAAAATGGAACTGCCTTTTGACCCAATAATTCCACTTTTAGGACAATATCCTAAGAAACCAGAAACACCAATCAGAAAGGACATATGCACCCCTATGTTCATAGCAACACTATTTACAATAGCTAAGATTTAGAAATAGCCTACGTGCCCATCAGCAGATGACTGGATTAGAAAACTGGTACATCTACACAATGGAATACTACACTGCTATACAAAAGAAGGAATTCTTACCATTTACAACAGCATGGATGGACCTGGAGAGCATCATGCTAAGTGAAATAAGCCAGTCAAAGAAAGATAAATATCACATAATCTCTCTCATTTAAGGAATATAATGAACAACGTAAACTTTTTGATGAACAAAAATAGAACCAGAGGGGGGGAAATCCTATATAATAAAGAAGTAATATGCAAATTGACCATCACTCCAACACACAAGATGGCCACCCTGATGTGGTCAAAGATAGCTCCCCCATGTGGACAGCAGGGGAGGGGAGTTGGGGGTGATCAGGCCTATAGGAAATGGCAGTTGGGGGGGGGGACCCAGGCCTGCAAGGGAGGGCAGTTGGGGGCAACCAGGCTTCCAGGGGAGGGCAGTTAGGGGTGACAGGCCGGCAGGGGAGGACAGTTAGGGGCAATTGGGCTGGCAGGAGAGGGCAGTTAGAGGTAATAGACTGGCAGGGGAGGGAAGTTATGGGTGAACAGGCAATCAAGGGAAGGGCAGTTGGGGGCAACCAGGCCAGCAGGGGAGGGCAGTTAGGGGCAACCAGGCCAGCAGAGGAGCGCAGTTAGGGGTCACCAGGCTGTCAGGGGAGGGTAGTTAGGGGCAAGCTGGCTGGCAAGGGAGGGAAGTTAGGGGTGACCAGGCGGCAGGAGAGGGCAGTTAGGCGCAATCGGGCTGGCAGGGGAGCAGTTAGGCGTCAATCAGTATGGCAGGGGAGTGATTAGGGGGTGATCAGCTGGCAGGCAGAAGGGGTTAGGGGCAATCAGGCAGGCAGGCGAGCGGTTGGGAACCAGCAGTTTTGGATTGTGAGAGGGATGTCTGACTGCCCGTTTAGGCCCTATCCCAGTGGAATTGGGCTTAAACAGGCAGTCAGACATCCCCGATTGGAGAGGGTGCAGGCTGGGCTGAGGGACACCCTCCCCCCCATGCATGAATTTTGTGCACCAGGCCTCTAGTATATTAGAATCTAATAGAAGTAATCCTGTTATTTGCAGATTTTTAATATTTCCTCCAACTTTTGTGATATCATACTATGTTAGTACAGTT
>NW_005356635.1:2175093-2214999 GCF_000412655.1 Myotis brandtii
ATATATAAAGCTAATATGCAAAATGTCTCCTCGGGAGTTTGACCAGGAGACCGGGAGTTTGATTGCTTGCCATGACATGCGCTGACCACCAGTGGGTGGTACAGAACGAAGGAAGGCCCTGACCAGCAGCCAGAAGGCCCCAATCAGCCCTGATCACCAGCCAGGCCTAGGAACCCCACCTGTGCATGAATTTAGTGCACAGGGCCCCTGGTATAATTATACTTAAAATCTTTTTTTCTTAAAATATTAATGTTTACTGCATGTATCATTATTATATTTAACATCATTTTTCTTGAGATATTAATAAAAAGAATGAATCAGATAAGGGTGGAATACAATGTATAGATGGATGTATTGTAGAGTTGTGCACCTGAAATCTGTGTTTTGTTAACCAGTTATCACTTCAATAAATTCGATTAAAAAAATGAAGAGAGAGAAATAGAGAGAGAGAGAGAGAGAGCGAGAGAGAGAGAGAGAGAGAGAGATGGCAAAAGAACCAAGAATATAGAATTGGAAAATAATATTCTCATCAATAAATGGTGTTGGAAAAACTGGACAGCAACATACAAAGGAATTAAACTTGACCATTATCTTACACCACACACTAAAATCAATTAAAAATGCAGTAAAGATTTACATTTAATACCTAAAATTATAAAACTCCTAGAAGAAAACAGAAAATAATCTTGACAACAATTTTGGCAATGATTTTTTTTTTTAGATTTGATACCAAAGCAAAAGCAACAAATGCTAAAAATAAACAAGTGAGACTATATAAAATTAAAAATTTTCTGCATAGCAAAGGAAACCATCAAAAAATAAAAAAGCAACCTAAGCAATGAGAGAATATATTTGAAAATATATATCTATACATCTGATAAGGGTTAATATCTAAAATTTATAAAGAACTCACCCAACTGAATAGCAAAAACAAACAAACAAACAAAAACCATTCAGCTAAAAAATGGACAAGGAACTGGACACAAATTTTTCTAGATTAGACATACTAATGACCAATAGTTACCAAAAAAGGTGCTGAGCATTACTAATCACTAGCAAAATGCAAATCAAAACTACAATGAGATATTACCTCATGTCTGTTATAGTAGCTATCACCAAGAAGACAAGAGATAACAAGTGTTGATGAGGTTGTAGAGAAAAGTGAGTCCTGTACACTGTTGAAAAGAATGCACATTGATTAACCATTATGGGAAACAGTATGGAGGTTCCTCAAAAAATTAAATATAGAACTACCATTGATCTGCAATTCCACTTCTAGGTATCTAAAGGAATTTAAAACAGGGTCTCAAAGAAATATATGGGAGAAACCAAGATGGCGGCATAGGTAAACACCTGAAATTGTTGCCTCGCACAACCACTTCAAAATTACAACTAAAAGACAAAACGGACATCATCCAGAACCACAGGAAGGCTGGCTGAGTGGAAATTCTACAACTAGAAGGAAAGAGAAAAGCACACTGAGACTCAGAGGAAATGCGGAAGTAAAGTGCAGAGGTACGGAGGCGCACGTGGAAAGGGCTGGCAACTGAGGACATCCTCTTGCAAGCTGTGATTGGCCCTATAAATGTTCCAGACCAAGTAGCGGCCCCACTAGGCCCACCACTGCCTCTCTCCCAGGGTCACAGGTATAACATCCCTGGTAATGAAAGCTTGACCATTTTATGGAGATACTATGCAGACAAGCTTTCATTTTACTCCCTGTCCTCCGCACTCCTTAGGAATGCCTCCCGCCAATAAATGATCCTGATCATTGTTGCAATTAAAATAATTCATGGAATTATCTAAGATGGCGGCATAGGTAAACACCGGAGACTGCTGCCGCAAACAACCACTTCAAAAATACAACTAAAAGACGGAACGGACATCACCCAGAACCACAGGAAGGCTGGCTGAGGAGAGACTCTTCAACTAGAAGGAAAAATAACAGCACACCGAGGCTCAGAGGAGGCGCAGTGTGGAAAATACTCAGGTGCGGAGGTGCGCGCGCAAAGCGGGCTGGTGGCTGAGGGCGCGGTTGTTGTTTTCAATCAGGAGGGAGTCTCAGACTCTGAGCCCCAGATCTGGGCGAATCGCTGGGGACTCGGACTCAAACGGGAGAAGCGGGATTGTCTGGCATCAGTTGGAAGGTAGCTTTCGCTCCGAGGTTTGCAGCGGTTCCTGGGGTTCTGAGAAGCAGAGCCTCTGGGAACGGGACTGAGAGCGGCCATAACTGCTCCCTCCACCCGCCCTGTTGATCCCGCCCCGCCCAAGCCCTGCGCAGAGCCATTTGCCGGATCGCCTCAGGCAAAGGCTAGATTAGCACCTCCCCAGAGGACAGAAGTTTTCCGCGGCAGACACAGCTGATTCACACAGCCAGTCGGCCTGGTGGTCAAATCCCTCTAGTATTAACTACAACAATCAAGGCTCAACTAGAACAAGACTGCGCACAAAGACCACTAGGGGGTGCACCAAGAAAGCATAAAAAATGCGGAGACAAAAAAACATGACAGAAATGGAGGATATAGAGCTAAAAATCGCAATTTTGAGGGCTTGCAAAAATGTGCTAGAAGCTGTCAATAAACTTGAGGAGAGAGTCACGAAAACTAATGAGACCCTCGATGCTATGATAAAGAACCAACTAGAAATTAAGCATACACGGACTGAAATAAAGACTATTATACAGACACCCAATAGCAGACCAGAGGAGCGCAAGAATCAAGTCAAAGATCTGAAATGCGAAGAAGCGAGAAACACCCAACCGGAAAAGCAAAATGAAAAAAGAATCCGAAAATACGAAGATAGTGTAAGGAGCCTTTGGGACAGCTTCAAGCGTACCAACATCCGAATTATAGGGGTGCCAGAAGAAGAGAGAGAGCAAGATATTGAAAACCTGTTTGAAGAAATAATGACAGAAAACTTCCCCTACCTGGTGAAAGAAATAGACTTCCAAGTCCAGGAAGTGCAGAGAACCCCAAACAAAAGGAATCCAAAGAGGACCACACCAAGACACATCATAATTAAAATGCCAAGAGCAAAAGACAAAGAGAGAATCTTAAAAGCAGCAAGAGAAAAAAAGTCAGTTACCTATAAGGGAGTACCCATACGACTGTCAGCTGATTTCTCAACAGAAACTTTGCAGGCCAGAAGGGAGTGGCAAGAAATATTCAAAGTGATGAATAGCAAGAACCTACAACCAAGATTACTTTATCCAGCAAAGCTATCATTCAGAATTGAAGGTCAGATAAAGAGCTTCACAGATAAGGAAAAGCTAAAGGAGTTCATCACCACCAAACCAGTATTATATGAAATGCTGAAAGGTATCCTTTAAGAAGAGGAAGAAGAAGAAAAAGGTAAAGATAAAAATTATGAACAACAAATACATATCTATCAACAAGTGAGTCTAAAAATCAAGTGAATAGAAAATCTGAGGAACAGAATAAACTGGTGAATATAATAGAATCAGGGGCATAGAAAGGGAGTGGACTGACAATTCTCGGGGGGAAAGGGGTGTGGGGGGTGCAGGAAGAGACTGGGCAAAAATCGTACACCTATGGATGAGGACAGTGGGGGGGGAAAAGGGCAGAGGGTAGGGTGGGAACTGTGTGGAGGAGAGCTATCGGGGAAAAAAGAGGAACAACTGTAATAATCTGAACAATAACGATATAATTTAAAAAAGAGATATATGCACTCCATCTTTATTTCAGCATTATTCATAATAGCTAAGATATGAAAACAACCTAAGTGATATATATATATATATATATACACACACACACACACACATACACACAAGAGGCCCGATGCACAAAATTTGTGCAAGAGTAGGCCTTCCTTCCCCCAGCTGCCAGAGCTGGCTTCCCTCTGGAACCTGGGACCTGGGCTTCCCTCGCAGCCCTGGTTTCATCCGGAAGGTTGTCCGGAAGGATGTCTGGTCTAATTAGCATATTATGCTTTTATTATTATAGATTGAAATTTGCTAAGAGAGTAGAACTTAAGTGTTCTGACAAAAAAAAAAAGATAAATACATGAGATGATGGTTGTGTTAACTGGGAATAATCCTTTTTCACAATGTATATTTATTTCAAATCATCATAATGTACACTTGAAATATATTATAATTTTATTTTTCAGTTATCTATATATATAAAAGCCTAAGCAACTGTTTGACCATTCGACCATTCGACTGTTCGACCTGTAGCTATCATGTGCACTGACCACCAGGGGGCAGATGCTCTGACTGGTAGGTTTGCTTGTTGCTGGGGTTCAGTCGATTGGACTGGGCAAGTTGGCCCTGATCGCCCCGATCGGCCCTGAACAGGACTGGGTGAGACAGGCCGGACACACCCTAGAGCCCTCCCTGACCCCGATAGTGCACTGGTGGGGTTCCTCGGCCTGGCCTGTGCCATATTGCAATCTGGGACCCCCTTGGCCAGGCCGAGGGACCCCAACAGTGCATGAATCCATGCACCGGGCCTCTAGTATCTCAATAAAGCTGAAAAAGTCCATACTTTTAGTTTCTACCTACTGTCCTTTTTCTGTTCCATGATCTCATCAAAAATGTTCACCATGTCTCCTTAGGTTCCTCTTGGCTGTAACAATTTCTTAGGTTTTTTACAATCTTGACAATTTTGAGGCATACTAGACAGTATTTTGAAGAATGGTCCTTAATTGGGGTTTGTCCAATGTTTCTCATGAGTGGACTGTGGTTACGGGTTTGGGGGGAAGAATACCACAGAGATAAAGTACCATTCTCATGACATTATAATTATATCAAGGGTACATACTGTCAACACAACTAATGATTGTGTCAAATGGGAGGGGTAATGCCCCTCTCTAACAGGCAGCTGCTATGGAGCTTTATCGGATGGCTTTTCTCTGGAAATCCTGCCCATTGTCACCTGATCTTGATCTTTTAACAGAAGCCAGAAATCTCAATGTTTATTGGAAATATCCAACTTTTTAATATTGACAACTAATTAAAAAATTTTTTGTAAGAACACTTAAGTTCTACTCTCATAGAAAATTTCAATGATATAATACTGTGTTATCAACTATAGTCACCATGTTATACATTCCTCAGACATCATTCGTCTTATAGCTGAAAGTTTGTACCCTTTTACGAATCTTTTCTTATTTTCCCCACCCTCTCCTAGCCCCTAGCAATCACTTTTCTACACTCTTTTTCTATGAGTAACTTTTTTTAAAAAAAAATTTCATCTATTTAAGATTCCATGTGTGGGCCAAAGAAAATATGTCTGTGGGCCAATATCGGTCTATGGTCAATTGTTTGCAAAGTCTTTTGTAAATAGATGGGCATCATTAAAGTTTTTAAAGCAAGACAGAAGCATTATCAGATTTGACTCAGTTTGATTCAGCTGATCCTTCCCATATTCTCACCTTTCGCCCCTCACTATCAACATATTCACTAAGGAGAATGACTCAGGCCTTCCTCTGACAAACAACATGAAGAATTTGTCAATTGAATTAATATTCTAAATGGATGGGTCTGTGTTTTCTTCTGTCCATAGCACTGTTGGAATAACATTTACCATCTGGAAAAAAATAATTTAATTAGGAAAAGTAATGGTTTCAAAAAATAACTGCAGAAATTGTCACAACTTGATCTAGTTCCAGTTCAACCAGAAAGAAGATGAAGGACATAGTATAAAATGTATGAGGAGGAAGCAAATGAGAAGGCTTGGCAACTGCATTTTGACCCCAGAAAGGATGTGGGGAAAGGAGATCTTAAAGAAAATTTGTAAGTTAGAGAATCATCGGGCTCTAAGGTGAAGAAGAAGATGAAGAGTTTGTCAAAGCAGAAGGCTACAGGAGTTGCTTTGGTAAGGGACAGGAAACTATCTGCTTCTTTTTTTATTCTTTGCTCTGGGCCTGGAACAAAGCAGAAACCGATCACTCAAAGAATGTCAATGATGTTCTTTCATGTTTCTATTACATTTTTTTGTTCTTTATTGGACTAATCATTTGAATGCTTCTAAATATTCATCCTCTTCACTCTAAGGTACAGATCTTGCATTGCAGAAGTTAGGTTTTGAGACCAAAGATGTCTGGAAGCCAAGAACCTCTGTCCTTTGCTCATTTTGGACAAGAAGCATAAGGTAAACAGGAATTACGTCCATTACATGGTTAAAAGTTTATAATGCTTATTGTTTAATTTATATTTTTTCCTAATCTTTAAGTTTTAATTGACATTGACATGATTTGACACAACAAATAAGGGCATTTGCTTAATATTAATACTTATGACTACAGTGGCTATAACAGCATGTTGTCTACCATTTAATTGAGAGCTAAGGAGACTCTGCAGTTTCAGAATAGAAATTAATTAAAGCTTTTTTAGAGGGATATTACTAGGCACAAATGTCAAATCAAGGAACAAAGGAACTAACCCAACTTTGCCACAAAAATTTTGACTTGCTTTACCTCCTAAACCCATGAGTTCCTCCAGCATCTCAGATGTGGCACAATGCATGAGAAGTTTCTTAACAATAGAGGTTAGCTAAAAGTCATAAGAGACAGGAAGTCCTTTACTCTTATAGATGCTTGGAAGATTTTCATAGGTATCTCCAATTGATGTTAATTAGAACTACATCAATTAATCCTTCTGCTCATAATAAAGCCAAGACTGGGTATTAATTAATGGACCCACTCAAAACAAAGTGATCAGCTCTGAATATTCAGAATTAAGAATTTAAATGTAGTTAGAATAAGACTATAATTATTTAGACATGTTGAAATCCATGTGTAATAGCTCCCAACAGCTTTATACAACCCATTTGTAGAGTTCTTTCATTAACTAGTAGCTAAAATATTGAAGAAAAGCTCCAATGGATATATTTCCAAAATAAATTTGTGAGCATTAATTATATTTCATTCATTGAAAGATTGTCCTGAATCATAAGGGTCAAAGGCAAGATGACATTTGTGAAAAAGGGAATAAATATTCCAAGGAGAGAGAATATCTAGAATTAAACTGTTCAATGCAGTAGCCACTAGCCACATGTAGCAATATAAATTTAAATTAATTAAAATTAAATGACATTTTAAATTCAATTTCTCAATCAACTAGCACATTTTAAGTGCTCAATAACCACCTTGGCTAGTAGCTACTGTACCTATAGCATCTGTAATTTTTATATCCTAGCTAACGTGATTTCAAGATTCAGAATGATCCCAGAGGAAACCAGAAAAAGCACCTAGGACAAAGTTGTCACCATCACTCGTGGAGGAGCTAAAAAGCTGATGACCATAGAAATGGGCACAACTTTGGGGCCGGAATTTTTCTGTCTATATGAGAAACTCTGAATTGCCCCACAGCTATCTAGCTAAAGTCATCCTCTTCTTCTAGGTTGTGGTTATGTGTGTATGTAATCTGTCTATGTTTGGTATCAGCTCCCTGCTGCTCCTTTAATTATGTAGTCAGTAAGCACAAGTGAGATGAAGATATAGAAGAAACAGTTGTTTGTGGTCCCAGCCTATACATTGCCCAAGTCCACTCTGTCACTGTAGTTCCCTCATTCATGTGAGCATAATAGGTCAGAGTCAAGGTTCAGGATGTAGAAGAAGAACATGAGGCAAATTAAAAGATCTGTGAGTGAGTATGTACAAATGACATTACATAGTTAGTAGAGACTAACTATGAATTCATCTAAAGAAATAAGCCTAATTGTCAAAACCATGTTTACCCACAATCTTTTTCTTTGGTAATCATTTGTATGGATTTTAAAAAAATCATCTTTATGTGATTATAGGTAATTAAAATAATTTTTAAAAATAGTTAAACTTCCTGTCTTGAACTCCCCTCCTGTAACTGATCCAGTCTTTGATATAGAACTAGAGCCAGTGCCACAAAAAGGGGGCTGCACCTGTGTTTATAAAAATGGAGTGAAGGGGAGTTGGCAGAGTATAGTGATTTCTCACTAACTAAAACCAGTTCTTTTTAAAAGACAAGACTAAAAGCCTGGCCGGCATGGCTCAGTGGTTGAGCGTCAACCTATGAATCAGAAGGTTATGGTTCGATTTCCAGCCAAGGCACATGCCTGGGTTGAGGGCTCAATACCCAGTGTGAGGCGTGCAGGAGGCAGCTGATCAATGATTCTCTCTCATCATTGATGTTTCTATCTCTTTCCCTCTCCCTTACTCTCTGACATCAATAAAAATATATTTTTAAAAAAGACAAGACTGAAGAATTAATTTTAAAATAATCACATGTGATGATGATGATGATGATGATGATGATGATGATGATGGTGATTTGTTTATTTTTGAGTGGCAAGTGCTCAATAAATATATGTGGCTAATAGTATAGAGAAATCAGGAGCACTGTACTTAGTCAGATGGGCCTGTGCTCCAAGAATCATTATTTTCCAGCAGGCTGCTTCTGAAAAGGTTAATGTAGTTAGGTGCAGTATTTCATATTAGATTTCTGATGACCGAGAAAAGATGACATAGTAAGAAAACCAGGGACTGCATTGAAAATACAGCATGGAGAAAATTCTTATACTCTAATCTCATTCACATTCTTGCAATAAAAGCAAACAGACACTCTGAGCAGCTGAGGTTTGTACCTGGACCAGGTGCAGGAAAACCGTGGCCTTCTTCAGATAGAGGTGCTGCATTCATTTGAGTTAATCTTAAAGTTCTCTGTGATTTGGCAAGGGAAGTTTTGAGTTTCACTTCTGTGACTGCTGTTTAAACTGAAGAGTTGATGCACAAATGATCCATAACACATTTTGACATATTAAATCATCTTCACAGTTCTAATATGCCATGAAAACCAATTTACGTATAACGGAGGCACAGAAAATGAAAATCTGAGAACAGACAACAGATTCCTGTTTCAAAAGGCATCAGGCACACTGCTTTATTTTCTTGAAAAACCACTAACTTCTGTAAATCCATTGCTGGAAAAGATTAGTAAGCTGCTGGCTCCTTCTTCTCAATCATTAATTCTCATCTTCTTCTCACATGCCATGTGGAAACATACTTCTCTTTCTGTTTAGGCCTGCAATGCATTTGGAATTGGGAGGGGGGGCTATGACAGATGTGACATAATAATAGAACATAGTAATAGAAGATGTAGTAGATGAGGAGACAGCTTCATTCGATTCTAGAACTGACCTCTTAAAGGTAGCACCGAGGTAGTAACACAAGGCCAGGGTGTAACCAGTGGGTATAATGTGCCACCATATCATAATACTGATATTTATTGTCAGTGTAGACAATAGACTCCCAAACTATACACTTCTAAACTACCATTCAGTTATTAGTTTTGTGGTGTACAGCCAAAGACATCATAGTATGGACAGAGTGCAAAAATTAGCTTTGCCACACCTTATAATATATAATTTATTTGAATTAGGTCAGTAAATACTAAAACATGATTTGATCATGTCTCTTAGAAAAATAGTGAGAATATTTTATGTTATAATTAAAATCAATGGCCTCAACCATCATTGTCAGTTTCTTGGCACTAGATAAAAAAAGACATAGGCCTGCCAAAGGCTGGCTTTTCTTCAGGGTTTCTTGACCAGTTTCGCAACCTTGGCACAGTTCACAGTTTGGGCCAGACAACTCTTTGTTGTGAGGTTGTCTTGTGCACTGAGGGATATTTGGCAACATCCCTCTACCCACTAGATGCCAGTAGCACCCCGACCCCTCACCCCCCCCAGTTGTAACAGCCATCACCAAATGTCTGGGGGTGGGCATTTTCAGTGGAGAACCACAACCTTGGACTTACAGGCATGGACCTTCTATCTCATATTTCCTTTCTTCCTCTTCTTTTGTGCTCAGTCCTATCTCCACCTCTAGCAATGGTACACCTACTCCTACCTAACTACAAACTCTTCCCATGCCTTCTCTCTTCTCTGAAACTGATTCTGTCTTACCAATTCCAGAGAAAACTATAATAGATTTCTTTGAGTCTCAAAAATTACATATAACAATTCAATAGGAAACACGAAGCAATGTAGAAAAAGATAAAATAACTAAAAAGCATAAGGAATTGAAATCTAACTTTCTAGGTCTTTGTATTGGGATATCAAGTTTACATTGACTGCTTATGGCTTTGAGTTGACTATATGGGTCAATTTGAAAGTTATATTATGGTGTTAGCTTGAAACACCTGCAAAGAATAAGGGACTACAGTTTATATCTCCCAAAACTTTTCTTCTTTTGGACATATATACCCCATTGATATCTTATGAAAAATTATTCACCATGAATTTTCCATAACTTTTAAATATTCTCTAAACCCTCCAAGTCTCATCCTCCTTGTCTTCCTTATTTTCAGGAGGTAACCACATCTCTGACTTTAAACTGTGGAAATTGACAAGAGGATCCAAGCCATCTGATATGAGCTTTCTGTTTTCTTCATTTAAAAAAGCTCCTCACACCCTCAACTATATTGAATTATTTCTCAATTTATCCCCTCAGTTTCTTTTATTATGGTCTCTGGTTTCAATGGATGATAGTCTTCTTTTTTAAATCTAATCCCTTGATCTGTGTCCATGACCTTGAATATCTTATTACGTACTTTGCATCTTCAATATCTTACTTTCCATTATATCTTCCACTCTGCCTACAGTTGTCACTGTCCACTTCACCCTCTGCTCTGTCATTATCTCAAGCTTTTCTCTCAAATTTTCTCCTTCCCTTTTCTCTTTCCCTATCTTTCTCTTTCTCCCAACAGACATCTCAAAAGAATAACTTATAAACTCTACAGCTCCCACTCCTCTAATCCCTTGCAAGCTTGTTTCTCTCTTCACAAATTTACTGAAAACATTTTTCTAACACTGACAATTAAATCATTAGATCCACTGGATATTTGGATCTTGAATTTTGAGAATGTGGCACTATGGTCACTCCCTGGATGTTTAAGCTTTTTTAGCTTCCATGCTACTGCAGTCTCCTGATTTTCTATGTTACCTTTGCTGCTTCTTTTCCCTGCTCTTACATCCAACATTTAAGGAAAATGAACTCAAAGCTTCAAATATTCAACTTTTTGTCTAATGTATCCAGTCCTCAATAACACTTCCATTCAGATTTCAATGGACCTATAAAAGTAGGTTCAGTGACTTCCTATTAGCTCAGAGGTGGCACCCATTCTCCTCTGGGAAACTCCTCTTTACATGACTCTTTTCATGGTAGGACAACATGTTCAATCACTTTGAGTGGAATCTCTTGAACTTGGAGACCTGTTTGGCTCAGGCAGTGGGGCTATCATTTCATGATTCTACCAGGCCATCTATATGTATAAAAGCCTAAGCAACCGTGTGACCATGTGACCATCCGACCAGTAGCTATGCACTGACCACTAGGGTGCAGACGCTCAATGTACAGGCATGGAAACATGGAACAGACTAATGAATCTCAGAGGGAAGTGGGGAGGCGGAAGGGTGGGAAGAGATTTACCAAAGATCTTATATGCATACTAGAGCCCCGGTGGATGGATTTGTGCACCGGTGAGCTCCCTCAGCATGGCCTGTGGGGACTGGACCAAAACTGGCAGTCCAACATCCCCTGAGGGGTCCCAGATTGCAAGAGGGTGAAGGCCAGGCTGAGGGCCCCCACCCATGCATAAATCCATGCACCTGGCCTCTAGTATATTATAAATACTGATGCCAATCTTGAAGGAAGCAGAAGATGGGAGGAAGGACATAGAGCAGGAAATTTTTGCCAGCAGGAGTCCATTATATGGATATAACAAATGTGCATTTAAAGAGAGTGAAAGCTGGGGGAGAACTAGATTGAAAAGTCAAAAAATAATATAATATACTATTTAGAATTTTATAGAAAAATACAGAAAGAAACAGCTAAAAGGTTGAAATTAGCTCTGGGTAAAAGAAAATGGAAGCATCTTATGAAGCTGTGCTTAAATGTAGTCAGTGTTTAGAATTGATTAACCCTTTCAACTATGCATCTATACTAATAATAGAGGGATATGCAAATTGTCCAGGATGCCATCACAGTAACAGTAACAACCAAACAGCAGGCTGCTTGGGGCGACAAGGCCGGCAGTGGGGTTAGTGAGGGACAACCAAATGACTGAATGCAGGCTGTGTGGGGCGACCAGGTCAGCAGGGGTATTAGTGAAGAATGACCAAACAACTAAACAGCAGGCTGTGTGGGGCGACCAGGAAAGCAGGGGGGAAGTTGGGGGCCACCAGGCCATCAGGGGGGCAGTTGGAGGTGAACAGGCCATCAGGGGAGGGCAGTTAGGGGCAACCAGGCCTGCAGGGGAGGGCAGTTGCATGCAACCAGGCCAGAGGGGAGGGCAGTTGGGGGCAACCAGGCCTGCAGGGGAGGGCAGTTGGGGGTTACCAGGCTAGCAGGGGAGGGCAGTTGGGGGCAATCAGGCTGGCAGGGGAGCGGTTAGGGGGCAATCAGGCTGGCAGGCAGAAGCTGTTAGGGGCAATTAGGCAGGCAGGCAGACGAGCAGTTAGAAGTCAGCAGTCCCGGATTGTGAGAAGGATGTTCAACTGCTTGTTTAGGCCTGATCCCACAGGGATCAGCAGTCAAACATTCCCCAAGGGGTCCCAGATTGGAGAGGGTGCAGGCCGGGCTGAGGGATTACCCCCCCTTCCCCCCCACAACCACCATGCATGAATTTCATGCATCGGGCCTCTAGTATGTGAATAAAATCCAAATACATACAGTACCATCAACATAAGTAGTTAACCACGAGGAATAGAGAAAAATGCAGAATATAACATAAGCATAGCTTCCTGCCACGTGGAAGGCAATAGCACACTTTCTGAGCTAGCTGAAGCATGAAAAGGGAGAGAGGAGAGAATAGTAAATAAAGATACCAGTCTGGTCCTGAATTTCTGGCTCATTTCATAAGTCTGATACCTGAGGGGGCAGATAGAGACCATTTGAAGGCTTAGGAGTCCCAGCACTAAGGGAGAATATGTCTCATTTCCTACTGAGAACTTTGTGGGCCTCCCTTCAACCTTGGCAACCACACAGAATAGAAATGGTGTGTGAGGCAGAGAGCACTTTGCTCTATTCCCCACCCCTTCAGTTGTTACAGTCCCTTGTAGCTTTCAGAGAACAATACTACCCTAGACCCCTGCTGTGAACCTCATACTTGAAGGGGTACCCCCTGGCTTTTCTCTTCCCAGGTCTTATTCTACAAGCTAGAGGAACATAACACCAACAGGACTTGCCCACCAAGAACTCACTGCATCCATACTATTCTACACCAAAGTCTGAATTCCTGGGATTCTGAGAATTCTGTCAAGATTGTCCTCAGCCTGCATCCAGGATTTGCATCTCTTCCTAGGGCTAGTCTCTGGAGGGTAAGCCATACCACCACTGCAAATACCTCTAGGGTTGAATGGGGACCAAGAAATGGTTATTTGTATTTGTATGTAGTATGGGGTATAGATGGAGTTTAATTATGTGGGCTGGGGTTTCCACACAGGTGTGTTCACAGCCATGGGAAAGGAGCCAGTGGTGTAAGGAAAATGAAATGGGTCATAAATTGGGCTTACTTTCCCTTTGTCAACACATTTCAGCGTGAACCTACAAGTAGTCTAATACTGCTAAATTCAAATGACCTAAGTCATTTGTAGGGGTGAAGGTCAAGAAGGAACAGTCATAACAACAGCAGTAGCAACAGCAGCAGCAAATGTAGCAGAGACAGAGGCCAACAACCAACAACCACAGGCCAAAAGCAGGAGACATTTGAGCCTTCTAATCAGAATTTGGAGGAAGAAACACACACACAACCCACCTAGATATATTAGATGAGCTCCGCTTGTACCTTGTAGGCTCAAGAAAGGAAAGGAAATCTTTTGAAAGGTTAGAACAGCCATCCTAAGGAGATTACACTATGAATTAAATAAGTTTAAGTCCTGAATACGAAAGATTTTTTTCCATCAAAGAGAATATTTTAAAATATGTTTTATTGATTTTTTACAGAGAGGAAGGGAGAGAGATAGAGAGTTAGAAACATCAATGAGAGAGAAACATCGATCAGCTGCTTCCTGCACACCCCCCACTGGGGATGTGCCCGCAACTAATGTACATGCCCTTGACCGGAATCGAACCTGGGGCCCTTTAGTACACAGGCCACTGGGGATGCCGCAACTAATGTACATGCCCTTGACCGGAATCGAACCTGGGGCCCTTTAGTACACAGGCCGACACCCTATCCTCTGAGCAAAACTGGTTAAGGCCCATCAAAGAGAATATTTTAAATAAGATGTGACTGGATAAACTGCCTTAAAGGTTCAGACATTTTTTTCTGTAGTGATTAAAGAGAGATTCAGAGGTAAGCTAAGGTCAGCTATGGAAAAGTATAACTGTTACATTTCTGTGTATCTGATTGATTAGTGAAATGAACTGGTAGCATACTGAAATATACACTCATGGATAACTTCCTGGAGAAACTGGTCCTTGTCAAGATATGGTATGAGAGCAATACCATGATTATACACCTTGGTGGGTGAAGTTTAACTTCAAAGGACTTAGAAACTCTATGTGCTGAATACAGGGGTATTTTGAGATTCACAAAGTTTGGGATACCCTGCCTTAGAGAGTAAGGTTGAAAGTATAAGCTATCTCTTAAGAGTATTTTGCTGTGACTATTAACTACAAGATCTTGGACAACCCTTGCTACTCCCAGACTCACTGGGAGACAAAGGATGTAATAAGAGGAAAAATCCAAAGTTTTTAGGCAGAGAGAACAAAGCCTGCTGGAAAAAGTTCTCTTGCCTTATTTGAACTGGATCTGATTAATAGGGAACCATTCTGAGAACTCAACTATATGGTACTAGGGTATTAGAAACATCTGAAATTGTTGCCAAATTTGGATTTATCTATCTAATAGGTCTGATTTCCTGATTTAATGATGTAAACCAGAAGAAGGGAAAGTAACCTACAATTGTGGTTCCTTGATTTTTTTCCTCTTGAAATAGCTGATAATTTCAAGAAAAATTATGTGACTTCCTCCTACAGTATTTCATGAAAGACACTGAAAATTCAAATAACTTTAGAACTTATACACAGTTATAAGCCCTAGACAATGGAAATACAAACAGCAATAAAAGAAACACAGGTCCTACCCAGCCAGTGTGGCTCATTGGTTAAGCACTGACCTATGAACCAGGAGGTCATAGTTAGATTCCTGGTCAGGGCAAATGCCGGGTTGCAGGCTCAATGCCCAGTGGGGGGTGTGCAGAAGTCAGCCTATCAATTACTCTCTCTCATCATTGATGTTTCTATCTCTCTGTCCCTTTTCCTTTCTTTCTGAAATCAATGAAAATTTATTTTTTAAAAAACACAGGTCCTGACCTTATAACGTTTATCTTCTAGTGCAAATGGTATATACTAAGTGGTTAATAAGTATTTGTTTACTGCATTGTGTTTAACATGTAATGATTTATGTATAATATATATAATATATATACATATATATGTATGTATTATATATAATGTGTATTTGGGAAAATAGATAAGCTCAGGATTAATTTATCCGGGATTTGACAACTTCCATAACTGCTCAGATATGGAAGATTCCGTGTAAAGAATACTTATTTTCTCTGTGTATGCTTCTTGCATTGATTCACTTTATTCAGGAAAGGGACTATGATAGTCCTCTATTGTAGGAAGAGTTTTAGTTGGCTAGTATATAAGAACCCAGAATATCAATTCATAGCAACCCAACCATACGGAAACCTTTTCCTGAAAATGATGGAGACACTACCACTATTTCACTTTTATTTCAGGGGAAAATATGGCAATGTAAAAGGCACAAACATCAGGCCTGGGGGAGAGTTGAAAAGGCACAAAATAGTTTTTGTGGATCATGGCAATGGTTCTGGTATATCCAATTGAGTGACTGTTGAGCTGCACGAGGACCACAAATCTAACATGGCACCATTTCACATGGTAGTGCAGTTTTCTCAGCAGCACTCAGCAAACTGGTTTTAGGGCACTGAAGATAGATTATTGACTTGAACTAGGGTTAGGATTTCACTGGGTAGATGCATTGTATCTAGTGGGTAACAGTCTAGCTTTAAGGGAAGATGATGGATGATAGTCACAGCAATAGAAGCCTCTATTAGGTCATAATTGTCAGAGTGGAAGTAAGGAGTGGAGAGAGCTGGAATAGTTAAGAGGTTTTGGTCCATGAACAGGGTGCCAACATTTAAGATTTCAGACATGGGATATTTCAGAATGATTTTAAGGACTAAAACATGGCCTTGTGTAAAAGGTAGTTTAAGCAGAGTAGAAATGAAAAATTTAAAGTTAAAGATGAAACTTTGAGAAAATGTATTGTAAATATCACCTAGCTATTTAATTTACTCAGGGTAATAGCAGAAGTTAGAAAGTTGACAAGTTGAAAGGAAATTATGTGGTCCAGGTGCCCAAACTGGAGGTTAGAACAAGACAAATAGCAAGTTGACATCAGCCCCAAAGGAGGGATTTTGACCTATAGAGGAATGATGGGGGAAGGAGGAGAAACCAGCACTCGTTCTCTTCATTGAAAATGTCCATATGGGAAATGCTTGCCTTGGGGACTATTTAATTTCAGTTAAAGCAAGAAGGTTGCAGAAGAATTCTGGACGAGATTCACAATGGAGGGGTTTTGTATCACAGAATAGAGAACACAGAGGCCACGACTAAAACGACAGAAATAGGCAGAGTGAAGTTTGGGACAGAGAGTAGGGGAGAGGGTAGATGGTCAAAGGGACTTGAATGTTGGGTAGGAACTGAGAATAAACAGGGGTGTGAGGTCTGGTAGGATTAGCTATTCTCCAGATTCCAAGTGGAGCAGAAGTACAAAGTGGTTTTCCACCAGTGTTGGCTCTAGCCTCAGGGGATGTTGCCAGAGGCTTCATGATATTAGCAAATTGTGTGTGTGTGTGTGTGTGTGTGTGTGTGTGTGTGTGCGCGCACGCGCGTGTGTGTTTCAACTCCAAACAGAATCTTGGTGGGAAGACCTCTTGGTGCCTTTGAAGAGATCCTAATTTAAGCGTAGGCATCTAAGAAAGAGTGAGCATTCCTGGGGGACAGGATGCTTCTGAAACTTCTCAAAGCCACCTGTGGCCTGACTTGGTAACCCTTTTGAAGAAATTCTGGCCAGAGATGAAGGGATACATCTTGTTTCCCAACCCACCTTTTAAACTGGTTGTGGCCAAGGTTGTGGCCAAGGTCCTTCCAAAGACCACCTAACCACCATGCTTAATCCTTCTCATTTTCCAAGTCTGAGTTAAAGGTAAACTCCTTGTGGAACTACTACTGACTGAATCACTTTAAATTCAAAGGAGATAGTCACAGAAAAGAGTTCACCATAACAGACAGTACTGAAAATAATAACACAGACTCTTGAATTCTGCTTAGATCCACACTTTGTCAGTTTTATTCTATACTAGCTTTTTCTAAGCAGGCCTGTAGAGGCAAACGTTGAACCTTAGGATATAGAATATTGGTTGCTAGGTGAGAGAGAGAATGAGAAGTAGAGATAGAGATAGAGAGGAGGTGGGAGTGGGGGGGCATTTGTCTTAAGAGCAACTTTAGAGAAGCAACTATATTCTTGGTGTAGAGTCAATGCCTAAAAAAAGGTTTTCTTCAGTCCTACCAATACCACAGAAGCCATGAATATTCTGGATGAAAAAAAAAACCACACAACAACACAAAAAACCAAAAACACAACTCGTTTGTCCTGCAGGATAACTCAATTTGAAAGAAATATACATGGATTTAAAATAATACTACATTAATTTAAATTCTTTATATGAAACTACTTTGGTGGAAATTTCCCTAAAAAAATCAACAAATGATTTGCCTCTGCATCTAATCAGCCAATCAGCTGATTACTTAATGAACTGGAATTTTAATGCAAAAATTTGGTGATTATCAACAATTCTTCCTCCACCAAACCCAAACACTTTGTGCTTATAATTTTTTAACAAATTAGTTAATCTTTTCTTCAACAATATAACAAGAATTTGTTAATCAAAGCTGAATTCCTGGCCAAATATCTCAGAGCAGTGTGCAGAGCATGCAGTCAAGCAGATAAGAACAAGTTAATGACTAACCAAGTGGTTTTCATTTCACTATCAAGAAAAACAAACAAACAATAATGCAGGTAGCTGTATGAAAATAAAATAAAAGGCCAAGGCCTGTTACAGAACTCTCAGGACAAAGACTAAGGAAAGGAAGAAAGCCAGTGGAATGGGCTTATTCTATCCCCATGTACTATATCCACTGACATTCTAGGGGAAAACCTTCACCATGGGAACACTGGTCCAATTTTGACTGGGAAGGTGAAATAAGGTGGGCAGTTCTGGGAAGAGCTTAGTGAGTTGTCATTGCTTTTTTTCAAAATAAATAGGAGTTCAATCTACTTTAATAGCTCTTCATTCTGACTTCCATCTCCTGGGTGGAATTCAAATGTAGAATAAAACTGAGCAAGTGTGGATCTGAGCAGAAGTCAAAGTAGACTGAGGGGTCTAAGTCGTATGTGTATGAAATTATTTATGGAAGGGGCCTGTGCCTGTTAACCAGAAATAATGTCTTCTAGTGAAAGAATATACTAACTATATAATTGATTATTTATAAAATCACATAGAAAAATTTATGAAGTGAAAGAATCCTGCCTATGCCTAATTTTAGGTGGGTACTTATAAGGTATATGATTGTCTAGCCACTATGATATACACACAAAACTAATACAAAAATAATATTGAGTGTAAATTGTAATTGAAAATAAAAAAGCAAACTCTAAAAATGGAATACATGAACTTATATATCAAATTGATAACACAACTAAGCACATTAAAAACAAATAATTCAAGGGACTTAAAAAATAGTAATAAGCATGATTCTTTTATAATTCATATAGATATATTTAGAATGATTTTACTGTGAAGAAAAATAACACCTAATTATGGAATTGGTGTGAGGAATCATTGAGCTGATAGACATAAAATATATGAAACTGTGCCTAGTTTTGAGTAGTACACAATAAATATTAGCTATTATCATTATCCCTCTAGATGGTAAATAATTCCCTTGTCACCAAAGAGGAACTTGAATTTCAGAACATTTTAGTGACTTACACAAGATATAAATTAAATCAGCAGATTGAAAGTGTTGATTTAATTTGTATGACAGGTCATACTGAAATTACCTGAACTAATGGCCTACTCCTGAATATATTTCCAAACTCAAAAATACAAAGCCACAATTGAAATAGATTCACATGTGGGTGTTCAGAAGAGACACTGAACAAAATGTCATCAAATCACATTTTACAGTAAATGCTACTGCAGCAGGAACAAAATTTGAAATTGAAGTTGTTCATCTTCATAGTTCAGACCTTTTGTTGAGGACTGGAGACTTCGCAAGAAGAATCCTTTAAAGTAACCAAGGACCAGCACATGGAGGAATTCATTGTGAGAAAGCAGAGATTCAAAGTACACAAAACTAATTCCATAATCAGTTGTTATCAGAGGAGAGGAAACATTTTTGAGTAGCCTGGTTAATGGTGATCAGGCTGCCCTACAGATTGGACATCGTGCCCCAGCAATCCTGTGTCCAAGTGAAGAGAAGAAAGCAAACTAAAATCCTAGAATCAGAAAAGTCTGTATGAGGAATTGAGAATACAGGCTAGTCATGGACACTCATTGATAGAATATAGTATTTATAATGTGTAATCAATGTAGAGTGGACCGGTATTTTTCACATTGGAAGAGGCAGCTGTGGAACAAGTTGGTGTTCAGAAGAAAAGAAGAGAAGCCTAAACTCACCAGAAGGGCATCAAGAGAGGTCCTTAGAGCCCTCGACTGGAAGTCACAACTGTCTTCACCATCAGGATTGCAAATCAAGAGTCCAGGTCCAATGAAGAGCACATTCCAAGATAAAGGAGAAATAGTAGATATCTCCTGGCAGGCAGGATGGCTGCATTTAGGATTGGGCATAAAATGGGAGTTTTTTTTTTTCTTTTTTTTTTTTTTTAACAAATTAGAGGTATTTTCAGGGAATTGAAGTTTCTACAATTCAGTAGGTGAGAGATGAACCAAATCCCATTTATTTATTTATTTTTCTTTATTGATTAAGGTATTACAAATGTGTCCTTATCTCTCCATTGCCCTCTACCCCCCCACTCATGCCCTCACCCACCTGGTGTGTGTCCATTGGTTAGGCTTATATACATGCATACAAGTCCTTTGGTTGATCTCTCCCCCTTACCCCCACCCTCCCCTACCTTCCCTCTGAAGTTTGATGGTCTGATCAATGCTTCTCTGTCTCTGGATCTGTTTTTGTTCATCAGTTTATGTTGTTCATTATATTCCACAAATGAGTGAAATCATGTGATATTTATCTTTCTCTGACTGGCTTATTTCGCTTAGCATAATGCTCTCCAGTTCCATTCATGCTGTTGCAACTGGTAAGAATTCCTTCTTTTTTATCGCAGCGTAGTATTCCATTGTGTAGTAGATGTACCGTTTTTGAATCCACTCATCTGCTGATGGGCACTTAGGCTGTTTCCAAATCTTAGTTATGATAAATTGTGCTGCAATGAACATAGGGGTGCATATATCACCCCAAATTCCATTTAAATGTTACCACTATAATTCAAATTTTCCCCATAGACTGTGGATACACAAATTAATTTTTATATTAATTTATTGAGCAGAACTGTGCTAGGCACTTTGAATAGAACAGGGAATAAAATAATTATAGTTACTATTCTCATGGGCTTATAGATTTGTGGAGGATATAAACTACACGAGGGCAAGTACTTTATATACTTATTATTCACTTTCATACTCTACAGTTAAAAAGGAGTACCTGGGATGGAAGAGGCAATTATCAAATACTTATCAAAATAATTTGTAAATAATTTCAGTTAAATAAGAATTTTAAAGTGTGATATCTATTGTACTTCTAGGAATATACCCAAGAGAATTGAAAGCATATGTACAAACAAAAACTTGTATTCAAATATTCATAGCAGCCTTATTCATAGTAGCTGAAAAGTATGAAAACCCAAGTGTTCATTAATTGAATGGATAAGTAAAATATAGTATATCTATACAATGGATATTATTCAGCCATAAAAGGAATGAAGTACTGATTCATGCTACAACATGGATGAGCCTTGAAAACATGCTAAGTGAAAGAATCTGGTCACAAAAGATTGCATATTGTATGATCCCATTTATGTGAAATGTCCATATTATTCAAATCCATGGAGATAGAATGTGGATTAGTGATTGCCAGGGGCTGGTATGGGGGAATGGGAAGTGACTACTAATAGGTATGGGGTTTCTTTTGGGGATGATGGAAATGCTCCAAAATTTATTGTGGTAATGGTTGCACAACTCTGTGAATATATCAGAAATCATTGAATTGTGCATTTTTAATGAATGAATTTCATGCTATGTGAATTATGACATATATAAATAAAGAGAGATAAAAAGAATATTCAAAATATATGCAGTTTACTGCAGGTACATGAAATGCACCACCACAAACCAATGTGAAAGTAAATTACTCCTAATTTTAACCTTCATTCATCCTTGCACCTAGAGCAGCGGTTCTCAACCTGTGGGTCGCGACCCCTTTGGCTGTCGAACAACCCTTTCACAGGGGTTGCCTAAGACCATCCTGCATATCAGATATTTACATTACGATTCATAACAGTAGCAACATTACAGTTATGAAGTAGCAACAAAAATAATTTTATGGTTGGGTCACAACATGAGGAACTGTATTTAAAGGGCCAGAAGGTTGAGAACCACTGACATAGAGAATGTTTGAAATGCTGCTCTTATAGTGGTTTTCTACAGATGCTAAATGAAAGAAACCTTATTCAAAAAACACTGTTTTCTCAAATCTTCCTTCCTCATATCTAGGGTCATGTAGCCTCTATCTGTAGATTCAATCCTGTCCCAGGATCTAAAATCAATCTTGATCTTGATCAGCCACAGATTGATGGAAGGCAAAAAACCAAGCATAGGCATCGCCACAGTCCAATAATGCTACAGGGCATGGCAAGAAGAGGACTAAGTGAGGATCAACATCTGGTAAGTTTGTCCAGGACCCAATCACTGTTGTACCTGCTGCCCTCCTCTCAACTTCCTCAGTCCCACAGCACAGGTTCCAGATCATCCTAGTGACATCAATCCTGGTACAACTAACTTCTTTTAAACCTAGATATATTATCAGAATAAAGTTGGTTTTGACAAAAATGTATACTTTTTTCTTTTTAATATATTTTTATTGATTTCAGAAAGGAGGGGAGAGGGAGAGAGAGATAAAAACATCAATGATGAGAAAGAATCATTGATCAGCTGCCCCCTAGCATGCCCCCCACTGGAGATCAAGTCCGTAACCAGGAATCGAACTGGGAGCTCCTGGTTCCTAGGTCAATACTCAACCACTACAACAGCCAGACAAAAATGTATACTTTTTTATTCAATTTCTCCTTTTTTAGAGATTCAACAGCTATATATGTATTAAGTCAACATTGAGGGCTTACTATATGAGAAGCATTGTCATAGGTGCTAGGTATACAAAGCTATAAAGTAACGCTCCTACTTGAAATGATAATGGTAATAATAGTAATCTATACTAATAAAAGCCTAAGTGGCATCTTGCCCTCGTGTCATCACAAGATGGCCACCCCCATGTCATCACAAGATGGCCGCCCTACGTCGTCTCAAGATGGCCACCACAAGATGGCCACCATAAGATGGCTGGCAGGGGAGGGCAGTTGTGGGTGATCAGGCCAGCAGGGGAGGGCAGTTAGGGGTGAACAGGTCAGCAGGGGAGCAGTTAGGGGGTGATCAGGCTGGCAGGCAGGTGAGAAGTTAGGAGCCAGAAGTCCCAGATTGTGAGAGGGATGTCCAGCAGTCTGACATCCCACGAGGGGTCCCAGATTGGAGAGGGTGCAGGCTTGGCTGAGGGACAACCTCCCCAGTGCATGAATTTCATGCACCAGACCTCTGGTAACTAATATATTTAAATGTTCACTAAGTGCAGTTACCAGCCTAAGTGATAGAGTGTCATTAACTTATTTATTTTTCACAACAACCTCACATTGTAGTTTCTAATATCTGCATTTTAAAGATGATAAAAATGAAACCCAGAGAGCAACGTGTTCAGGATTCAAATCTTAAACTATCTAATCCTTCATACCAGCTCTTAATCAGCATATTGTACTGTTCAGAGAACTTAGATTCTAATAAGAATCCCAAATACTATCCTCAGATATCACAAAGCAATCTTGGATTATGATAGAATTCAGTCTTAAAATGTCTGTTGAAAGAACTATTAACAAAGTTTCAACTCCCATTCCTAAAATGATTCATCATTGTGGGTCAGGACTAGAGTTTCACAAGATAGTGGCAGAGACCAGAGGTCAAGTTTAAGGTGTTATTAAGGCAGGGAGGGACAGGTGTGTCCTAGATATCTAAAGAGGCTCACAGGTGCACAGCCCACTGAGTTCAGGTTCAAAAATATAAGTGAGGACTCCAGAGGCTAAATTATTCCAGAGGCCAGTCTAAACTACAGTATTTATCCCTCCTAGACAGACCTGGAGAGCCCAGGCTAAAAATGAGCATGATGGTGACCCAGTAGCTCTGCAATGTGAAGAACCCTTCAGAATTATTTCCCAGACTGAATTCTGATCACAGTGAGGAAAACTGCAGGTAAAGACAAGCAAGCCACCTGATTGGAGTGGGGAAGTGAAAGGAGCAATTATTTCTAGCATACTGTGTATATGCTACAATTTAATAATACCGCCTCACATGGAGACACTTATATCTGAAACCAGCAAATTGGATTGCACTGTGATCCTTTCAGACTTAACCAAAAAAAGGAAGAACAATAAACATCCAAAGAACTAGAAAAATCATCAACATGAGCTAAAACAACATTAGGAATATCATAGAATATTCAAGAACAGAAATAGTAAGCAGTCTTGAAATTCATGCAGAGCAGTGATTCACCATTTTTGGCACGTTGTCTTTTCCAAAAGATGGCTACAACAATGTTTTCTTGTGTTCCATGTGTTCTTGTGGAGCCTTGCTGCTCCTTTATCATGAGTTGGGGTCGAAGTTCCCTCCCTTGAGCGTGAGTGAGCTTGTTACTTCCTTTAGCCAGTAGATTGTGGCAGAAGTCATGTGTGAATCAGGAGGTTGGGTTACAAAGGGCAATGTGGATTTTATCTTGTTAGCTAGAACACTCACTTTTTAGAGCCTTGAGATGTAAGAATGCAACTGTCATGAGACTGCCATTCTGGCAAAGTACATGTAGACATTCTGGTCAACAGTCCAGCTAAGCTCTAGACAGGAGTCTGTTTCAACTGCCAGCCCAGTGAGTGCACCATCTTGGACAACCAGGCCAGGTCAGCCATACCAACACTTAAATTCCATTTCATGAGAAACCCTAAGTAAGAGCTTACAGATTCCTGGCTCACAAAATTGTAAGCAAAATAATAGTCATTCTAAGTTGCTATATTTGGGGGTAAATTGTTATGTAGCAACAATAATGTGAACAACACAAAAGAGAGACAATCACTGAGTTTCTAAGATCCATTCCAAGACACATCTGTATCATTGAAACCCCAGCGATGACTGCTGAAACATGGCTGAAGGACACCAGTTTGGGGAGGAAGAGCCTGAGTCTCACAGGAGGTTAGTTTAGCATCAACAGTAAGATAATCTGTCTGTAAAAGTTTCATTATCTATTCATGCCATGATTAAACTTTGTGAGAATGCCACAATAATTGATGAAAATTATTTTCTGAAGCTCAATTTTTTAATCTAAACAAATATTTACTCCCTGACTTCAGTTTCAGAAGGTAAATAAACCTCCAAGATAGTAGCATGGAATTTGCCATAGTGATATGATCAATGAGTCAGGTGGAATATATGTATTTATGTATTCATTCTCAACTCCATAGCTACATGTCAGTGGAGACTGCAGAAATGAATGTAAAAAGAAACCCTCTATTCTTTCTGCTGTGGTTTTAAGTCTACTAGTTATAAAAATACATATTTAAAATAATTGCTTTAAAATATAAGTAGTTATTCAGCAAGCTATAAATCAAGATTATTAATTCTATTGCCTCTTACCTTTCACCTATCCTCATGATTAAAATTTTTGCAAATGATGCACCTTGTTTCTGCCTTAATTTCTCTTCCAAATGCAGACTCCCATAAACATGTCACCTACAAAATGCTCAGGAGAAAAAAAAGGTGATTCAGCCATTGCCTCCTCACCTACTCAGCACGCCCTCAGCCAGCAACCTTATTCCACTTCTGGCATTTAGAAGGTTCTGGTGTATCCTTTGCCCTCAAAAATGCTACCAACATGATAAAGGTTGAGATGAAAATTAATCATTTAGGGAGCTTCCTCCTGCACCTATTTTGAAACTTTCTAGGGGAGTGGAAATCTGTGGAACCTTGAAAATCTGTATAGGGATTCACATTGGCTGTACTGTACTTGGAAACCTGAAAAAATCCATGACTAGTAACTAGAAAGAAATGAGATGACATCATTTCCCAGCATTTGAGATAAAAAAAAACCTCAAATTGAAACAGATATTCTGCCTCTAATTTACTATATCTTTCTGCCCATACCACTGTCTTCCTACTTACCACCATATATCTATAGTCTCTAGTTGGGCCTTTCCCCCTACTTCTTTTATGTCTTTGTATCCTTACTGCCTAGTCCTGGCTCAGGATATAAGAACTTAACAGGCCTTTGATAAATTAATACCATTGCAACTTAGTTTTAAATTAAAAGTCATGAATCTAATGATGCTTGAGAAACATCTACTTCGGTAGATCTATAGTCTCTAGTTGGGCCTTTCCCCCTACTTTTATGTCTTTGTATCCTTACTGCCTAGTCCTGGCTCAGGATATAAGAACTTAACAGGCCTTTGATAAATTAATACCATTGCAACTTAGTTTTAAATTAAAAGTCATGAATCTAATGATGCTTGAGAAACATCTACTTCGGTAGGGTGGCGGGGGGCGAGGGAGGGTGGTTCATAGAGAGGCCCAGTGATCTTACAACAAGGTTTGGCTTCTTGACCTTGCAATCAATGTGGACATGTCATCAAATCTCCTCACAAATAAGAGATGGGATAATAATAATGGTACCTGATATTTTAATAGTACTTTTGTGTTTATCATATTGATTTTTATGGCAATCTTTTAAGACACTATTTGGCAAACCTGATTATTGTCATTTTAAAGATGAAAAAAACTGAAATTCAAGAAGGTAAAATTATCTGCCTGGTTACACAGACATAAAAGGACAGGAACAGGAAAAAAATCTAAAGAATCCAGGCCTGCTGTCCTAACCCAGTGCTCTTGCCACTACAGCCCACTGTAAAATTCTGGAAAGAGTGGAAATCATTGTTTACACTAAAAAAATTCATTTTGGTTACTGATCAAAATTTGATGTTGTGGGTTTCTGCAATCCTCCTTAGCTGAGAGGGAATCATTTTTCATTTGGGGGCCAGCACTTTAGTAGTTGAAAGCAGTCTGTGCATTCATTTGGAATGAAGGATGAGAAGTTCCCTGAAAAGGTTTGAAGTCTTAATTCAATTGATATTGGCACAATAAACTCTAGGATGCATCCAAATCCATTACTGAGACTTCTCATGCCAGTAGATTTGCAAAACTAGATGTGGAATTGCATCAAGTTTTTTTGTTTTTGTTTTTTTTCTATGTGTTTTTAAAGTAAAATGATAAAAATCTCATTTTTTTTCACATGAAAACCAGAGTGTTTATTCAATGATGGTGTCCCTCTCTGAATGATACCATAGGAAAGGCAAAAATAAAGTATCAACTCTTGCGTACTGTACATAGCAAAGCTTCCCGATTCTCCGTGCTAGAATGGGCTGTACACATATGGGTCTGGCAGTGAGCAATGGGGACAGGAAGATTCCATCAGTCCATATTCCCATGGTCCTTCCACATTCTCATGGCCTTTGACTAGGAATTATAAACATTAGGAGAAAAAAATGGAAATTTTATTGCTTCTTTCTAAAGCCAGTCTTTTGGAATTTATGACAACCTTTTAAACTAAATATTTTGGTCACAACTCTTTTTGCTACACTTATGCAAATACAACCTAATTCTGACTCTGTCATTACTTTTTAAAAAATGAATCTTTATTGTTGAAAGCATTACAGATGTCCTCTTTTTTTCCCTCTCAGTACTTTTCCTCACAGTTTTCTATGAGACCCAAGATTCCAAGGAAAGGCTAAAAACACAGTTTAAAGTAGTTTTGAAACATTCCAGAAAAAAATGTGGAATAATTTATCAGGATGATTATAGCTTCATGTAACAGAAAACCTTGATTCAACTTTTACTTAAACAATAAGAATATTAATTGCCTCCTGTAGTAGGAAGACCAGAGATTAGGCGTGGTACAGTCTGGGCCCAGCAATGAACTCTTGTGTGCCTTGAATTCTCCCATGGCTGGCTCTTGTCAGGATTCAAAATTGTTGTATTAGGTCTAGGTGATGTATCTAGAAATAAGAATGACCAGGAGCAGATAAATGGGAGTACCTTTTCCAGGTACTGCTTTCAGAAGGAAAAAAACATTCCCCAGCAGATGTTTAACTCATTAGCCAGACATATGTCACATAGCCATGCTAAAGCAATCATTGGCAAAAGCACCAGAATCATCATGTTTGTCTCAGATCAATTGGGACACACCCCTTGAGACTGGATTGAAGTCAGTTTCCTTCAAGTGTACAACTGCAGAGAAAGGTAGATATCTGAAGGAAGAAAGAAGTTGGTGTAGTGGAAATTGGAGAAATAAACTGAATAGTGGTTTGGGAAAAAGTTTCTACAGCATATTTGGTGTTTTCTTATTCTTACAAATTCCAGCTTTAATTATTGAGTGTTTAGTATGAATTGTACGAGGACCTGAGGATATTAAGATTTTAAAAGGTAACATCTCTACCCTAAAAGAAAACATAGTCTTTTCCATACGTCTAAGAAAAGGTGATTTTGTTTAAACAGGAGACTGAAAATGTCTACCTTCAAAAATGGAAAAAAAACCTTAAGGACTTGCTGTTCCACAAATTAACAAAGGTAAATTTCAACTCTTCTATACGCAATAATAAGGAAACAAGAGACAAAAAATTTTCTATTTTCATAAGCAAATCATCCTATATAATAAAAGGCCAGCGACCATAATGACCGGAACGACCACTTGACCAGTCGCTATGAGGTGCATTGCCCACCTCTCAGTCCCTCCTTAGCCTGCAGGCTCCGACTACAGCATGATGAATAGGGAACCACAGGGAACCAGGTGGGTGGCAGTCTTGCACAAATTTTCGTGCATCGGGCCTCTAGTTTAGTATAAAGGCAAATGGATAGGGGGAGGAAAAGTTAACAATAAGATTCCACTGGCCCCATATGAGGCCTATGGTATTATAGAACTAAAGAGAGCTGAGCTTTTTAATTGAAAACAAGATAAGTAATTATATTTGATTCTTATTCTAAGAAGATAGTAATTAGAGTGGATCCCCACTCCAGGGTCAATACTCCCAGCTTACAACCTGATAGAACTCTCCAGCTTTAACAGAATAAATAGAACAATATATTCCCAAGTCTGTGGGAAAGGCAAGAAGACAATTGGGGATCTTACTTCTATAATTGCTGCCTTCAGAGGATGGCAACTACAGATAATTTTAATAAGAGATCCCACTATTGAAACCTATAACCCCTAGAGTATCTTTAAGAAAGAAGAAAAGGCCTCATTAGTGACTCCTTTCAATTCCCATATATTAAAATTTGAAGATTCAAAATGATGGAAAATAATTCTCTATGCAAGTAATCTGGAAGAAACACAATATTTAAAACAGAAATCCCCAAACGCTAAAATATGAAAACAACTACTGAGAATACAGAACAACACAAAGGACCAAGATAAAAGATAAATAAAAGAAATTGATCATCAAAATGTTTATCAAAGTTAGAAAGTTAAGGGTATGTTATCTGGAAGGTTAGTCAGGATTTTGTATTTTCATTGTTGATAAAGAGCAATGTTTAAAGGAAAGAGCTCAGTCTTTCTACAGCGCAGTATTGTGTTTGCATTCATGGATCGAGATGGTTACACTATCTAGCATAAAGCATTGATAATAACTTGATCCTTCATCATACCCACATACCATGAGATGCTGAACACTCATTTTGAGGAAGATCATAAGCAGGAGGCAAATTTAATTTTAAGAGCCAGAGTGGATATGTAATTATAACAGTTAAACTTTAAATCTCATAGGACAATGGGGAAGGAAGATTTTAAATGTCATCTAATTTAATTTGCAAATCCTTAGGCAGTGAAGATAGTGAGAGATTTTACAATGGCATGTCATCTAGTTTATAGTGACTTGTTCCCTATTTGTAAATCTTCCTGTGAAAGCTACTGCAAGATTCTAAGTGACAAAAGAAAGAAGAAATGAAGTAATAACTTGACTCTGAGGACACAATTGGATATCATTTAATTTTGCCTTGGTTTGGATTAGGAATGCTTAATACAGAGTTAGCAGGGATGGCTGAGCATTTCTAATCTCATGCAAAGAAATTTTAAAGCTTCCACTGGATCAAATATATATATTTCTCTCTCTCTCTCTCTCTCTCTCTCTCTCTCTCTCTCTCTCTCTTTTAAGTGCTTTAACATCAGGATCAGGAAGCTTATTGGATCTTTTTAAAAGCACCAGTTCTATTTCCAATTTTATTACCCTTCCAATTTTATATAAAAGGTATACTTTCCTTAGAGGAATTAGGCACCTAATTCTTTTGGAAAGATGCAGCTGTCACTGAGTAACACGATCTTTTCCTGCCCTCCTCACCCAGGCTGGCAGTGACTAGACTCCAGCTCAGAGTGGCTTTCGTTTGCAGGGACGCTGCAGTGACAGCTGACAGGAGAGTAGTAACAGCTAAGGTGTCAAGCCATCCCTTCCCCAATTCCATTAGCTTTGGGAACGTGCTAACTTGAAAGTACATAAGGGTCATTTAAGAACAAGTATTAGTAGATAGTATAGGTTTCTATTCCTCTACATAGTCCACTTAAGGGGGAATTTTTTTTTTTTAATTTAAGACCATTAAATGATTTTACTATAATTGAGACAAAATAGCTTGGAAAAATATTCCAGTGCATGTATTATCTTGATGTTCAAGCAACCAAGAGAACTAAGTCAATGTACAAATGTTTTTAACCCTATACCTAAGTGACAGTATATAATTTTTTTACAGTAAAAGATCACAAAATATTAGCTTGCTGTCAGAGTAACACAAAATAGATTCAATTTCCAATATAGGTAGGATGCTGTTTTCTATGGCTCCCCCAACAAAAACAACAAAATATTCACTGACTAACATAACCTTTAGATCTTATATGATAATGTGCATAGGAAGGGTTGGGTAAAACCCACAAATCAACAATATGCAAAGCACAATTGAAATTAGGTAAGCACTGTGGGGATTCTTTCAAGGATCCTCCTAATTTATTGGAAAGATAATTATATGTAAGTGTCATGTCATGAAATATTATCCCAATAGATAATAAGTTTTACCCAAATAAAATGATAATCTTGATATTTCAGAGACACAGTGTGATTTATTAGAATGAGTGCTTGCCTTTGGAGTCAAATGTCTCAGTCTACATTTATTAGCCATTAATTTCTCTGTATTCACTTTCTCATCTATAAGGTTGAACTGCATTATTTCCAAGTTTAAACATTCCCCAATTTATGATATCTTAAGAACATGTGCTATGTTTGTATAGAAGTTTACAATGAAGCTAACAGGTAAAATTAGTAAATTATTAAAATTATTACCCAAAAGATTCCAAAATAGTAGTGGAGTAAGTGGAAGCTACACTGACACTCTCCCAGGACCAAAATGAAAATACAGCTAAAATACAGAAAAACCACCTTGAAAAATCAACTGAAGACTAGATGGAGAGAACCCTGATAACCAAGGATGAAAAGTAGAGACCACATAGAGACTGATAGGAAGTGCAGAGATGTGAAAGGGCTGGCCAGGCTCCCAAAGACAGCAATTAAAGGTCCAGAGGAATACCCACTGAAAATTCAGGGGTCTAAACCCCAAGCTGGACTCCCCAACCAAAAGCACCAGAGCTGAGAAAGGTGCCCACAAAACACCAGGCTGTGAAAAGCAGCAGGGTTGCTGTCTATCAAGAAGAGATGGCTGGAAATGCAGGCACCCTCTTAAAGGGCCAATGGACAAAATTTTGTGTGCATCCACTCACATTGGGCTCCAGCAGAGGGAGGGCAGAGTGGCCTGGAGCAGTATGAGGAGAGTCCAGGGTTGGGGGCTCTGGGGTTGGAGCTCAGAGGACAGCCACCCTGGTTTCCTGTGCTGAGTCATTCCATCACCCTGTGGAGGACTTCTTTCTCCGGACAGATCTGTGCTATACAGGTGGTTTTGGCCTGGGGGAATGGCAGTTGCCACATCCTATTGGAAAATGCCCTGTCCCTACCCTGAGATCAATAGCCTGAGGCGGATCAAGACTGATAACAATCAAACTACAGGCAGAGGTGCATCTCTGGAGGCTTTCAGTTTTTGTCTGATCTCCTTCTAGGTCAGTGGTTCTTAACCTTCCTAATGTCGCGACCCTTTAATACAGTTCCTCATGTTGTGGTGACCCCCAACCATAAAATTATTTTCATTGCTACTTCATAACTGTAATTTTGCTACTGTTATGAATCGTAATGTAAATATCTGATATGCAGGATGTATTTTCATTGTTACAAATTGAACATAACTAAAGCATAGTGATTAATCACAAAAACAATATGTAATTATATATTCAATATGTGTTTTCTGATGGTCTTAGGCGACCCTTGTGAAAGGGTCGTTCGACCCCCAAAGGGGTCATGACCCACAGGTTGAGAACTGCTGTTCTAGGTCCATGGCTAAGAAAAGCAGACATTGGGCACATCTCGGTCCTTTCCAAAGGTACCCAGCCCCAGCAGAGGGAACCAAAAGCTGATAACCCCAAACAGGTGCTCAAGGCCAGTCAGAAACAGCATCTGATATTGTCCTGCACTAGAGATTGGGAGTCATAGCAGATCTACCTAATACATAGACACAAACACAAACAGGCAGCCAAATGGAGAGACAAACAAACAAACAAACAAAACAACAACAACAAAAAATCCCCAAATGGAAGAACAAGAGAATTCTCCATTAGAAGAGCTAAATGAAAGGGGGATAAGAAATTTATCAGAAATAGAGTTCAGAATAATGATGGCAAAGATACTTAAAAGCATGAGAAAAGATACAGTAACTATGAAAAAAGACCAGTCGAAAATAAAGAATGACATAGCACTAATAAAGAACATATTGGAAGGAATACTAAACAGATTAGGGAAGGTGAGGATCAGGGTAGAAAAAAATCACTCAATGAGAGAACCAAAAAGAAAAACAAAATTAAAGAACAGCAGGACAGTTTAAGGGAGATGTAGGACAACAAGAAGTGTAACAATATTCACAAAATTGGAGTGCCAGAGGGAGAAGGAAGAGGGATAGAGAATGTGTTTGAAGAAATAATGGCAGAAAACTTCCCTAACCTGGTGAAAGAAAAGGTCACACAAGTTCAGGAGGCACAGAGAGTCCCAAGCAAAAAGGACCCAAACAGGCCCATTCCCAGACACATCATAATTAAAATGCCAAAAGTTAAAGACAAAGAGAGAATCTTAAAGGCAGCAAGAAAAAAGAAATTTGTTACCTACAAAGGAGCCCCCATAAGGCTGTCAGCTGATATTTCATCAGAAACTCTAAAGGCCAGAAGGGAATAGCATGAAATATTCAAAGCAATGAAAAGCAAGGCCCTGAAACCAATATGACTATATCCAGGAAGGCTATCATTCAAAATAGGTGAAATAGAGAGCTTCCCAGACAAGAAAAGGCTAAAGGAGTTTAGCACCACCAAATCAGCATGGCGAGAAATGCTAAAGGGACTACTGTAATGAGAAAAAGAAACAGAGAGAGAAACAATAGGCATACAGAATTAAAATGGCAATAAATATGTACCTATCAATAATAGCCTTAAATGTAAATACTTTAAATGGTCCAATAAGAAGAAAAAGGGTAGTTGAATGGATATAAACACATAATTCAATTATATGCTATCTCCAGGAAACCCACCTCAGAAAAAAAGACTCACACAAAATGAGAGTGAAGGGATGGAAAAAATTTACTATGAAAATGGAAATGAAAAAAATTTGGCATAGCAATACTCATATCTGACAAAATAGACTTCAAAATGAAGGTCATCACAAGAGACAATAAAGGTCACTACATAATACTAAAGGGATCAATCCAACAAGAGGATATAACCCTGGTAAAAATATCTGCACCCAATATAGAAGCACCTAAATATGTAAAAAAAAAAAAAACTAGAGGACATTAGGGGAGACATTAACAACAATACAGTCATAGTAGGGGACTTTAAAACCCTGCTGACTTCACTGGATAGATCTTCTAGACAAAAAAATTAACAAGGAAACAGAGACTCTAAATGACACACTGGATCACATGGATTTAATTGACATTTATAGAACATTTCACCCCAAAGCTGCAGAATATACATTCTCAAGTACACATGGGTCATTCTAAAAGATAGATCACATATTAGGACACAAAACAAGTCTCTGCAAGTTCAAGAAGATTGAAATCATATCAAGCATCTTCTCAGATCACAGTGGAATAAAATTAGAAATCAACTACAGTAAAAACACCCCAAAACATTCAAACACATGGAGGCTATACAAAGGATTGTTAGAAAATACAATGAACAACCATTTACAAACAAGCTGGACAATGTGGATGAAATAGACAAATTCCTAGAAAAATACAATTTCCCAAAAATGAATCACAAAGAATCAGAAAACCTGAATAAGTCAATAATGTGATACATCACATAAACAAATTGAAAGACAAAAATAACATAATCATATCAATAGACACAGAAAAAGCATTTGACAAAATCCACCACCCATTTTTGATAAAACTCTCAGCAAAGTGGGAATAGAGGGATCATATCTTGACATGATAAAGGCCATATGTGACAAACATACAGCCAACATCATACCTAATGGGCAAAAACTAAAAGCATTTTCCCTAAGAATAGGAACAAGACAGGGATGTCTGCTTTCACCACTTTTATTCAAAACAGAACTGGAAGTCCTAATCACAGAGACCAGACAAGAAGAAGAAATAAAAGGCATCCAAATAGAAACAGAGGAAGTAAAACTCTCATTATTCATAGATGCCATGATATTGTACATAGAAAAGCCTAAAGACTTCATAAAAAAATTGCTAGATTTAATAAATGAATTTGGCAATGTGGCAAGATACAAAGTTAACACCCAGAAATCAATGGTATTTTTATACACCAATAATAAATTCTCAGAAAGATAAACTAAAGAAATAATCCCATTTACCACTGCAACAAAAAGATGAAGATACTTAGTAATAAACTCAACCAAGGAGGTAAAGACTTAAACTTGGAAAACTACAGGAAATTGGAAAAAGAGAAAAAGATATAAACAAGTGGAAGAATATACTGTGTTCATGGATTGGTAGAATCAACATAATTAAAATGTCCATACTACCCAAAGCAATCTACAGATTCAATGCAATCCCTATTAAAATCCCAACAGCATATTTCACAGATCTAGAACAAATACTCCAAAAATTTATATGGAACCAAAAGTACTCTGAATAGCTGCATCAATCTTGAGAAAGAAGAACAGAGTTGGAGGGATCACAATACCAGATACAAGTTATACTACAAAGCCACTGTAATCCAAATAGCCTGGTACTGGCACAAGAACAGGCATATAGATCAATGGAACAGAACAGAGACCCAAGTCATTATGGTCAATTAATATTTGACAAAGGTGTCAAGAACATACAGTATAGTCAATATAGTCTCTTCCATAATGGTGCTGGGAAAATTGGACAGATATATGCAGAAAAATGAAACTAGACCACCAACTTATACCATACACAAGAATAAATTCAAAATGTATAAAAGACTTAAATATAAGTAGTGAAACCATAAAAATCCTAGAGGAAACCATAGGCAACAAAATCTCAGACATCTCTCCTAGCCATATATTTACAGATACTTAAAGGAAAATAAACTAAGTAGAAAATAAACAAATGGGACTACTTCAAATTACAAAGTTTCTGCACAGCAAAAGAAACCATCAACATAATGAAAAGGGAGCCCACTGTATGGGAGGACATATTTGGCAATGATACATCTGATTAAGGTGTAGTATCCAAAATATATGAGGAACTCATACAACTTAACAAAAGGAAGACCAACAATCCAATTAAGAGATGGGCAAAGGACCTAAATAGATACTTCTCCAAAGTGGACATACAGATGGCCAAGAGATATGAAAAAGTGCTCAAAATTACTGATCACCAGAGAGATGTTAATTAAAATGACAATGAGGTATCACCTCACACCTGTCAGAGTGGTTACCATCAACCAATCAACAAATGACAAGTGCAGGTGAAGATGTGGAGAAAAGGGAACCCTAGTATACTTCTGGTGGGAATGCAGACTGTTGCAACTATTATGGAAAACAGTATGGAGTTTCCTAAAAATATTAAATACTAGAAGCCCATTGCATGAAGATTCGCGCAATAGGCCTTCCTTCCCCTGGCTGCTGGCACTGGTTTTCCTCCAGCACCCTGGACCCAGGCCTTTGGTCCAGCCGCAGCGGAGAAGCCAAGCCTCTTCAGTCTTCAGTCTTCACTCCACGCCTGCATATGCAAATTAACCACCATCTTTGTTGGGTTAATTTGCATAGTTGCTCTGATTGGCTGGTGGGCATAGTGGAGTGACACCAATTTGCATGTTTCTCTTTTATTAGTGTAGATGGAACTACCATTTTGACCCAGTGTCCTGTCCCACTTTTAGGAATATATCCTAAGAAACCCAAAACACCAATCATAAAGAACATATGCACCCCTATGTTCATAGCAGCACAATTTACAATAGCTAAGATCTTAAGATCTGGAAACAGCCCAAGTGCCCATCAGTAGACAAGTGGATAAAAAAGTTGTGGTACATTTACACCATGGAATATTATGCCACAGTAAGAAAGAAGAAACTCTTACCCTTTGAAACAGCATGGAGGGACCTGGAGAGTATTATGCTAAGCAATATAAACCAGTCAGAGAAAGACAAGTAACACATGATCTCACTCATATGTGGAATATAATGAATAAAAAAACCTGAAGAACAAAATAGATCCAGAGACATAGAAGCATGGAACAGACAATGCAATTTCAGAGGGAAGGCAGGGGAGGGTGGGTGGGTGGGAAGTGATCAACCAAAAACCTTGTATGCATACATGTATAGCCCATAGACAATAGGGTGGTGAAGGCCTGGTGCTGGGGGTGGAGGCAGGTTAGAGGAGGTCAGTGGGGAAAAGAGGGGACAAAAAAGATTTCTATATAAATAACATAAAAAATCACCCACCTATGTGTGACCCAGCCAGCCGGCATGGCTCAATGTCAACCTCTGAACTGAGCGGTCAAGGTTTGATTCTTGGTCAGGGCACATGCCCATGTTGTGGGCTCCATCCCCAATGTGAAGTGTGCAGGAGGCAGTAGATCACTGATTCTCTCTCTCATCATTGATATTTCTATCTTTCCCTCCCTCTCTCTTCCTCTCTGAAATCAATAAAAATACATTTAAAAAACACAAACAAAACAAAAGCAAAAAAGTAAACATTACCCAGGATTTGAATGAATTTTGGTTAACAGGTGTTCCATATTCTAAAAAATGTTTTAACAATGATTTTAAATATAGAATACCTTTACTATGTGCTTTACCATCAATGCAACTAGGACATTTATAAATGAGCATATTTTTATTATGTTTTTAAAAATCAAACTAAATTTCTTCTATATGGTGTCACTATTTACATGTGACGGTATTTACTTCTTTGGTTTATCCTATTGTTTTCTGCCAATCCCTCAGATGGTTTTAACTGAAGGCAAGGTTATCACATGTGAAGGTGTTTGCTTTTTTGGTTTATTCTATTGTTTTCTGACAATATCCTAAATGGTTTAACTGAAGTCAAGGTTATCTTGCCATCCTTGATTTGGGGCAATCAGCCATCACCAAACAATTCCTGGTAATAAACATTGGAAGGAAAGGCTTGCAAACAGCTCCAGAATAATAAATTACGTTATCGCTTTCCAAATAGGAAACAGGAGGAGGTTAATTTAAAATAAACCACTATAAGGTTTCTTACAGAGTTATCATCACCTGCCTTTCAAAATAAGAGTAATTGGTACATGTGAGGGCAGTTGTTCATCAGAAGTTCTTTACTTGGCTGATTATTCTCTCCAGGTATATTGCTTTTCAATAGATCAATCAGCAGTTTTAATCGGCTTTTTGAGACTATTTAACAGGATCATTTGGTCAAATGGCACATGTTATATAAATTGCCCTCCCTTTGCTTTCCCCATTATAGACCCACATACTCAAGTCTCAAGCACTCCTGTCATCACATTCTGGCTCTCCCACTGTCTAGAAAGTTGGGAAAATTACTTCAAAAAAATTTTTTTTTCTAAATATATTTCATTGACCCTCTACAGAGAGGAAGAGAGAGAGACAGAGAGTTAGAAACATCGATGAGAGAGAAACATCGACCAGCTGCCTCCTGCACATCCCCCACTGGGGATGTGCTCGCAACCCAGGCACATGCCCCTGACCGGAATCGAACCCGGGACCCTTCAGTCCGCAGGCCGACGCTCCATCCACTGAGCCAAACCGGTTTTGGCTACTTCAAAATTTTAAGTCTCATCTATGTAATAATACTTATTCACTAACTTAATGTGAGGGCAAAGTGTTAATGTGAGTAACAAACCTAGTATTTTGACCAGAACATCACAGGCACCAAATAAATGGTAGTACTATCATGCTAACCTACAAGAAGACTCAGGGCCCTAAGTATGTTGAAAAGACAATGATGAACCCTGTTGGCCTATCTATGTGTGTGTGTGTGTGAGTGTGTGTGTGTGTGTGTGTGTGTTTTAAGAATAAATCTGGTATGCCTTTATATATAAAATACATGCATTCCTGAAAAGTGAGAAGCAAACAATATTCCCTCTGCATAAAAATCTATATTTTATTATTTAGTGTTTTAGTAAGCTCAGGCAACTCTAACAAAATATCAGGCTGGATGGCTTATAAACAACAGAAATTTATTTCTTACAGTTCTGTAGGCTGGGAAGTCCAACATCAAGGTGCCAGCAGATTTGGTATCTGGTGAGAGCACACCTTCTGGTTTATAGATGGCTGTCTTTTCAGGGTCCTCACATGGCAGAAGGAGCCAGTGAGCTACCAGGGTCTCCTTTAGAAGGGCCCTAATACCATTCATTAGGGCTCTACTCTTCTGACCTAATCAGCTCACACAACCCCCCTAATACAACTTCCTATTATAATCACATTAGGGGTTAGGATTTCAACATATGAATTGGGGAGGGGGAGGGGCATAAATGTTCAGTCTAATGCAGTTAGTTATATTATAAAATGGGAAAAGTATTTTTCTCGGGTGAGGAGTGAATCAGCTCTTACTTTGACTCATTACCAACCTGGTAGCTCGCAACTGTGATGTTTGGTTGAGTTATTTGTTGATCTTATTGGGTAGAATAAAGAAAAAAGATGGACTGGTGGGAGTTGTAGCAGAGAAGAAACAGGAGAGGGCAAACAAGTAACAGGAACTGGAGTGTTTTGGGGGCCAGCAAATCAAGTTCACTAGGGCTAGTGTAGATAAGGCATAAAACCTGGAACATGGTTGCTCAAGGGATGAAAAATGAAAAAACAAACAAACAACAACAAAAAAACAGGAGACTATCGTAAGTTATTTTACATAGGCAGAGTTGAGACATTTCAGATAGGGTGCCCAGTTGTCTGATTTTTCCAGAACGGTGGAATTTTCCAGGATATGTGACATTTAATCCAAAAACTGGGGCAGGTCCAGGAATCTAGCTCAGGCCCGTTGATAATAAAGAGCAAAGGAGATAGTGGTTCTGGCATTGTATGATAAAGCAAGTAAAAAATTCACAACTGCTGAATTGTGTGTAATATAATACCAAACTGAAATTTATTTTCAGGATATCAAGATTAGATGTTTTATACATATTTAAAAAAAATTTTTTAAATGTATTCTATCTATAGCATGTGTTGTTAGCTGATTTTATTTATTTATTTTAAATCTAGATCATGAGGAAGACAATGGAAATATTGTTAATAACAAGCAAACAAAAAGATTGATAAATACCAAAAAAACTGGTTTACACCTAATACCTTAATGTCATCACTTAAAATAAAATGGTTTTTGAATGCTCGTAACTTATATGTGTATTAGCATCTCTCAAATTTCACACATTTTTAGCTTTTATCTTTTAAAATAAAAAATGTCTGACTTTTTTAATGAACAAAACATTGACTTTTATTTTCAGAAGAGAAAATATATTTCATTATATAAAATATACTCAACTATATAAAAATATTCAAAATATATTTAATTATATAAAAATATTCAACATTAATTACAAATTTATTTGCACTTAAAAAAACCAATATTTATTCTGGAATGTGTATGCTATCAAGTCTCTGTTGTACAAAACAATGAGACAGCTAATTAATAATGAGGTTTTTTTTTTAGCACGGTAAGTATTTATGTCAAATTTTAAATTGTGGGATTTGATTAGACATTAATCTGCATTTTATTGTTAGAGAAAATAGCATCATATATGCCTGGGCTGACCAGCAAACCCTGAGCGACAGATAAATGATTACTCTGAAACAACATTTGCTGTGAAAGAG
>NW_005356635.1:2215109-2222408 GCF_000412655.1 Myotis brandtii
ATATTTTAGATACAATCAGTAGGGTAAGTAATCTTGGGAGGACACATGTGTCTGCAGTGTCCTTTAAGCAAGGACACCTAAAGATTAAGTATAAAGATTCCGGTAAACACCCTAGGGTCTGCATGTACACAGACTTGTTTGGAAAGGTCAAGGAACAATTAGGGGCAGCCACCTTTGGACAAAACCCCCTAAGTTGGAATTCTGATAAACAAGGCAGGCCGCCTTCAGCCCACTCCTTTTTTGGAATTTCCTCCTTACACCAAGTCTCCTGTGCTTCCCTACACACATATACATGTTTTTTTCAAGATGTGAAGGACATACAGATGCTTAAAAAAGAAATGCTTGGCCCTGGACTGTGTGGCTCAGTTGGTTGAGCATCACCTCAGGCAGGCTTAATCCCCGGTAGGGGGTGTGCAGGAAGTAGCTGATAGATGTTTTTTTTCACAGCAATGATTTTCTCTCCCCTCCCTTCCCCCCTCTCTAAAATCAATAAAAACATATTTAGAAAAAAAAAAGTTTGGACAATAAGTTATTAAGGTGAAAAAACCTGGCATTGTCAAATAGTCCATTCATTAGAACTAACATCAATCTGTGGTGAGTCCTGACTAGTATCAGAAAGATGCAGATTAAGTCAGAAAATAAATACTCATCACTTAGCCAGCCTGCAGAGTAAACTCCATAAATATTAGTAGCATTGATAATTTAACAACTCTTCTCAATGGATCTTTTAGCAAATAAATTAGAAATGTAAAGAGTAGAAGGGAGAGAAGGAAATACTAAAAATCTGTAAATTTTATTAATTGAGGCCTAGTGCAAGATATTCGTACATGGGTGGGGTCCATAGGCCTGGCCGGTGATGAGGGCCTATTGGGGCTGTCTCGCCCAGTCCCAATTGGGGCCAGGCCAGCTGGGTCCTGCTGGCTGCTGGCTGGGGGCTGGGGGCCTGTCGGCTGCTGGCCAGAGCCTGCCGGCACCTGCCGGCTCTGCCAGACAGGGCCTGCTTGACCGGGGGAGGGATTGGGGAGGTTGGCTGTGGGAGCACCCTGACCACCAGGGGGCAGCTCCTGCATTGAGCTTATGCCCCCCGGTGGTCAGTGCACATCATAGTGAATGGTCAACTGGTTGTTCCGGTCATTCCAGTCATTCGGTCCTAATGGTCACTTAGGCATATATATATATAGATTGGAAATTTGTAAAGGCAGAGAAGAACTAGGGCCACCTGAGTGGTTAAAATAATAACTAAAATGACCTTTTAAATGAATAAAACATTGATTTCCAGAGGAAAAAATATATTTCACTATATAAAATATACTCAACTGTATAAAATATTCAAAATATATTTAATTACATAAAAATATTCAACATTAACTACACACTTATTTGCATTTTTTTAAAAAAGCTTTTTTTATATGAGCTTCTCAATGCCCTTCTTTACTCCTTTAGAACTTTTTAATTAAGAACTGACTTCAGTGACATTTTTTATGTTAAGAAATGTTGAGAAAAGTAAAAGGTGTATGTGGTTTTCTGCTTCACTTGGCTGTCAAGAGACTTGCACTAAAATAATCATTTAAAATTGAGAAATGGAACAGTAGGCCCTACTCTGAAGAACATAGTACTTTTAATGTTTCATAAATGTTACGAGTCACAGGAACAGCTATCCAAGGGGCTCCTATCTTGAAGACTGAAAAATTATGGGTAAAAACAAATAAAAAAATAAATGGGTAAGGGCAGCGGTTCTCAACCTGTGGGTCGCGACCCCTTTGGTGGTCGAACGACCCTTTCACAGGGGTTGCCTAAGACCATCCTGCATATCATATATTTACATTACAATTCATAACAGTAGCAACATTACAGTTATGAAGTAGCAACGAAAATAATTTTATGGTTGGGTCACAACATGAGGAACTGTATTTAAAGGGCCAGAAGGTTGAGAACCACTGCCCTAAGAGCACCAGAACTGAGAAGGGTAGCAATACCCACATAACATCTGGCTGTGAAAAGCAGTGGAGTTGCTGTCTGCCAGGGAGAGACAGCTGAAAATGCAGGCACCCTCTTAAAAAGCCAACACACAAAATTCCCTGTGCAGCCACTCACCTTGGGCTCCGGCAGAGGGAGGGCAGAGTGGACTGGAGCTATAGGAGCAGAAGCCAGGGTTGGGGGTCTCTTGGGTTAAAGCTCAGAAGGTAAACATCTTGGTTTCCTGTACTGAGTCATTCCCTCAAACTGCCGAGGTCATCTTTATCACACAGACAATTGCTATCTTGGTTGTTTTCCCAGGAGGGAAGAGTTGACCCACCCTACTGGAAAACACCTTGCCTTCCAGTGCAAAATTTCTGAGGCCCATTAAGAGACTGAGAATAACAATTAGCCTTCAGGCAGAAGCAATTGCCCCACCCTGTTGGGAAAAATTCTTGCCACACCTGTGGGTGATTGCCTAAGGGTTATTCAAGAGTACATCCAATCAGTCTGAAAGCAGAGGCGGTCACTGGAGGCTTTGAGTCTTTGCCTGATCTAATTAGTCAGAAACAGCATTTGACATTGTCCTACACCAGAGATTGAGAGGTGTAGCAGGTCTACCTAAAACATAGTCACAAACCCAAATGGGCGCCCAAAATGTGGAGACAAAGAAGCAACCCCAAAATGAAAGAACAAGAGAATTCTCCAGAAGAAAAGATAAATGAAATGGAGATAATAAATTTACCAGATATAGAGTTCAGAATAATGATACTAAAGATGCTCAACAGCATGAGAAAAGATGTAGTAACTATGAAAACAGAAATAAAGAATGACATAGCACAAATAAAGAGCTCATAAAAATGAATACACAGAAGATTAGGGGAAGCTGAAGATCAGATCAGTGAATTAGAAGACAGGGTAGAAAAAAAGAACTCAATCAGAGACCCAAAAAGAAAAAAAAAAACAATTAAAAAACAGGAGGACAGCTTAAGGGAACTATGGGACAATGTGAAACTTAACAATATTAGAATAGCAGCTGTGCCAGAAGAGGCATAAAGGGAGAAAGGGATAGAGAGCATGTTTGAAGAAATAATGGCAATGGACTCAGACAGTAGGGAGGTGAGGGCATGTGCTAGTGGGTGGAAGCAGCCAGGGAGAGGTCAATGGGGAAAAAAGGAGACTTATGTAATACTTCAAACAATAAAGAATTTAAATGGAAGAAAGAAAGAAAGAAAGAAAAAGAAAGAAAGAAAGAAAGAAAGAAAGAAAGAAAGAAAGAAAGAAAGAGAGAAAGAAAGGAAGAAAGAAAGGAAATATCATGTCAAACTAGATTATCTTGGCTTGGGGTTTGGAAAATGAGATAGCAAACATTTCTTCTCTCCTTTTTTGACTCCAGCACCCCTTTTTGTATCTGCATAGAACTTGGCTAGAACAAAGAAATCATTATTTTCATCCAGTCAAGGCAGATGAGTCATCCTTGAAGTAATAACTGCTGGGATGGGCCTGAGCCCTTGGTGAGGTATTATAGCTGGACATAAGGGAGAATTTGATTTAGAAAACTTTCTTGAGAGTCATTCCTGGCTTCCTTCTCTATCAAAAAACAAATAGAAGGAAATCTCTTCTGTGATCTCCATACTCCATGCTCTAAATATTGTTCTAAAGCATTGATGAAATTTTACTAAGAAGAGGTATTTTCTTGTTCTATCATCTACTTTATTTCACCTTTTTGATCTTCTTTTTTCTTTTCCTTTCCTTTTCTTTCTTTCTTGCTTTTTTTTTTGTAAATAGGAAAAATAGATTATGGAAGCAACTAAAGGCCATCTTAATTCTTCTCCAACTTTAAAAATAAAATACGTTCCCTAAAGATGATTATAAGTCAGGATTACCCAGGTCATATATGGATTTCTGAAGATAACACCTTAAAATTGCAGCAATATGTCTCTATTTAGAATGAACTCTTAGGCCAAATGCTTCTTTTGGAACTTAACTTAGTACTTTTGACCTCAAAGTTTATCTCAACAATGAGAATGATGACTAAGTTCTTCTTTTTCAAACTCTAAATCACTGAGATAGGAATGTAAAAATAAAATAATATTCACCACCTCATTAAAAGAGGGGAATAGTGCCCGGCCAGCATGGCTCAGTGGTTGAGTGTCAACCTATGAACCAGGAAGTCATGGTTCGATTTCTGGTCAGGGCACATGCCCTGATTGTGTGCTTGATCCCCAGTGTGGGGCATGCAGGAGGCAGCCTATCAATGATTCTCTCTCATCATTGATGTTTCTCTCTCTCTCTCCCATCCTCTCTGAAATAAATAAAAATATATTAAAAATAAAATAATAAAAGAGGGGAATAGAAATTACATGGGCATATATGTTAGTTTGGTGAGTTAACTGCTGAATGAATGAATGAATGAAATCATGGACAAGTTCTATAAAGCTTATAACAGAAGATAAAGAGAGCCTTGATACCAAAGAAACAGAATTTGTCTCCAGCATTTGAATTCCTTTGAATTTATAGATATATTTTTAAGTGACAGTATACCAAAGTTTTAGAAAAAATCAAATTCTGGGCAGGAGTGCAATACATTATTATGAAAAAGGTGAAAATTAAACATTTACAAACTATCTGTAGAAAGAATTTTCATAAAAGTTTACTTAAAGTGTATGTTGAATGGAAGAAATATTGATACGAAACACCCCAGTGAGCAATAAAAATACCTTAACTCTACTAATTCTCAAATATAACGCCACCCAAGTAAACAATCACAGTTCTACACAAATGTAGCATTGTCCCTTCTTGCTCCCTAGCAAATTCATGAATTCAGGCTGATGATTTCAGGGCCTAATCATTTAAAAATAAGTGTAGTAGTATAAGGACCCATCGTTGTGGGTCACCCAGAGCACGATGGATCTCTGTGTGTTTGATTATAGGTCAGTGATTTCATTCCAGGTAGCAATTAAAAGCTGTTTTAACTTTGGAGTTTTTTTAATGCAAAGAAATGAAACTTGCTTACTCATCCGGTTACCTTTGCTAACACTGATTTCCAGAGAATTGTTAAAATGTGTTGCTTTCAAAAGTCCTACTTAGAGGACTATGCTTAATGGCTGCCTTTACAAACATCAAGCAATATCTGATAAGGAATTAAGGAAGATATGTAAGCTTTGGAATTGGTGTCTTTATGTGGAAAGAGCTTTCAATCAAGTAACCCTGCCTTTATTCTATATTTGAAAAGAAGTTTCCCAACCAAAATCTCATGGCTTATGCTTAATGGACTGTGTATAGGTAATTTTTCACCCTGTCATGTATCAACTATGCTCTTTCACCCACAAGTTCATGTCCTAGGTAAGAAAGATAATATTCTATGTTAAAAGAATATGGAGATATTTGTCTTGGGTAGAATTTTTTTGTAGACTATTCAAGGGAGAATAAATGGATTCTACCAACATTAACTTTAGCTTTAATTTTTTCTGGTCATTTAGTTTTCTAAATCATGGTGTGCAGCAATCTTTTTCATACAATGTCACACATTTAATAAAACAACATTATTATATAGAAGGAATACATGAAGATAATTTAATTATTCTTTTACTGTCCATGAATTACTGATAGAAGCATTATTTTCCTCATTGCATTTCTAATGAGTGGAGACTCACAATCTTTTCTAACCACCAATTTTAGTAATTTGAAATCATGATGAAACAGACGAATTTTAAATATTTCCTATGTTTAAGAATTGCTCTTTCAAAAAGACTGCCACATTGAAGAAGTTCAAGATGATTATAAATGCTCCTATGTACCCTTTAAGGAAAAAAAAAATCTAAGAAATATAATAAATCACCTGAATTTTTTGTTTTACCATGCAGTTATTTTCTTGCTATGGAAAACTTTCTGAAACTCAGTATTCTGTGGTTAAAAGTTTTATTAACCAAAACTTATCTTCTCCACTCATCTTCACACCATGTTCACAATGTTATCATACAATATTCAATAACAGCCCTAAAATAAAAATAAGGGCTTAAAAAATTCCAAATAACTTTCTGAAATATCAAGAGATTAACTGATAGATTATCTGCCTTACTTAGATGAACTCTCAGTTGGCTACAATATTTGAGAAAACATAATTGAAATTTTAATCATTCTAATAAAATTTACTCTTCATGTAGCTGATACCTAAAAAATGTGAGGAAAATTCACAGAATTATAGAAAAGATATCTAAAATCAAGTGAGAAGATAATAAAAATATTAGTGGGTCTCTCAGGCATATAAACAGTATTTATTAATTTTGATAATTATAAATTGCTTAATTTTTGAGAGTTAGGAGACTTAAAAGCTAAAGCCTAGATATAGAAGGAATTTAGAGAATGAGTCAGATGCCCTCATTTTTCAGATGAGAAAACCAAAGGCCCTCCTCTACTAGCCTGGGACCAATCTCCAACTTTGATTTCTCATTCAATGTATTTTTCATAAGAGAATGTAAAAAATTATACTAAATGTAGGCTAAGGGTTGGGGAAAGGAAAGTACATATAAGGATAGGCCCAGGTGGAGGCTACTAGCAGTTAAAGAGCTCCTTACTAAGTGTCAAGCATTGTTCAAGACATTTTTATGTGTTTATTGCATTTGATCTCATAGCACCCCTATGAGGAGGGCGCTATGCTTGGTGTAGAGATTAAAAACCTGAAGCCCAGAGAGATCATCCTGACCCCAAGTTCTACGCATTTCCACTCTGTTTTCCCAGAAACAGAATGATCCTATTTCTCTGGCCATTGGTGGACTTCTAACAGGTTGATTAGTGCACATGCCCGTTGAACAAATGTATATAGAGCCTCTCCTTTGGGCCAAAACCCTTCCTGGGAGTTGAGTATGCAATGATGAACACCATGTGGGAGGTAATCAACCAAAGACACTTCTTTAAAGTGGTCATACAGATGACCAAGAGACATATAAAAAAAATGCTAAAAGATACTAATCATCAGCGAGATGCAAATTTAAATGACAATGAGGTATCACCTCATGCCTGTCAGAATGGTTATCATCAACAAATCAACAAATGACAAGTGCTGGCGAGGAAGTGGAGAAAAGGGAACCCTTGTGCACTGCTGGTGGGAATGCAGACTGGTACAGCCATTATGGAAAATAGTATGGAGTGTCCTCAAAAAATTAAATATGGATCTGACATTTGACCCAGTGATCCCACTTCTAGGAATATATCCTAAGAAACCAGAAACACCAGTCAGAAAGAATGTATGCACCCCTAGGTTCATAGCCTCTCTCCACTTCTCCATAGCCCTTTTCTCCATTTCCTTGCCAGCACTTGTCATTTGTTGATTTGTTGATGATA
>NW_005356635.1:2222583-2226276 GCF_000412655.1 Myotis brandtii
ACAGTGGGCTCCCTTTTCGTTTTGTTGATGGTTTCTTTTGCTGTGCAGAAGCTTTTTAATTTTATGTAGTCCCATATGTTTATTTTATCATTAGTTTCCCTTGCTCTAGGACAGTGATGACAAACCTTTTGAGCTTGGCGAGTCAGCATTTTGAAAAACCCTAACTTAACTCTGGTGTCGTGTCACATATAGAAATTTTTTGATATTTGCAACCATAGTAAAACAAAGACTTATATTTTTGATATTTATTTTATATATTTAAATGCCATTTAACAAAGAAAAATCAACCCAAAAAATGAGTTCGCGTGTCACCTCTGACACGCGTGTCATAGGTTTGCCATCACTGCTCTAGGAGATGTATTCGTAAACATTTTGCTACAAGAGATGTCTGAGATTTTGCTACCTATGGTTTCTTCTAGAATTTGTATGGTTTCCCAATTTACATTTAAGTCTTTCATCTATTTTGAGTTTATTCTTTTGTGTATGGTGTAAGTTGGTGGTCTAGTTTCATTTTTCTGCATATATCTGTTCAATTTTCCCAAACCATTTATTGAAGAGACTCTCTTGACTCCATTGAATGCGCTTGCCTCCTTTGTCAAATACTAACTGAACTTAATGGTTTGGGTTGATTTCTGGGTTCTCTGTTCTGTTCCATTAATCTATATGACTGTCTTGTGCCAGTACCAGGCTGTTTTGATTACAGTGGCTTTGCAGTATAATTTGAATCTGGTATTGTGATTCCTCCAACTTTATTATTCTTTCTCAAGTTTGATACAACCAAGTGGGGAACTTTTTGGTTCCATATAAATGTTTGGAGTATTTGTTCTAGATCTGTGAAATATGCTGTTGGTATTTTCATAGGGATAACGTTGAATCTGTAGATTGCCTTGGGTAGTATGGACATTTTAATGATGTTGATTCTCCCAGTCCATAAACACGGTATATTCTTCCACTAGTTTATATCTTCTTCTATCTGTAGTTTTCTGAGTACAGACCTGCTGCTTCCTAGGTTAAGTTTATACCAAAGTATCTTAATTTTCTGTTGCAATGGTATATGGGAATTCTTTTTTTTTTCTGTAAATCAGATTATTTATTCACTTGATTCTTAGATTCACTTGTTGATAGATGCATGTTTGTTGTTCACAATTTGTATCTTTACCTTTTTCTTCTTCCTCCTCTTAAAGGATACCTTTCAGCATTTCGTATAATACTGGTTTAGTGGTGATGAACTCCTTTAGCTTTTCCTTATCTGTGAAGCTCTTTATCTGACCTTCAATTCTGAATGATAGCTTTGCTGGATAAAGTAATCTTGGTTGTAGGTTCTTGCTATTCATCACTTTGAATATTTCTTGCCACTCCCTTCTGGCCTGCAAAGTTTCTGTTGAGAAATCAGCTGACAGTCGTATGGGTATTCCCTTGTAGGTAATTGAGTCTCTTTCTCTTGCTGCTTTTAAGATTCTCTCTTTGTCTTTTGCTCTTGGCATTTTAATTATGATGTGTCTTGGTGTGGTCCTCTTTGGATTCCTTTTGTTTGGGGTTCTCTGCGCTTCTTGGACCTGTAAGTCCATTTCTTTCACCAGGTGGGGGAAGTTTTCTGCCATTATTTCTTCAAATAGGTTTTCAATATCTTGCTGTCTCTCATCTTCTGGCACCCCAATTATTCTGATGTTTGTACGCTTGAAGCTGTCCCAGAGGCTCCTTACACTATCTTCATATTTTCGGATTCTTTTTTCATTTTGCTTTTCCGGTTGGGTGTTTTTTGCTTCTTCGCATTTCAAATCTTTGACTTGATTCTTGCGCTCCTCTGGTCTGCTATTGGGTGTCTGTATAATATTCTTTATTTCAGTCCGTGTATGCTTAATTTCTAGTTGGTTCTTTATCATAGCATCGAGGGTCTCATTAGTTTTCGTGACTCTCTCCTCAAGTTTATTGACAGCTTCTAGCACATTTTTGCAAGCCCTCAAAATTGCGATTTTTAGCTCTATATCCTCCATTTCTGTCATGTTTTTTTGTCTCCGCATTTTTTATGCTTTCTTGGTGCACCCCCTAGTGGTCTTTGTGCGCAGTCTTGTTCTAGTTGAGCCTTGATTGTTGTAGTTAATACTAGAGGGATTTGACCACCAGGCCGACTGGCTGTGTGAATCAGCTGTGTCTGCCGCGGAAACCTCTCCCGGCTGCCTGATGCAAACCCTGGGAAGTTCCCGCCCTGCTCCCAGCCACCTGGTGCCCCTCTCCTGGCTGCCTGATGCAAACCCCGGGAAGTTCCAGCCCTGCTCCCAGTGGCCCCCCCGCCCCTCTCTCCGCTGCATAGTTTGCGCAGGGCAAAGGTGCCCCGGGTTATCCGCCTTTGCCCTGCCACCTGGCTCTTGCCTGCCGCCTGGGTTTCCGATCACTGTCAGCGGCAGGCGGCTTCTTCCGTCCTTCCCCTTTCGCCTCCCATCGTGCCTACGTATGCAAATTAACCACCATCTTTGTTGGTGGTTAACTGCCATCTTTGTTGGCAGTTAATTTGCATATTGCCCTGATTAGCCAATGGGAAGCGTGTCAGAGGTACGGTTAATTCCCTTTTTGTCTTTTATTAGATAGGATACGTTTATTGGTTTGTGAATATTGTACCAGCCTTACATTCCTGGGATAAATCCCACTTAGTCATAGTGTATGATCTTTTTAATATGTTGGTAGATATAATTTGCTAATATTTTGTTGTAGATTTTTGTTCATCAGGGATATTGGCCTATGACTCTCTTTCTTTGTAGTGTCTTATCTTTTTTGGAATTAGGATAATGCTGGTCTCATAAAAATAGCTTGAAAGTGTTCCTTTCTCTTGGATTTTTTTTGGAATAGTTTGAGGAGGATAAGTGTTCGATCTTTGAATGTTGGTTAAAACACCCCTGTGAAGCCATCTGGACCCAGGCTTTTGTTTGATGTAAGTTTGTTTTTTATTACTGCTTCTATTTCCTCAGTTATTATTGACCTATTCGGGTTTTCTGATTCTTTCTGATTCATTTTTGGGAGATTATGTTTTTCTAGGAATTTGTCCATTTCATCCATGTTGTTCAGCTTGTTGGCATATAGTTGTTCATAGTATTTCCTTACAATCCTTTGTATTTCTGTGGTGTCAGTGGTTACTTCTCCACTTTCATTTCTGATTTTATTTATTTGTGTCCTCTTCCTTTGTTTCTTGATTAGTCTGGCTGACAGTTCATCAAGCTTGTTTATCTCTTCCAATAACCAGCTTTTGGTTTCATTATTTTTTGTATTTTTTTTTAAGTCTTTATGTCATTTATTTCTGCTCTAATCTTTATTATTTCCTTCCTTATACTTACTCTGGGCTTTTCTTGTTGTTCTCTTTTTAGTTCTTTAGTTGTGGTATTAAATTGTTTGTTTGTTGTTCTAAATTGTTTGTTTTTCATTTTTCTTATTTTTTGAGCTAGGACTATAAGTGCTATGAACTTCCCTGGCAGGACTGCTTTTGCTGTGTCCAAGAGATTTTGGGTTATTGTGTGTTCATTTTCATTTGTTTCGAGGAAGTTTTTTTTTATGTCTTTCTTGATCTTATTGGTAACCCATTCATTGTTCAATAACATGCTCCATGTGTTTGAATGTTTTGGGGTGTTTTTACTGTAGTTGATTTCTAATTTCATTCCACTGTGATCTGAGAAGATGCTTGATATGATTTCAATCTTCTTGAAC
>NW_005356635.1:2226654-2241934 GCF_000412655.1 Myotis brandtii
TGGGCTTTCTTGTTGTTTTGTTGATGGTTTCTTTTGCTGTGCAGAAGCTTTTGATTTTGATGTAGTCTCATTTGTTTATTTTCTCCTTAGTTTCCATTGTCCTAGGAAATATGTTGGTAAACATACTGCTATGAGCTATATCTGATATTTTGCTGCATATGGATTCTTCTAAGATTTTTATTGTTTCTCGTCTTACGTTAAATTCTTTTATGCATTTTGAGTTTATTTTTCTGTATGGTGCAAGTTGATGGTCAAGTTTCATTTTTTTGCATGTATCTATCCAATTTTCCCAGTACCATTTATTGAAGAGGCTGTCTTGACTCCATTGTATGTTCTTGCCTCCTTTGTCAAATATTAATTGAACATAATTGTTTGGGTCAATTTCTGGTTTCTGTGTTCTGTTCCATTGGTATATTTGTCTGTTCTTATTCTAGTACCGGGCTGTTTTGAAAACAGTGACTTTGTAATATAATTTGATGTCTTATATTGTGATTCCTCCAACTTTGTTCTTCTTTCTCAGTATTGATGCAGCTATTCAGGGTCTTTTTCTAGTCCACATATGTTTTTGGCAACTTTGTTCTAGGTTGGTGAAATATGCCGTTGTATTTTAATGGGGATTGCATTGAATCTATAGATTGCTTTGGGTAGTAAAGACATTTTAATGATGCTGATTCTACCAATCCATTGACATGGTATGTTCTTCCACTTGTTTATATCTCCCTCTATCTCTTTTTTCAATGACTGTAGTTTTCCAAATACAAGTCTTTTACCTCCTTAGTTAAATTTATTTCTAGATATCTTATTTTTTTTTGCAATTGTAAATGGGATTGTTTTTTTAGTTTAGCTTTGTATGAGTTCATTATCTATCCTAATATATAAAAAGCCAGGGGCCATCATGACCAAAACAACCGGACTGATGACCAAACAGCAGGCTGCATGGGGTGACCAGGCTGGCAGGGGGGTTAGTGAGGGATGACCAAACAACTGAACAGTAGGCTGCCTGGGGTGACCAGGCAGGCAGGGGGGCAGTTGGGGGCGACCAGGCCGGCAGGGGGTGCAGTTAGGGGCGATCAGGCTGGCACACAGAGGCAGTGAGGGGTGACCTGGCAGGCAAGTAGGTGAGCGATTAGGAGCCAGCGGTCCAGGATTGTGAGAGGGATGTCCGACTACTGGTTTAGGCCCGATCCCCGGATTGGGCCTAAACCAGCAGTTGGACATCCCCCAAGGGGTCCCGGATTGGAGAGGGTGCAGGCTGGGCTGAGAGGACCCCTCTCCCCATGCATGAATTTCATGCACCGGGTCTTTAGTATATATATAAAAGGCTAATATGCAAAGTGTCCCCTCGGGAGTTCGACCGGGAGACCAGGAGTTAGTTTGCTCGCCATGACGTGCACTGACCACCAGGGGGTGGCGCGGAATAAAGGAAGGCCCTGGCTGGCAGCCAGAAGGCCCCTATCGGCCCTGATTGCCGGCTAAGCCTAGGGATCCTACCTGTGCATGAATTTCGTGCACTAGGCCTCTAGTATACTAGTATATATAAAGCGCACCCAGGACAACCAAGATGGCGGCATAGGTAAACACCTGAACTTGCTGCCACGCACACCACAATAAAAATACAACTAAAAGACAAAACAAATATCATCCAGAACCACAGGAAGGCTGGCTGAGTGGAAATTCTACAACTAGAAGGAAAGAGAAAAGCGCATCGGATAGGCCTTGACCACTGGCCAGGCCGAGGGACCCCACCCATGCACAAATTCGTGTACTGGGCCTTTAGTTGGTGTATAAAAATGTCATAGATTTCTGGGTGTTAATTTTGTATCCTGCTATGTTACTGAATTCACTTATTAAATCAAGTAGTTTTTTTATGGAGTCTTTAGGGTTTTCTAAATACAATATCATGTCATCTGGAATAATGACAGTTTTACTTCTTCTTTTCCAATTCAGGTGTCTTTTATTTCTTCTTCTTGTCTGATGGCTATGGCTAGCACTTTCAGTACTATGTCGAACAGGAGTGGTGAAAGTGCGCATCCCTGTCTTGTTCCCGTTCGTAGGGGAAATGGTTTTATTTTTTGCCCATTGAGTATGATGGCTGTTCATTTGTCATATAAGGCTTTTATTATGATGAGGTATGATCCCTCTATTCTTATTTGCTGAAAGTTTTTATCAAAAATGGGTGTTGGATTTTTGTCAAATGATTTTTCTGAATCAATTGATATGATCATGTGATTTTTGTCTTTCAAATTGTTTATGTGATGTATCATGTTTATTGATTTGTGGATACTGTACCAACTGTGCGTCCCTGGAATAAATCCCACTTGGTTATGTTGTAAGATCTTTTCATTGTATAGTTGGATGCAACTTGCTAATATTTTGTTGAGTATTTTACCATTTATGTTCATCAGGGATATTGGCCTGTAATTCTCTTTCTTTATAGTGTCTTTATCTGGTTTTGGTATTAAGGTAATGCTGACATCATAGAAAGAACTTGGAAGTGTTCCTTCCTCTTGATTTTTTGGAATAGTCTGAGGAGGGTAGGTTTTAGTTCTTCTTTTAATGTTTAATAAAACTCTCTTGTGATGCCATCCAGACCAGGGCTTTTGCCTACTGGAAGTTTTTTGATTACTGCTTCAATTTCCTCAGTAGTTATAAGCCTATTCATATTTTCTGATTCTTCTTGATTGAGTTTTGTGTTTTTCTAGGAATATATCCATTTCATCTATGTTGTTCAGTTTTTTGGAATAAAGTTGTTTGTAGTATTTTTTACAATCCTTTGTAATTGTGTGGGGTCAGTTGTTACTTCATTTATGATTTTGTTTATTCGGGTCCTCTCTCTTTGATTCTTGGTGAACCAGGTTAGAGGTTCATTAATCTTGTTTATCCTTTCAAAAAACCAGCTCTGTATTCTATTGATATTTTGTATTTTTTTTAAATCTCTATGTCATTTATTTATGCTCTGATCTTTATTCTTTCCTTCCTTCTACTTTCTCTGGGCTTTTCCTTTTGCTCTCTTTCAAATTCTTTACGTTTTAGGGTTAGATAATATATTATCAGTGTTTCTTGTTTTTTGAGGTAGGCCTGTAGAGCTATCAACTTCCCTCTCAGGACTGCTTTTACTAGTACTGTGTCCCATAGATTTGGGATTGTTATGTTTTCATTGTCATTTTTTCCAGGATGTTTCTTATTTATTCTTTGATCTCTTTGGTAACCCAATCATCTATACTAATAAAAAGGTAATATGCTAATTAGGGCAGACATCTTACGGACGTCCATTTCAGCATCAATTTTGAATTATAGCTTTGCTGAATAGAGTATTCTTGGATTGAGTCCCTTGCTTTGTATCACTTTGTATGCTTTATTTCATTCCCTTCTGGCCTGATGTGTTTCTGTGGAGAAATCATTTGAAAGTCTAATGAGAAATCCCTTGTAGGTAATTTTCTGTCTCTCTTGCAGCCCTTAAGATTCGTTCTTTGTCATTAACATTTGCCATTGTAATTATGACGTGCTTTCTGTCTCTCTTGCAGCCCTTAAGATTAGTTTTTTGTCATTAACATTTGCCATTGTAATTATGACGTGTTTTGGTGTGGGTCTTTTTGGGTTCATCATGTATGGGACTCTGTGGTTGTGTGACTTTTTCTTCCCCAAGTCAGGAAAGTTTTCTGTCATTATTTCTTCAAATAAATTTTCTATTCCTTGTTTTTCTTCTTGTCCTTCTGGCACCCCTAGTTTGTGGATGTTGCTTCATTTCATGTTGTTCCAAAGCTCCCTTATACTCTCCTTCTGCTTTTTAATTTTTATTTCCAATTGCTGTTCAAGTTGTGTGTTTTATACCCTGTCTTCTTACATGCTGATTCAGTTCTCTGCTTCTTCTAGTCTACTATTGAAACTTTCCATTGTGTTCTTTATTATTGCTATATCATTTATCATTTACTCTTGATTCTAACATATGCTGGTGAATTTCTGATCCATATGTTTGAGCATCTTTATAACCATTATTCTGAATTCTTTCTCTCTTATATTGCTTGCCTCCATTTTGTTTACTTCCTTTTCTGGTGATTCCTCCTTTTATTTCCTTTGGGGATTGTTTCTTTGTCTTCTCATTTTTGCTGTTTTTTTTTCTGGCTCTGGGCACCCTTTTTGGGGTCTGAGTGGTTGAAGCCCCTATGGTCCAGTGGTCTAGAACTCATTACCCAGTATGCTGGGTCTGCCTTGAGTCTCATTCCTTTATTGACTCTGCTCTGAATTGTAACCTATTCTCCCACAGATCTGGTCCCTCCTTTGTCTGTTTCAGATTTTTGGTGTCAGCGGGGGTGCGTGCACAGTTCCTCTTGTGTGCAACTCCCTGTGAGGGCCCAACACTCTCTGGCCTGCAATTCGCTTTGTGGCCCTGGTACCCGTGGTAGGGGGGTGCCCTCAGGGCCTCTGGCAGTGTTCTTGAGGTGCGTTCCTGTGACCCTTGGCTGGGTGTACCAGGTTCCATTGGCAGCATGGTCCCTGGGCCCGGGACTGGTCACGCACCAGGTTGCTCCGGGTTGCACCAGCAGAACTGAACTGGGACCAGGGTTGGGGCGATCACCAGGTGGCTCCCAGTTGCTATGGAAGCACTGTCTTGGGGCGGGTTGCTGGGAAGTTCCCAGTTGCTACAGTAGAACTAACCTGGGGCTGGAGTGGGGCAGTCACTGGGGGATCTGAATTGCTAAGGCAGCACTGACCTTGGCCCAGGGTTGGGGCAGATGGCTGGGTGGCTCTGTGTTTCTATGGCAGCCCTGATAGCTCAGGATCCTGGGATGCTGGGTCCAGGCAAGAATTTGATGTGCAAGAGATCTCTCTGGTGTGCACTCACTGCAGACTTCTGGGACACCGGGTCCCACGGCAGGCTGGGAGGCAAGGCACTGAAGGTCTTTCTGGCATGTGCTCCCTGCGGATGTCTGGGAAACTGAGTCCTGGCCAAGTGTGTACTTCAGAGTCACTCTTTCCTTGTTAATTTTTTGTCTGAAAGATCTATCCAGTGATTTCAGTGGGGTTTTAAAGTCTCCTACTCTGACTGTATTGTTGTCAATGTTTTCCTTAAAGTCCTTAAAGTTTTTTTTTTTTTTATATATTTAGGTGCTCTTGTATTGGGTGTATATTTGTTTACCAGGGTTAGATCCTCTTGTTGGATCTATCCCTTCAGTATTATGTAGTGACCTTTGTTGTCTCTTGTAATGGCCTTCATTTTGAAGTCTATTTTGTCTGATATGAGTATTGCTACACCAGCTTTTTTTTTTTTCTATTTGCATGGAAAATTTTTTTCTATCCCTTCACTCTCATCCTGTGTGAGTCATTTGTTCAGAGGTGGGTCTCTTGCAGATAGCACATAATTGGGTCATGTTTTCATATCCATTCAACTACCCTATTTCTTTTGATTGGAGTACTTAATCATTTATATTTAAGGTTATTACTGATAGGTACTTATTTATTGCTATTTTAATTCTATATGTGGAGGTTTCTTTCTCTCTTTCTTCTTCTCATTACAGGAGTCACTTTAGCATTTCTTGTGATGCTGGCTTAGTGATGACAAACTCCTTAAGCCTTTTTTATTTTATTTATTTTTTGTCTGGGAAGCTCTTTATTTCACTGTCTATTTTGAATGATAGCCTTGCTGGATATAGTAATCTGGGTTTCTGATCCTTGATTTCTATTACCTTGAGTACTTCATACCATTCTCTTCCGGCCTGTAGGGTTTCTGATGACAAATAAGCTGTCAGCCTTATGGAAGTTACTTTGTAGGTAACAGTTTAATTTTCTTTTTCTGCCTTTAAGATTCTCTCTGTCTTTAATTTTTGGCATTTTAATTATGATATGTCTGGGCATAGGCTGTTTGGGTTCTTCTTGCTTTGGACTCTCTGTGGCTCCTGAACTTATGTGACCTTTTCCTTTACCAGGTTCGGGAAGTTTTATGCCATTATTTCTTCAAACACTTTCTCTATCCCTTCCTCACTTCCTTCTCCCTCTGGCACTCTAATTTTGTGAATATTTTTATGTTTATTGTCCCTCAGCTCTCTTAAGCTTCTCCTCCTTTTTTGAAAATTGTTTTCTTTCTTTTTGGTTCTCTGATTGAGTGATTTTTTTTTACCCTGTCTTCTGATTCACTGACCCACTCCTTAGCTCCCACTAATCTGCTATGTATTTCTTCCCATTTGTTCTTTATTTCTGTCATGGCATTCTTTATTTCTGTTTTCATAACTACTATATCTTTTCTTATACTGTTGAGCATCTTTACTATCATTATTCTGAACTCTATATCAGATACATTTCTTATTTACATTTTATTTATCTCTTCTTCTGGAGAAGTCTCTTGTTCTTTCATTTGGGGGTTGTTTCTTTGTCTGCTTGCTTTGGGTGCCTGTTTGTGTTTGTGACTATTTATTAGGTAGATCTGCTATGCCTCTCAATGTCTAATGCAGGACAGTGTCAAATGCTGTTTCTGACTAATTAGATCAGGTAAAGACTCAAAGCCTCCAGAGACCACCTTGCTTGTAGAGTGATTGGATTTAGTCTTGAATAGCATTCTGGCAATCATCCACAGGTCTGGCACCCAACAGAGTGGGGCAATTGCTTCTGCCTGGAGGTTAATTGTTATTCTAAGTCTGTTCATGAGCCTCAGAAGCTCCACACTGCGGGGCAAGGTGTTTTTCTATTGGGTGGGTCAACCCTCTTCCCCCAGACAAAACCGCCTAGATAGCAATTGTCTGCACAAGATATGTGACCTCCGCAGCATGAGGGAATGACTCAGCACAGGAAACTGGGGGTTTTCTGCTTTCTGCACTCTAACCCCAGAGCCCCCAACCCTGGCTTCTGCTCTCACAGCTCCAGTCCACTCTGCCCTCCCTCTGCCAGAGCACAAGGTGAGTGGCTGTACAGGGAATTTTGTACATTTGCCCTTTAACAGGGTGCCTGCATTTCCAGCTGTCTCTTCCTGGCAGAGTAACCCTGCTTCTTTTCACAGCCAGATGTTATGTGGATACCCTTCTCAGTTCTAGTGCTCTCTTCTAGGCAGCCCAGCTTGGGGATTAGACTCCAGTGTTCTCAGTAGCAACCCCCCACAGCTGAGATATCTCTCCGGAACTTCAGTTGCTGTCTGGTGGCACTCGGCCAGCACTTTCGCACCTCCACCTCTCCTGCCAGTCTCTATGTGGTCTCCACTTTCTGTCCCTGGTTATCAGGATTCTCTACAATGAGTCTTCCGTTGATTATTTAGGAAATTTTTGTGTATTTTAGTTGTAATTCCAGTTTGGTCCTGGAAGCATCTTGTGCAACATCTAATTACTCTGACACCATTTTTAATCCTGTCAGGGCAATATTTTTTTTAAGTTGGGTTAATTTTTGGACTCTATTAAACTGGGATCAATTAAGAAAAAAGTGATTGTAAAGCACAGACCATAGGAATCATGTTACATCAAAAGAACAGTATAATGCCTGAAACACCAATTCTGAAAATGCAAACCATTTCTACATTGTATGTAGTATACATTCTGTGAATAAAATAAGAGTGCACTCAAAGAAATGATTTTTCTAAGCATTTTTACATATTCACTGTTAAACTCACATACATAATTCGGTTTTGTGTTTAAAACAGTGCTAATCATTCTATCACCAATCAGGCATGTATATGTGCAGCTCAGATAAAAATGATGCATGTCAGAGAGGCCTGTCTACACTTCCTCGATGAGATTTGCCCTTGATTTGCAGCCACAGCCGCTAATGGCCAAGCACAGAGCTATTTTCAACCACTCCACTTAGATTTACATTCTTCTCTGCTCTGGTGCTTTAAAAAGCACCAGGATGCTTGCCTGCCTCCTCTGTGTCCTGGCAGCCCATCATTGTACAGATTGATTTTAATTTGAGCTTAGGCATGTCATCACAAGTTTGTGGGAGAGTCATCTAAAATCTTCAGAAACATGATGACTGTGTTCTTAAAGCACACATGTGGGATGTCATGTGAAAGATTACAGATCCCTTTGAAGAATTAGCACTGTGTTCCCAAGTGCAAGAGGATGTACACCTCCACATAACAACAACTCTTCCTGGTATTACAGAGATAAAACGTGCCTCCCGTCAACACTCTGTCCCATGATGTGCTGACAAGGAAGCACAGTGATATCTCAATTCACAAATCCTCAGGGGGAAAATATGCTTTGGGGAAAGCTGGCCTGGGTCAGGGAAAGTTTCTCACTTTTCAGTGTTTTCATGGTAGTGAAGCCAGCTCAAGCATTTCTTCTATAAAGCCTTCCTTGATGCACTGAGAAGAGTTGATCTCTTCCTCCTGGTATTTTTACAAGCCCTTAGACATACCCCTATTGTTGCACAAATTTATGTTCTCCTGTACTAGACTTTTAACTCTTTGAAGGTGGGAATCTGTTTTTTTGCATTGCTAGCACATTGTATAGTTCCTGGAATACAGTTTTTGTTGATTGAACATGGATGGGTGGGCAGATGGCTAGGTGGATGGCTGGGGAGAAGGAAATAAGACTCACACTGAAGTGCAGTCTTGGCTGGACCTGGGCCTGCTGAACTAGAGACAACTTACTTTCTCCTCCTATAGTTGAGTCAACTTGGAGAGTAAAAAGGAGTGAAGTAATGTCTGAGCGACATCATTTGACATCTAGGACACTTGATGGGAGGATCTACCAAGAAGAGAAGAAGCATCCTCTTTATTAACCAAGACTCATGAAGATCAGCTCCCCCTGTGGTATAAGGAGAAAAGAGGAGATTATTACTCTGTCAAAATTCAATGAGGTAGCTGAACAGGAAAATTCTAGAAAAGAATAAGAACTTTGAAATTTGATGCACTCGGGGACAACGAAAATTTAGCCAAGTATTAATTAGTTGGATAATTTTGGACAAGTTGTTTGATCTCACTGAATCTCTGATTCTTTACCTATAAATTAAAAATCATAATATCAACCTTTCAGGATGGTTGCAAAGATTCAAAAGACAATATATAGAGTGCCTGCCACATAGAGGCACTCAATAAATATTTTTACTTATAATAATTATGCTCATGAGTATATTTTTGGTTGTATAATAAAGTCTTTGCTGTTAATATTATTGGAAAGTATTCTCTGGGTTAATTGAGATTTACCTGTAGGAAAAAAATTCTGTTTAAGATAGATAGTTATCTATTTAGCATCTACTGTCAGGAACAGTACTGTGTGAAGAGTATAAAAAACTTAATTGTCTTTGGAAATTGTCAGGTAGAGTTAGATGGCCACAAAAAGGTCAATACCTAGAGGATGAAGCCATGCAAGCTCCAAATAAGAAAGCTATACTGAAAAGTAGGGGACTAGGCATTTAATGAATACATGCATACATATATTAATATACATACATATGAAGGAGCTCATGTTTGCTGTGGGTTTAAGAATAATATTTTACGTGGTCATAAAAAAGAAGGAAATCATACCTTTTGTGACATCATGGATGGACCTGGAGATTATTATGCTAAATAAAATAAGCCAGTCAGAGAAAGACAAATACCATAAGATTTCACTTATATGTGAAATCTAATGAACAAAATAAACTGACAAACAAAATAGAGGCATGGCTACATGGAACAGGCTGACAGATGTTAGAGGAGAGGGTGGGAGGGTGGGGGGGAGCTGGATGAAAGAAGGTATTTTGATTAAATGAATTCTCTACAATCATAAAAGACCAAATATAGACTCAGAATGTCTCTGAATTGGTTACCACCTTTAAAGTGCTAGCATGAGGTCCTTAAGATGTTAATCTTTTCTTTCTTCAGAACTAGTAAAATTGTCCTCAAGAACAAACAAATGACCTAAGAGAAGCATGCTGATGAGTCACTCTGAATGTTGCTGAACAATTCACAGGCTATTACAATTACCAGGACCCCATGTCCCAAACTCAACCATTTGACTTGGACACTCTCCCTCCTTCTTTCCTTGCCTTTAGATGGCCCTCACACTAGATGATGACAGTTGCAGCAGAGAGACCCCTAAGTGTTTATATCATAGAAGTACCAGGATGCTTGCTTGCATTCCCCTGAAGTGGCCTGTTTTCTACAATCACCTTATCATCTCCATGTTCTACTTGTTTTCATAACTTTTCCAGAACCCCATTCTCAGCCAGGCATTAGCATATGTGATGATTACAAATAAGATACATTTATATGATTTTAGGCAGTCTATTTATTTATGTAAAAGCTAAATCATCTAAATAAGACCTAAGCATTTGTGTCTCAGGGTCTTTCCTGGACACATTTCCTGGAAAGGAAAAAGAGCAGGACCAGCAGCTTGTTTCCCTATTACAGACCTACATTAAGATGAGTTTAAAAATAAGTGAACTTGTTGGATGCCAGAAAGAAATAGCATTAGAGAATAAAATCTAATGAAGTTAAGGTTTTTGCTAGTGAGAAAATTATCTTTGAAAAGACTATACAAAGCTCAATTCTTAATTAATTGATTTGTCATTCTTAAGTGAGAATCATTAAGCTAAATTATGAAGCTAGTTGTCTCAAATCATTTTTTTATCAGAGTGTTTAAATAACATAAGATGGTAGAGTGTACAGCATGCAGTTTGATAAGCATTGATTAGGGTGGATTGAACAGTCCCTCCCACACGTGGTTTTGCACTGAAATCTGAGTGTAAAAAGAAATCGTCTTTGAAGGAATCCTCAAAAGAAATGGAAACTTGTTCCTACAAAAGGACTATAACTGTGGTTCCAAAGAAGAGTGCTTTGGGTGATTTCTGGTAATTCTTGGGAGAAAACAAAACAGGGAATATAATCTTAAAACCAATGGGTTAGAACAGAGGATTGAAGTAAGTAGAAAAGTATACCTTTCAAGAAATAATTATTTTAAAACCCCACAAGATAAAAATAAATAAATAAATAAAATGAAATCCACAAGCTAAGGGGAGACACTTTTGAGAATATTTGAAATACAAAGAACAGAATATAAATGCTATAATTACAGTAGCATATCATGGCCACCTAGGCACATTAAGGATACAGAAGTTATTATGACAACCATCTCAGAGCTTAAGTAGAGGAGGGAGAGATTTGAACTCTTCATATAGATGCCGAAAGTCTCACCATCTAAGAATATCAACAAAAAGTTCTATGACTTCAAAGCTGAGTCTATTTATTCAGTGAATGTCTAGTATTTCATGCATGCTATGCCCCAGGAGCTGGAAATGTAAAAATAAATCTTTGAAAAGCTTCTGAAATCCAAATTAACACAAAATATTGTGGTAAGTGAACACATAGAGTATGCAATGAATGGCATAAGAGAGCTCTGCAAAGTGGAGTCTATGAAAGAGGCCACAGGAATGACATCACAGAAGAAGGGACAGGTAGGTTGGGACCTGAAAGACAGCTCAAAGGTGAAAGTGTGAAGGAAGAGTGTTTTGTCCAAGAGGAAGAACATGCCTGGGAAACAAGTTTGGTGTGGCTGGGAACTATTAAAAAGGAGGTCTGGTAAGAGAGGTGGCTGAAGAGGTGAGCATATTGAATTTGGAAAATGAGATGCTAAATGTAACATAATCAGATTTTAATTTTAAGAGGTTTACACTGACAGTAGTGTGAAAAATATATTGGAGAAGAACAGAACTGGGGGTGGTTATTATACTGACTTTATTTTCTTTTTGGCAAGGTTGCAAAATTGCTAGAAATTCAGTAGACAAAATGTTTTTAGACTTCATTATGGCACTTGATGAACTCCCTTGTCAACACATTCTATAAATATGTACTGTATGATAGCACAATTAAATGGATTGATCACTAGGCCTCAATCTACCTTTCCAGTCTTTTCTTTCCTTGCTCCCTTGCACCTCCTCATGTTTCAGTCATTAAATTCCTTTGTGTGTTCCAACCTCTTTGCCTTTGTTCACCGTGTTCCCTCCACCTGGAGTGACACTCTTTTATCTCCTAACTATTGAAACCCTGTCCATTGTTCAGAGGGCCACCTCCCTCTTATGATTTTTGTACTTGTCTTATGACCCTTGACTTATTCTATCTTGCTTTATAGTCATCTCAGGGATTATCTAATACTTCCTCCCACGTTTTAATGTACTTGAGGTAGGAACTTTTTCATATTCCTTGGCATATTGATAATGATGCTTAAAAAATACCAACAATGTCTTTAGTGCTTTTCTGCCATAGAGCCCTTTGCACACTTGTCTTTTTTACTTTTAAATGGTAGTTTAGTATACTAGTTAAAAGCAAAAATACAGCAGTTACCTACACCCAAGTTAGTTCCTGGCTATAATACTTATTGTCCGTGTGACTTGGGGCAAGTTATTTAATCCTTCTGAGCTTAAATATTCTCATCTGTAAATTCTTAAGGTTGTTTGGATGAGTGAAGTAGATTATTGTTTAAAAGGCACTGAGCACAGTACGTAGCATAATACCACATAGCAAGTGCCAAGAACACCATCTCTATGTAATATTCACTGCTAAGCCCATTACACAGATACTAGGGAGGCACAAAGATACAGCTAAACCCCTCTCAGGGAGTTCACAATTTAGCCAGGACCAAAATCTGCCAGTGCCATTTAATTTTGATAAATACACTAAATCTAGAAAAATGTGAAAATAGCAAATAAACAGTATAAACATTTCACATTCGTATTGATGTTATATAAAATACTACATAATGGTTAAATAATTTTTCTTATATGGCACACTTAGATAATCTCCACATTCATTTTTATAGAAAATATTTTAATTGCCCATAAAACTTTTTTAAAATAATGGGGGTGGGGGATGGTGTTGGGGGAGGCAGGGCAGAGAGAATCACCCTGGGAATAAATGAAGGAAGAAGATACTGATACTTTTTTAAAAGCTTTTTGGTGTAATTTTCAACTCTACGTTTTAAGCTGTTAACTTCTCCTCTCCAAAGAAGACATATAGAGTTACAGAATCTTGAAGCTTGGGAAGACCTCTAACAACTATCTAGCCAGAGAGGGAAGAAAGGCCCAGGACCCTGAGATCTCATTTGTGGCAGGACCGGATGTACTGAGTTCCTTTCTTTGCCCTGCAGCTCCTCTCCATCCTTTATCACAAGGCTTTTGCCCTGGGAAGTTGACTTGTGTGAATTGTGTCCCCAAGCTCTCTCTCTTTCTCAGGCTTCTGTTTGGGTTCTGCCAAAGGGAACCATCATCAGGAGCAACCAGTGTCAGGGGGAGTGAATTGAAGTATTTATTTCCCCAACTCCTGCTCTGCTAAACTATGGGCTATCTGAACACCTCAGTCGGAGTCTGCTGCTCCCATCAGAACCCTGTGCCCCTCCTACAGCTCTTTGTATAACTGCTCACTTTCTTTCGCCCATTTATTCCTAGGGGTGGTAAAACTAGCCCCTTCAGTATTTCACTGACTCTTGTTGATTTTGTTTACCTTGTCTGCACTTTTGTTTATTGCTCCTTTTAAATTCTCTTCAATTACTCTGCCTGCACAGGCCTCCTGGTATCCTGCCTGCCTCCCTCCACTTCTAATTCAGAACTCTCCCCCCACCCCCACTCTGCAGGGTGGAAGCATGGAGATGAAAAGAGGGTTGCTTTCATAGGAATGGGCTTTGCTCCTTCATTCAAAAAATTATATTTTCTTGGAAATATTTTGATAGGTAAGAATTGACTGCAATTTCAGTCTCTTTTGTTATGACATTGTAATCTCTTTGTAGGACTGTTGATGAAGTTCAAGGTTTCTAAAATGTTGCCATGTATTGAGAGGAGCTAATGTGATTATGTTATTAGTTTTCACATTTCCTAAGCAGCCTAGAGTACAGGGTGAGCATCTTTAGGTCTAATGATGTATTGTGCTGTGGAAGTACTGTGTGAGTAGCAGTAGTGGGGAACAAAAGGAATCTTCTCATTTAGAAATGTAGTAAATAATTTTATTAAATAGTGTTTTGGATGTATTTGTTGTAGAAATGGACCAGTGAATAAAGAGAATCTAATGTTTTGTACAATGTGAAATACTGAATGTGTTAAATAAGTGTAATTGTCTTAGAACATAAAAAAAACAAAGGTTGGAATTTTTTCTAGGTGAATTGCTGAAAGAAGCATATTCCTTTCCTAGCTCTTGTTCTTTCTCTGATGAAAATGAAAAGAGATTATTCTATGCAATATTAGAACCTCAAAATGACATAAATTCACAAATAAAAATCCATCCTCAGAATAAACCAAAAGTCCAGGAGTGCAATATTTCAACAATGATATAACATGAAGTGAGGTCAGCCTGAAAGAAAAAAAATAGCCCATGGAGATGATTTTTTTTTTACATATCCTATAATAGTTTTTGTTTTATAAAAGTAATGAAAAGTTGGATTGGGGAGACAAGAATAGGTGGGAAGATAAGATATGCATGCCTAGTTTTGAAGAAAAGACTATTTTTACCTAGTCAATTGCAAAAATTGTTTGAGAACAATTGAAACATGTAAAAATATGACCCTGTAATCTGCCAAGGTCAATCAGACCCGTAGTTTTTGACTTAGAAAGAGCTGACCTTAAAGGATATCATTGATTAAAAGTTGCTAGAGTGTATACTCCCAATTATTAGCATTTGGAAGATATTTTTGAATCCTGAGAATGTAATTGTACAGAAACTCTAATATAATATGCATACCTTTGTGTTTTTTTGGTGAATAGACTTTAAAGAGATCCCATAAAAATCTGAAGTAGCTAGACACTATAATAGCACTTTGTTTTCATTATTTGAATAGTAGTTATTGCTATCCAATATTTTTCTTGTTTATAGATTTACTTGGTTTGGCTTTATTTCTCTAATAGGATTTAATCCCCATAAGAACAAATATCATGCTTTTTTGTGCATTGTTGTTGGATAAATTAATTAAATATTGACTCCTTTATAAATAATCTGTAGAGAGTTACCCATTAAACTTTAAATCTATATACCTAAAAAATGACCAATCATGGTGTCCATGCTAGAATAAGAAAAAATATATTGAAGAGTATGTTTATCCCCTTCATTAACTTTTTATAACTGCTTATACATTTTGTAAAATGTTGCATTATAGTCATCTATAATACATTTTGTCATGCAAAATAATGTAAAAGCTTTTTAAAAAAATAACCTTTATATGTATGTATTATATGTTGAAAAAATACATGTATGTACAAAAAAATTTTGTGCCTGACCCACGTAGCTCAGTGGTTGAACCATTGATCCATGAACCAGGAGGTCACAGTCTGATTCCCTGTCAGGGCACATGCCCGGGTTGCTGGCTCGGTCCCCAGTAGGGGACATGCAGGAGGCAGCCAA
>NW_005356635.1:2241967-2247395 GCF_000412655.1 Myotis brandtii
TTCTGTTTCTCCCTCTCCCTTCCTCTCTGAAACCAATAAAATATATATATTAAAATTTTGTAAGTCCAGGAAAGTTATTTTTAATTACCAAGTTGCAATCAAGTTTTCCTTCCAGAAAATCAGGTTTGGTAGGTCTGATATCTTTTAGACTTATGTATTATTTGATTTTTTAAACAAGGAATAGGCATTACTTTTTATAATTTATAAAAGAAAAAATTAAATTATGAATAAGATCTTATAGTGATTTTGGAGACAACTATTGGACCAAGTTAGAATCTGAATTTATAGTGAATAATGATTTTGGTTTCTCTCTCTTACTTTGTGTTTCTGTTACCAGAGTAACAGAATCCTTTCCAGATTTCAGTTCTTATCCCCAACCCACCCCAATAATATATTTTGCAATCACCTTTCTACTCATGACCATCCACCCTATTAAGATTTGTCTGCTCAATAATATTTCTAGGCTGAGTCAACTTTCAGGTTGACTAAAATAGGAGAAAGTAAAGGGGGGAAAGCACAATCCCGAAAGACAGGATTGAAATAGACTGAAAATGTATAAGGGAGGTAGGCCCTAAAATAATTTCTCCTTCTTCCCGTTTCCCCCCTAAAAGCACTTAAATGTCTCTTTATACACAGATTCAGGCAATATTTTTTTTGAGCTAGAATACTGGAGTATCAAGTATCCCCAAGTCTGAGCTGGCATTTTGCCTACTAGTCCATGAACTCTCTCATTGGGTACATCCTGAAGCCTTCTTGGAGATTGCAGGTCATAAATGTGCATGATTAATTGCCTATGTTGAAACCAAAAGTAATGTTGTTTCCAGAACATTCAGACTAGAGGGGAAAGTAAGATCCCAGCGGGTGACAGGAACAATCTCTCTTAGGGAGCCTGAGAGTGATGGCTGAATAAAGATTGAGCTCACTGGAGTCGCCTAATAAACATTTCTAGTAGGTAGAATAACAAAGGGAGAAGACTAGACACTAAGAATTAGTTACAGATTGTGAAAGGCACATAATGAATTTAAAATGACACGGTCTTTGGGACAGTGACTTAGGTAAAAGAGAATAGGAATATGTAAAGCAATTGTCAAAAGAAGTTCACAATTAGTTTCTAAGTAAAATTAACCCAATGATATGGGAATGTGGAAGCAGTACTATATCTTCCCTATATATAGATAAAATAGGTAACTACTGCCTATGGGTAATAACAAATAATTTGTTACTTCCCTTTTCTGGTTTATAAACTATAATTGCCTCCCTTGGGATTGTAACTGTGTATATACAAAAACTTGCTCTAAATACATTGCAGAAGTTCTGCCCAGAACCCAGTAAAGAGAACCCTGCATTGGTCTCAATTGAGGTCATGCACTCTTCAAGACCTTATAGTTAGCAGATCAATTATCAGAGAATATGGTTAAAGACTTTTTTGAATACCTCAATAGTTTTTTAGCAGATGAGATTATGTCTCCTTCCTTCCTTCCTTCCTTCCTTCCTTCCTTCCTTCCTTCCTTCCTTCCTTCCTTCCTTCCTTCCCTCCTTTCTCCTACCTTTTATAATTTATCACAAATATATCTTTTAATGTAATCACAACTAGGACACCTCTAACCCAGTGACTTTCAACCAGTGTGTTGCTGCAGAAATTTTTAAAACATGCACTACCTGACTATTTAATCAGGGGCATTGACCTCTTTTCCCTTAGATTGTCAAATAAAAAAATTACAGCAGCCAACACAATAGCCATCCAGTGTGAAAGAATAAAACACACCGATTAGCAAAAAGTATATTTTTTGGTGTGCCACGGGATTTTAATAATTAATTATGTGTGCCATGAATTGAGAAAGGTTGAAAATCTCTGCTTTAACCAATAAGAACTGCTCCACAGATCTTTGTACAAACACAGTCATTCACTTTTTCTTCATTTTTCAATTAATTGCTACAGGACCCACATACCTTCTTAGCTGGAGGTCTATTGCTTTCCTCTAAGGTTTCTATGCCTTTCACCTACCCACTAGTTCTCGATACAGTGGAAAGAAGGGCAATTCTGGCTACCATCAGGTAGAGAGAGAAATGGAAGCAGATCACTGCTCTGCTGCTACTGCTGCTGCCTCTCACTGTTGAAAACCACCCTGTGCATTTGGAACAGTGATTGTTAGTCCAGAAAGGGGCAGCCATTCTACTCCTTCAGTCCTAAGGTTGGCCAAAGGTGGTTCATGTTTGGAACCCCTGCAGTTCCAGTTTCTAAGTGCAAGCTAGTTCCAAGGTGCTGAGCAGATCCAGTCCTGCTGTGTACTAACTCCTGGGCTTTGGGATCCATCTCTTTTCCTCTTCAGTGACCTACCAAGGAGGAATAACTGATGTTGACTTCTTTCTCCACACTTTTCAGATTTACCCTGTGTCTGCCTATCCCAAGAAAGCAACCTTCAGTGAGTTAACCAAGGTGATATATTTGTCTAAGGGAAATTTCCAAGTAATTCCAAGGCACCATATTTCTACCTTTCCAAACCAGGCTACTCTCTATGACTTCAAGTGATTCTTCATGCTCCTCTAAGTTATGAAGTATTTGGCACTTCTCTCCCTAAAGGAAAGAAAAAAAACACACACATATTTTATTTCTGATTGGTTACTTCTGGGTAGGGCACCTCTGTACATATGTAGCTTCTGCTTTCAAAATTATAAATAGTTGTGGCAAGGTACAAACCACTATCTTTAGTTGTCTTAAAACCTCAGGGCTTCATGATTCTCTGAAAATCAGAACTTTGTACTCAGTATTCTTTTGGATGAAAGTGACAGAAATATAACAGCATCTAGCAAAAGCAAAAAAGTGAATTTATTAGTTCACCTGAAAATTCCAAGTGAGCCCAAGAGGTATAGTTGGGGCCTCTCTCTTTCTACATCTCAGATCTTCAGGAGTGTTTTTTCTTCAAGTTTATTTAAGGTTCTTAACCATGTGGCAGAAAAAGCTGTCAAGCCTATGTCCTTACAAGATATGGATATGATCCAAAAGAGAAAATAGTTTTACTCCCAATTCCCATATTGAATTGCATGAGTGCTCTTTTGGTCCTACTTGGGTCACTCATGTACCCTATAAGTCATTGCGAATAGGGGAATGGGGTTCAATGACTGGCCAAGTCTCATTTTTATTCCCCTTTGGGTGATGGGAAGTCATGAAGGGCAGTGTGAGACAACCACAGAAACACACGAAAAGAGGAAAAATATTTTCCCAATGTCAAAAGAAAAGCTGCATTTAAACACAGAATGGAAAGAAGGTTTTGCATTGGGTATCCTCAAACCTGTTTGTTTGTGGCCAAGGTTACTGAGCCATAGTCCATGCAGTTCTGTATGTGGCTTGGTCAGGCATGCAGGTTAGCACAAAAGGCTCGGTATAAACTTTTGACCTCTGAACTGGGTCTTTGGGGCTCACCTGCAGACTCCTTTGTTAAATGTGTTGTCACAGATGTAAATTGGAAGGCCAGTAATAGCTTTATTGACTTTAGTGCCAGAGCTTAGGATCTGGAAAGTCTCTTATTCTGCAGTCTTTTAGAAGGACAGGACCAGGTAATATGATCTTCTTCCACTGTGGTATTACTGGAAAGAGGACTGAATTTTTGTTCTAGTCCCATTGTCTGTTAATACGTAGTTGAAGCTGAGGGCGATTTATATCACCTCTTTCAAAGTTGGTTTTCTAATGTGTTAAATAAGGTTGTTATGCCTGTTGATATCCAACATATTTTATCTTTCAACCTTCAATTTCTAAGGTTTAACTTTTTTCATAGGTTCTTATCTGAAATGTGGGCTGGATATGATGAGACCATGGTAAGAGGTGGGCAAAACTCATTGTACTAGACTATTTGGAAAGGATATGTAAAAGATAATGAAAAGACAGATGGTCATCTTTTATTTGTTTTAATTTATATAAAAAAAGGTATCAACTCCAAATGCCATTCCTTGTTTTTAATTTTTTTAAATCACTTCTTTATTTTAAGGAATATTTTAAAAAGACTTTATAGAAGAAGTCCAATGAAGTAACTTCAAAAGTAAGTTAGACTTTGTTTAGACTCTGGCTTGAACAAAACAACTAAAAAATATTTATTTTGTACAGGTGCAGGAAATTGGAATATGGTTTCACTATTAGATGATATTAAGGAGTTATAATTTTCTTAATTGTGATAATATCACTATTGCAAATCGTGGGGGAGAATGGGAAATTGTCCTTATTTTTCAGTGATATATACTAAATATTTATGGTTATATGTCATGATATCTGATTTGCTTGCAGATAAATAAAAGGACAAGTATATAAATCAGATGTGACAAAATATCAGCAATGATAAGTCTCAATACAAATTCTATAGCTATTCTCTCAGCTTTTCTGTAAGCTTGAAAAGTAAAAACAAAAAAACCCCCCAAAACTAGAGACAATTGATTGTTCCTTAAAGTATCAAGCATGGCCTACCTTACATTTTTATTTCAAATACAGTTCAAGTTTTTAGTTTTTTCCAGGTGAAACAGCACTTAAATGTCTTTAAGTCAGCTAAACTATGGCCCCTAGATGAGAAGAGTTAAATCAAAGAACTTATATACTTATACTAGTGGTCCAGTGCACGAATTCGTGCACCTTGAAAGGAACTGTGGGCCGTGAGGCTGCAGTAGGCACAGGGGCAGGTCTCAGCTCATCCTCCGTGCCCTGGCCTAGCCCCTCCTGCAGCAGCCCCTGGTACCCTGTCTGCTGGCAGCCCCACTCCCGCCACTGCCACTCTCACATGCTGATGGCCGAGCACCAGCCCCACTCGCACCCTCTGATGGCGCTGAGAGATTGGAGCTGGCACCAGCAGTGGGTGTGAGTGGGGCCGGCACCGTCAGTGGGTGAGAGTGGTGGCTGCTGCCCTGATTGCCCCTCAGGAGCACAGCGGGAGGTGGAAAAGCCTCAGGGGCAATCAGGGCCAGTAGCCCCCATTCACACCCGCTGATGGCACCAAGTGATCGGGACTGGTGCCAGGTACTGCCAGTGGGTGCAAGTGGCGGCTCTGGCGCCTGCTGCGGGTGCAAGCTCCGGGTGGGACCACAGCGCACAGAAGCAAAGAATTTTCAGTAACCACTAGAGTCTCAACCCCGTTAACAGCAACCGGTGTCCCGCCTTGATCTGGCACCCCAACTCACCCGCTACACTATCCTGCTACGGCCAATACTGGCCATGTTCATCACATGCCCGCTGGTGGTCAGCACATGTCATAGTGACCGGTTGTTCAGTTTTCCGGTTGTTCTGCCCTTCAGTCTATTTGCATATTAGCCTTTTATTATATGGGATGCATAACTTGTGGACACAGGCAATAGGGTAGTGAAGACCTAGGGGTTGGGGAGGGGCTGAGAGGACGGGGGAGAGGGGGGGACAGGATATATTTATAATCCTACCAACAATAAAAAATACATT
>NW_005356635.1:2247497-2252139 GCF_000412655.1 Myotis brandtii
AATATGGTCTCTAGCCTGGCTGATGTGGCATTGGTTGAGTGTCGACCTATGAATCACAAGGTCATGATTTGCTTGGGTTGTGGGCTGGCTCAATCTTCAGTAGGAGGCGTGCAGGAGGCAGCTGATCAATGATTCTCTCTCATTATTGATGCTTCTCTCTCTCTCTCTCCCTCTCCATTCCTCTCTGAAATCAATACAAATAAAAATAAAATAAAATAAAATAAAATAAAATATGGCCCCTAGATTTTCAGCCTTAGGAATGTGAGATATAAGGTGGCAAAGTGGCAGCCTATTTCCTCTGAAATAATGGCCTTCAGTAGAATCCATAATATTAAACACTCTCCCACATACACACAAGGCACCTGAATATTTGTAGCCTTTGCCAACTGTGTTGATGAGACAGAATGATGTCATGGTTATGCTTTTAGCCTTTGAAGCCATTTGCCTGAGCTGGAAACCCACCTCCTCACCATGCCACCTATCACCTGTGGGAGACTTGGAGCAGGTTACTTAACACTCTGTGTACCAGTCTTCTGAGCTATAAAAAGGGAACAAGTGTTATCATTCATATTGAAAGGAAGGATTTAGGGAAAGGGGGGGTCCATGGGAGGGGAATGCAAATGTGATGGGCAGAGACAGCTCCAAGATGCCAGAATGCTTATCTTACTTTCACAGAGGACAGATGAATGTTACAAGATAAGGGGAAGAAGAAGAGGGGGCACCAGGTGAGCTTTGAATTTTGAAACTGAATACCTGCAGGAAAGTAGCCAATTAGGAGAGCACGGGGGACATAAATTAAGGAAGGGTCCAATTAAAAAGTATCCTGTTCAGACAAGGAAGCTACCAGCATATATAAACCAGTAAACACAGACTCAGAGAACTAGATTATTTTCCTATTAGAGAGAGAGCAGATTTTTCCCATTTGAGAACCCCTCCCCCAGGGAAGTTTGTATATGCTTATAATAAACTTCCACACTATTGCTTAAAATATTTTAGTCCACGAATTTTATTCTTCAAACTTCATAGGACAAGAACCCACAAGGAAAGTCTGCTCGCCCCTAATTCCACGTATCAATATCAATATGGTAGCATCCTTTTGGGGATTAGGAGTGTAATGCACTTAATTCCTGGCACTTAGGTAAGTGTTATTATTTTATATTTTGCTATAGAAAAGACAGAAGAGGTCAATATTAATATTTAAAAAATACTTCTTCATTTCAGGTGATAAAATTTGTTCAAGGGATGCATCCTGCCCTAGTGTAAGTAGCACTGAGATAGAGAGATATTTAAAAACAGAAAGGGCAGTGCTGCACTGTAGAATCTCTTCCGTCTTAGTGATTTCCATTACCCAGTGGCTTAGTTAAGGTCTTCCCAAAATGCTAGAAAAATAGCATCTGAGAAATTAAATTTCTCAAGAATCTCTAAAAATAACTCCATTTTCTTAATAACTTCAGGCTGGAAATATATTTGATAGATGCTTCATGGTACTTGGCAGACATATTAAAATGATGGTGTGGTTGTTATTACAAAACATCTTGCAATCATAACTAAATAAGACTAGTTCATTAGCTTATGTATCTATTATAAGTGCTTACTGGAAAGCAAGGACTTGATCTCTTCATAATATATGAGTTTCTCATTACTTATAACCTTGTAAAAATAAATGTTGCCCAAGAATATGAAAAACATAATTTTTTTTCAATGGAGATACACAAATATCATTTTTCTTACTGGACCTTATAAAGATTTAATGCTATTTAAATTTATCCAATAAAACTTTAGAGACACTTCCAAAGACTTGGGTTTCATTTTTGAGATCAGTCTTTATTTATTTTATTTTATTTTTTTATTATTATTTTTATCCGCACCGAGGATATTTTTCCATTGATTTTTAGAGAGAGTGTAAGAGAGAGGGAAAGAGAGAGAAAAACATTGATGTGAGAGAAACACATTGGTTGGTTGCCTTCTGCATGCCCCCAACCAGGGCCCGGGCTGGGGAAAAGCCTGCAACGGAGGAACGTGCCCTTAACCAGAATTGAACCTGGATCCCTTTGGTCCACTGGCAGACACGCTATTCACTGAGCCAAACCAGCTAGGATGAGGTCAGTCTTTATTTAATAACGACACCTGCATTTTACCCAAAGTAAACCTTTTCCTTCTTAGAAAGGAAAGTAGTGGATAACTTCTCCATTGAAGACTCTTCTCAGAGGCCTTTGAGTCCTCTGCCATGCCAAACACAAGTCTTTGCACATCTGGAGGAGCCATTTAAAATCATTTGTATAGTTGGAGCTGTTGTATCGCCTGAATCCAGATAAAGAAATAATTTAGGGCCTTGGATCAACTGCAAGAAGCTAATATCTAAATCAGTCCTTCAAATCCTTTTGTCAAGGACAAACCAGGTAAAAGAGACTAAATGACTTGGACTTGAATCTGTTATCCTTCTAAATTTAACTTAAATGGAGGAATTTTGTTCCTCTTAGGGAGCTGTTGGTATCCTTTTGGAAACAAGATAATTTCAGTTCAGGTCCTAGCACTCTGTTTGCAAACAAGTTGCACAGCCCCGTGGCACAAAATAGAAGCTGCTTAGCCAGGCTGAGTCAGGGAAGAAATGGAATCTAGGCTCCCTTTGGTTGAAGGGACTCTATATCTCATTTGGGTCAAGGTGATGACCCTTTAACTCTGTGTCACACATCTTCAAAATTGAAAACTTGAGCATTTTTTTTTTTTTAACAAATAGCACCAGGTTAAGTAAACATGCATACTGGAGCTTTCTAGAAAGTGAAAGTCATTTTGATAATATGATTAATGTCTTATTTATAACTTTCAACTACCACTATTACTTTTTTCTACTCATTTTTAAGTTTTTAATTTTCTGCCCAAGTTGTAGTACCAAGAAGAGTAACGCAGAAGAAGACAGGTATGCCCCCAAGCTATTGGGTATTTCAACCTCTCTTTTTAGCTTCTTGTAATACCATCATTTTGAACCTTCTCTACATATGATATCTACATACTTTAAAGAAATTACAACACTTATAAACATATATGCTTAAAAATAAATGTTAGTATTATTATTGTATGAACTTGTGTCATTTCTTCAATTTCTTTAGGCTCATTTGTTCCTAATAAATGTGTTTCTATATTGTTTTTGACCATCTTCCTCAATTCTGCCCCCACTGGGCTACTGAACAAATTTGCAAACTTAATGAAAATAGGAAGCAGCCCTGGTCCAGACCAGCCCTTACGTGTGGCTGTCTGTCCCTGTAAGTTTGCATTGTCCCAAGCAGTTACTCAGCAGCGTGGAAGCCCTAATAAGAGTATGACTGCTTACTATACTCTCCAGTGATGAAGCAGGCCAATTTGGACACAGCAGCTGTCTGCTCCTGAAGACAGCTGGAAATAACCATGTCTGATAGGATCAGCTATCAGAGGCAGGCAGCACTGTTGTGTGTAAACAGCATGCTATCTTTGAGATTTTTGAGACAGTGACACAAGCAGCCCCAGGCTCAACCTGCCTTCAAAATAGCAGTGAAGACGCATCACATCTAGTTGTTCCAAAGTACAATGAAAGTCACAGGCTTTTAAGACTGAAAACCCCCTTGGAGATCATGTCACAACCCTCTTGTTCTGTAGATTAAAAACAGCGACAGCAAAAAACAAAATCTGAGACCAGAAAGAAATGGAGAAGTGTGGTTTTTATAATTGTCACAAATGAATGCATGGATATATAACTAAACTCTTCAGGGATCCATGTAGAGATACATATCATTCTAATGTGCTTAAGCTAGTACATTTGTTTCTTTTCAAAGAGCTAACTCTGCACATAGACAAAATTTCATAAGATTTAGCCTTAGCTATGAAAGTAAATATTTGGATCCACCCCTTAATCCAAATGTACCCTAAGGATGAATGACATCACCAATTATGTGCTTACTTTCTGCCAGTCTTTGTCTGGGTCCAGGCACTGAAGTTAGAAAGACAAAAGGCACCTTGATCTAAAGGTATTCACAATCTTGTGTCAGAAACAGATATATGAGCAAATAATTAAGAGACATTACAACAAGTATTATATGGGAGATTTATATAAAGTGCAATATTAGCATATGAAAAAGTAGCCACATAGGAGATGAATAGAAAGTCAAGTAAGGCAGTAGAGAAAAACTAATATTTAAGCATTCCACTTGAATCCAGGAGAAGGAAATGAGAAAGATAAAGTGAGAGAAAGGAAGGAGGAGGTGCAGAGAAAAACTTCAGACAAGAAGGAAGAGTTTTATTTAATGTGATTCAGCATCTAGGAGTAACTATTTTCTCTCTGATTCCTCTAGTCCAGTGGTTCTCAACCTTCCTAATGCCGCGACCCTTTAATACAGTTCCTCATGTTGTGGTGACCCCCAACCATAAAATTATTTTCATTGCTACTTCATAACTGTAATTTTGCTACTGTTATGAATCGTAATGTAAATATCTGATATGCAGGATGTATTTTCATTGTTACAAATTGAACATAATTAAAGCATAGTGATTAATCACAAAAACAATATGTAATTATATATGTATTTTCCGATGGTCTTAGGCGACCCCTGTGAAAGGGTCGTTCGACCCCCAAAGGGGTCACGACCCACAGGTTGAGAACCGCTGCTCTAGA
>NW_005356635.1:2253720-2254978 GCF_000412655.1 Myotis brandtii
CCTAACTGCTCCCCTGCTGGCCCGATTGCCCCCAACTGCCCTCCCCTGCCAGCCTGGTCACACCTAACTGCCCTCCCCTGCTGGCCTGGTTGCCCCCAACTGCCCTCCCCTGCTGGCCTGATCATCCACAACTGCCCTCCCCTGCTGGCCATCTTGTGACCACATGGGGGCGGCCATCTTGTGTGAGGGTGTGGCAGTCAATTTGCATATTACCTCTTTATTATATAGGATATATTTATTTCTGTATGTGCTTAGCAAAAAGTTGGAGAGTGTATTAGTTTGCTAGAGCTGCCATAGCTAAGTGCCACAAACTGGGTGGCTTAAACAATAGAAGTTAATTGTCGCACAGTTCTGGAGGCTAGAGGTCCAAAATCAAGGTGTCAGCAAGATAGGTTCCTCCAGAGGGTGTGAAGGAAGGATTCAGGCTTCTCTCTTGGCTTATAGATAGTTGTCTTCTCCCTGTGTCTCTTTATACTGCCTGCCCTGTGTGTATGTCCATGTGTCCAAATTTCCTTTTATGACAGCAGTCATGTTGGATTAAGGCTTACCCTAATGACCTCAAATGAACTTAGTTATCTCTGCCTCCAAATCTGGAGGTAGTGGGGGTCAGGACATCAACATTTGAATTTGGGGAAGACATAATTCAACATATAACAGAGTATATGTATATCAATAATTTTGGAATTATGGTGATATTTACTTTACTTTTTTGGCTTATCTGTTATTTTCTATCATAGATTACTACTATTAATGAAGTTTTAAAATGTTATTTTTAAAAATTTTATCTGCAGAAAGCCAGATACCTTGTTTAAAATTTAAATAAAAATATTTTTTATTTCTCTGTACTTCTCTATTTATTTTTAATATCACCTCCCTTTCTACTGTTGAAGACTGAGCAGAGGGCTTCTAAAAGACCATTTAATGTTCCCTATGCAAAAGAGAAGTTTGAAGACTGAAACTGTGGCCATTTATATTATTTGTGCTATATACAGAGGAGGGCAAGAGTAGGTTTACAGTTGTGAGTATGCAAAAACAGTTTATTCTTATATTATTATTAACTAGTGGCCCGGTGCATGAAATCTGTGCATGGGGTAGGTTCCCTCAGCCCAGCCTGCACCCTCTCCAATCAGGGACCCCTTGGGGGATGTCTGACTGCCGGTTTAGGCCCGATCCCACAGGCCTAAACTGGCAGTCAGACATCCCTCTCGCAATCTGGGACCACTGGCTCCTAACTGCTCACCTGCCTGCCTGCCTGATC
>NW_005356635.1:2255560-2287324 GCF_000412655.1 Myotis brandtii
GTGTCAAAAGCTCCACCTCCTAGGCAGCCATTGGCTCCTCGCAGTTCACCCAGATTTGGTTCTGATTGGTCAGTTTCTATGCTAGTCAGCATCTCCGTGCTTATCTCTGGGCCTGATCAGAGAGATGAGGCTGATCAGCAGCCACCCCAGGCTGCTGGCAAGCGGGCTGTACTGCTGACCTTTCGGGGGGAGAGAGAGGCGTGGCTGCTGGTAAGGCCTCGAGAGAGAGAGAGACAAGGGCTGATCAGCAGCTGCCATTTCGGAGAGAGAGAGGTGTGGCTGCTGGTAAGGCCCGGAGAGAGAGAGAGACAAGGGCTGATCAGCAGCTGCCATGGAGGCTGCGGATCAGGACCTGCTTCTCTCTTCAGGCCTTGCCAGCAGCCGCAGCAGCTGTTGATCAGCACCACCTCTCTCTCTCTCCAAGAGATCAGCAGTTCAACCTGCTCACCAGCCCCCACCCACCCAAGCCTGCTGCGCACGCAGCCTGATATTCGGTTGTCCCTTCGGTCATTTTGGACATTACGGACCCTGGCTCTTTATATATATAGATTATTGTATTATTTTCCATACAAACATATATGCTATAGAACTCACTGTTATTATTTTCTTTTGGAGTTCTTGTTTCATCGTGAATTCCTGAACTGCACTGACTTAGGGTAAAACAGAATTATTATATAGCTTCCAAGTACTGACATTTTGGAGGGATGCCACTCCTTTGCCATTTTCAGAGCTAGTCAAATCTAAAGCCCATATTACACATTCTTCCTGGATGGTGTATCACTACTCAGTAGGGACCCTGAGTGTCAAGAGGTAAAACATATACAATAGATAGGATTATGAGTAATCATTATAGATATGAGATTATACTTAAATTCTACACAAAGATGAAAATTTTATAGAAGAAAAGCTCAAAATTATTTTAAAATTTATGGTTTGAAAATGCTCATTTGGCTTTAAGTTTCATAGTTCATTTATGGGTGGAGTGTTCATAGTTAATATATATCATAGTTAATATATATCATCCACATGTTGTATTTGGTAGCTTGTATGGCTAATGCTTTACCAGCCATTATTACAAATCCAATTTCATGAAATAAATCAGATTTAAAAAATCATTAAAAAATAATGCTATAGAATTGCAAAAATATATTACTGAAGAAGGGTTGGTGGCTAATATATTGGAGGGTGAGAAAATTGTTACTTATTATGTTAAGTAATGTCTTATATTAGCATGTAAATAATATCAGTAATTGTTTGGACAGAAAACTATTCCAAAGAGAAAATTAATGTATCTGATTTGTTTATTTATTCATCTAATTTAGAGCTGAAAGATTTTTAGACTGATAGTAGGTGTGAAAATGTGTCACTAAAATGTATTAGTGCTCAGAGCTAAGGACATTACCTGTAAATATAGATTTAAATAATTACATGCTTGGTTATCTCTAAGTTAAATCAGATAGCATATTTACTATATAATTCTCTATTTTATGTTAAAAGAGATTCTACCCATCTGTTTGTTTCTGTCATTGTAGCTTGGATGGGAAATTAAAAGTTAATTTCATCTTTGTCCTTTTGTCTTTTTCTTATCTGCAGTGCTTGGGAAGCAAGGTAAACTGAAATTGACCTTCAGTTTACTCCTTTGTCCTGGCACAAGTAAGCCAAGCTCTACACTTGTAATTTTCATTATAAGCCACAAAAGAGGAACTTTTCTCAGTGGGAAATATACAGTATCCAAAAATATATAGGTATTTTATACATTTTGTGTGTGATTGTTTAAATAAGGCTGCAGGGGTAGAGAATCAGTAGAGAAGGTCACTTGTGAAGGAGAGAAAATTATAGCCGAAACTGCCACCATGCAGAGGGTGAAGCGATTTCCCCAAAGTTACTAGCAGAGCTTCTCTTTAGGAGCACAATCAAAAGTTGCACCCAGAGGTCTTGGCTTCTAGTACAGAATGTCTTCCCTGATCCATCCTGCCTGGGTCTCTGGAAGGCCAATGAGCTTCCCTTCTCAAATGGGGCAAAATAACTGGTGTAGACAGTGCGTATCCACATGTCAGCACGTCTTGTTGTTTCTTTACCTCTGCCCTATTCATATTTTTGTCTCTCTCAAATGAAGTCAGCAGGCACTGCTTGTAAGGACACAAAGTGGCTCCATGTCAACTTTCCCCCTGTAAATTATTTTTATGAGCATACCAACCAAGGCATATCAAAAACACATGATCGCTTTTGGCTTTTGGCTTCTAATCAACCCTTCTTTTTCCCTGCCACTTCCATTTTATGAGTTAAAAAAAAAACCAAACCAGAATACTTTTTTTGGTCATTCTTTTCAGAGAGGGTCCTTGAAACTTCTGTAATATATACTGTTAATACATCAACTAACAAAGAAGAAAAATAAGTAGCCTGAAGAAAGCAGGCATATGGGAGTGGAGGCTCCTGAACTCTACTTCTGTTTCTTAGATGTGTGGAACATGTGACGAGGCTGTTCCTGCATCACTTTTCACTTCTAGGTAAAAAGCTGATTTTAAACGAATGTTCTGGTTAAAAGTTGCTGCATTAAAAATGTTAGAATTACACATTTATTGCATCTACGACTGAATAGATAGGCAGGGCTGCTAATGACTTTGCTGAGTATCCAATAAAAGGTGCTACGCAGAGATCTTAACGGGGATTTACTGAGTAACCACGATGTGTTCAGTAAACACAGTGTAGGACATCTGAATTCAGCAAAGGACACAGTGCTGCAGCCTGTGCCCTTGGGAGCCTTCTCTATAAACATGCCAGAGCAGAGACAGTGACCTCATGTTCAGTCAGGAACATCCTCACTGAGTTGTCCTGAAGTCACCTCAAACTCAACACATCCAAAATAGAATATACTCCTCACACATTCGTGGGGTCACATCATTCCTCCACTTGCTAGGACTAGAAATATCATTTTAATGCCAACGAACAATTAGTTCTGGGTCTGCCCTGTCTCTTATATCTATCTATACCTTTCATTTTTCTCCCAACATCACTACGTGGGTGCAGGCTGCCATTACCCTTTGCTCTGACTTTTGTGCTGGCTTCACACTTAAATCTCTGCAAATGCGCACTCTCCCTTCCCAGGCTACCTTCTGTGTTGTTAAAGGGATAGCTTCCTAAAACATACATGTGAGATAACCATCTTCCTCAAAACCTTCAGTGTCTCTTTGCTCCCTACAGAATTCCATAAATTTCAAAATTCTCAATTTTTGAGGCAAAGCTCTTCAATAATTTGAGCTCAACTGTACCTTTTCCAGACTAATCAGGGACTAGATCACCAATGAAATAAATAAATTTTCTCCAGATATACTCTATGTTCTTGAACCTCATACAATCACTCTGAGAGAATTCTCTTCTCAGTTGAACCACCTTTTAAGATTCTATCAAACTTTTGTATCCTTATCAGGGATACTGAGTAAGTGTCAACATTTGGGTTGCCTAGGGCTAACCTCAGATGGAATCCTAGCAGGTGCCCCTTAATCACATAAACTATCCTATATAATAAAGAGGTAATATGAAAATTAACCCTCACAAGATGGCTGCCTACGACCAGCTGGCAGGGGGGTTAATGAGGGATGACCAAACGACTGAACAAGCAGGCTGCATGGAGTGACCAGGCCAGTGGAGGGGCTGTGAGGGGTGACAAGGTCAGCAGGGGGGGCAGTTGGGGGCGACCAGGCTGACATGGGGGGCAGTTGGGGAAGATTAGGTTGGCAGAGGGGACAGTGAGGGGTGACTAGGCTGGTTGGGGGGGGGGCAGTTGGGGGATTGGGCCTAAACTGGCAGTTGGACATCCCCTGAGGGGTCCTGGATTGGAGAGGGGGCAGGCTGGGCTGAGGGGGACCAACCCCCATGCACAAATTTTGTGCACCGGGCCTCTAGTCAAATCACAGTACATGTAAAGATGAGAGAATATATGGGAATGGCTGGATGGATCTCAATAGGCAATGCTACCCTGCAATGTCACATATTCTGAAGACATAAACTATAAGCATGACACATGCATCAGTTGGATTACAGAGAAAAACCACAAAAAATATATTACTGCAACCAGGGATGAGAGATAAGGGGATGGGGGAGGGCAGGTGTACATGGCAAATGGAAGTATTCAATGGTGATCCTTGTTTTACAATTAGCCTAGCGGGGTGGGGGTTAGTAATAGCTTTGTCTCCATACTCAAAACTCAAACCATTGTATAGGAAGATATAACTTACAGCATAAACTAAGCTTTCCATTTTCTTATTCTTTGTGCTGTTTCTTTTAAATATATTTATCAAAGCACACTTTAAGGGAGGGGTGGGAAATGCCAGTTACACAAGAAAATCTATCCTCTGCCCGACTGAAGAAATTGTTCAAACAAAATGCATTCTTTCATAAGCCCTGCTTCCTAATGTAGCCAGGGTCAGTGAGGGCTTAGGTTATTAGTTATGTAATCCCCAGTTCCTCAAACTGAAGTTTTGACTTGAACATACGGTTTTAATTAGTTACTTCAGTTTTTGCCTCTAGATGTGCTTCATTTTTAGAATCAAAAGACTCAAATCATAACATTTTAGAACCACTACTGATTTTGCAAACAACACATCTATCCCCTGAGAGATAACTTTACCACAACCACATCTCCAAGCCCAGTGGTTTTTCCAGAAACATGATTTGCAGACATGATTAAGATTTAAGTTAAGGTGAGGTCATATTGGAGTGGGCAGGCCTTTAATCCAATATGACTGGGGTCCTAATAAGAAGAGAAGAGACTGGGAGACAAGCACATAGGGAAAAATACCATGTGACCACAGAGACAATCCAAGAAACCCCGAGAATTGACGACCCCCACCAAAAGCTAGGAAGAGGCAAGAATGGTCTTTACCCAGAGCTTCAGAGGAAGTGTAGCCCTCTTGACCACTTGATTTTAGACATCTTGCCTCCAGAACTGTGAGAGAATACATTTCAGTTGTTTAAAATCACCTTTGTGCTACTTGATTAGGGCAGAACCTGGGAACTAATACACAACTTCCTCTCTTTTGATTGCTCATTTTTATTGTTATCATGTTCTTTTGGTAAATCTCAAAATAAAAAGACGTGGGTAGTGTCTTGGTGAAATCTTTACTCATGGTGAAATCATCAAAGTCCTGCCCCACAGGCTGGTTCTTTGGTTCATCCCTTTTGACCTGTGGGAACATTATCAACCACAATGTCTCACTCAATCTTATGCCCGCCACGGTGTTTGGTCATGTGAGCACTTTACATTTTGATATCTGGATGCTCTACAAGCTGCAGAATGGTGTGGCAGTACATACTGGGCCTGCCTCTCCAGGTTTCTGTGAGTATGACACGGAAATAATTTTTAAAGGATGATATTGCTGCCCTGGCCAGTGTAGTTCAGTTGGTTGAGCATCATCCAGTGCACTGAAAGGTCACGGGTCCAATTCCCGGTTAGGGAACATACCCAGATTGCAGGTTCGATCCCAGGTCAGAGCATATCCATGTTTCTCTCGTCCTCTTCCTCCCTCTCTTTCTAAAGTCAATAAAAACACATTTTAAAAGTATGATATTAATGGCTAATGATTTCTTAATACTGATGATGTGCCCAGGACTATGCAGATACTTTTCATGAGTTATCTTATTCAATTCTAACAAAAAGCCTCTGCCCTAGCCGGTTTGGCTCACTGGATAGAGTGTCAGCCTGGGGACTGAAGAGTCCCGGGTTCGATTCCGGTCAAGGGCATGTACCTTGGTTGCAGGCACATCCCCAGTAGGGGGTGTGCAGGAGGCAGCTGATCGATGCTTCTCTCTCATCGATGTTTCTAACTCTCTATCCCTCTCCCTTCCTCTCTGTAAAAAATCAATAAAATAAAAAAATTTAAAAAAAGCCTCTGAAGCAGTGGTTCTCAACCTCTGGCCCTTTAAATACAGTTCCTCATGTTGTGACCCCAACCATAAAATTATTTTCATTGCTACTTCATAACTGTAATTTTGCTACTGTTATGAATCGTAATGTAAATATCTGATATTGACCCCAACCATAAAATTATTTTCATTGCTACTTTCATAACTGAATTTTGCTACTGTTATGAATCGTAATGTAAATATCTGATATACAGGATGGTCTTAGGCGACCCCTGTGAAATGGTCGCTTGACCCTCAAAAGGGTCTCGACTCACAGGTTGAGAACCGCTGCTGACAGTGGAAACTCACCTTGGAACCCCCCCCCCACACACACACACACACAGAAATATGACCTCACCTTAACTTAAATCTTAATCATGTCTGCAAATCATGTTTCTGGAAAAACCACTGGGCTTGGAGATGTGGTTGTGGTAAAGTTATCTCTCAGGGGATAGATGTGTTGTTTGCAAAATCAGTAGTGGTTCTAAAATGTTATGATTTGAGTCTTTTGATTCTAAAAATGAAGCACATCTAGAGGCAAAAACTGAAGTAACTCTACACCCATTTTACAGATTATAGAAACTGGGGGACAAAGAGGTTAAATAATTTGCCCAGGAGTCCTAACCAGTTTGGCCCAGTAGATAGAGCATTGGCCTGTGGGTCCCGGGTTCCATTCTAGTCAAGAGCACATGCCTGGGTTCGTGGCTCAATTCTCAGTAGGGGGGCATGCAGAAAGCAGCTGATCGATGACTCTTATCATTAATGTTTCTATCTCTCTCTCTCCCTTCTTCTCTGAAATCAATAAAAATATATTTAAAAAAATAATTTGCCCAGAATCCTATGGCAAGAAAAGAGTAGAGCTGGTATTTCAAGCTACATCCAACAGACTCTGAAGTCAATGGATTGCACTAAATATCTTAGTGTAGGTAACAATCTTAAACTATCTGTTGACAGTGGAAACTCACCTTGAAACCAACCCCCCCCCCCGCCACACACACACACAAATTTACATGCTTTTAGAATTTAGCTGTAACCTCTTTTATAGCCTCTTCTCTTGTCATTCTCCCCACCACCCCTGACACACACACACATACAAAACCATAGAAGGACTTTCACATTCCCTGGAAGACACCAGCTCTTTCATCCCTCTCTGTTTTCTCCATTACCCATGCCCTGTGTACCTTGTGACCAACATCTCCCCACCCTCATGACCCAGAGGAAACATCAAATTCTCTGAGTCCCAAATTTCCCATAGGTGGTGGCTTCCTTCCCACAGTACTTACTTAAGCCTACATTCTCTTTTGTTTGTTTGTTTTTTTATTTTATAACAGTTATCTTTATTTTAGGTCAACATTCAGACATACAAGATGGAGGTCACTATGGGGAAACCATCATAACCCTCCAGCCTGGCCCTCAGGTGTGCACATGAAGTCAGGGCCTGAGGCACCCCAGCTCTGCCAGGTTCCACTCACAGGACAAAACCAGCGCAGACAATGCTTCCCATGCATTGCACTTAAGTTTTAAAAAACAACTTAAATATATTTCAGTCCAAACTGCCTCCCCTCACTTAGTGTGAAACATGAGTCCATTTTCCAGGGAAACAAAATCTATCTAAGGTGTGCCTTTAGGACCCAGGCCGCCCTTCCTGGAGCGGGGGCAGCACCGCCATACTCTTTCCCGAGACCCCCCTGGGCCGATCTGTGGTCCCAACAGACTATTTAGAATGCAGCTTGGTCACTGATTGTATCTGATGCTTAGAACATTGGTTTTAAATGTTCCAAAGTGGAATGGTTTTCTACCACCTCCCAGATGTCCCACAGGGACATTTACCTGTGGTTCAGGTGATCATGATGGGCACCCTACCCCGGATAAGCTGACACTGCAGTGGGCTCAGGCGCCCGCCCAGCCATCCGCCCAAACTCTAGGTACACGTTAAGCCTACATTCTGACACTGGGTGAGGACTAGGGTGAGGCCTATGAGTCACCCGTTTACAATTGGAGACACTTACTCTGGGAGTTGAGGGGCAGAATAATCACTGAGATATCAATTTGTATTTGTTCCCTGAATGTGGTTCGCCCTATAGAAGAATCAAGTGACTCCTAAAGGTGGAGGAAATACAGAAGAGAGAGAGGAGATTATACTCCCAGGCAAGGTTGAAAGTGAAGCTGGGTGGCTCTTACGGTCAACAGGACCCATGCAAGTTTTAACTCGACTACCTGTGTGTCTAGAAAGCTGGTTTTAGGCATCAGGCTCCCAAGTCATCCAGGATCCAGTAGCCCATGTGAGTCATGGAAGTAGTGTGCTTCCAGATCTCAAGTAACCATCCACGCATGGGTCAAGGGCATCCAGGAATAGCCTGTATGGACCCTCGACTACAAAGGTTCTCCTTATGTGCACTGGGCCTTTTCATGATATAGGGACAAAGCAGAAACAGACCCTCAATTATGATTGAGATTGAACTTCTCAGATGCCCTGCAGATGAGAGTTTAGAATAGCATTTAATCTCCTTTAAAGAAAATAAAGACAAATAACATTTATAACCACCTCAGTTTGTGAGCCATGATTGGTACCTAAAACATTTGTTTCCATGTTTGTCTTTGTCACAGGACCATGAGTTTCTTAAGAGCAAAAACTCTTATTATTTTATCTTTGCATCCTCAGCCTTTGCATGGTGCCTGCTGCAAAGCAGGTCCTAAACAAATGCCTGCTGAATGGATAAATGGACAAATGAATCAACCAAGCAGTTAGTCAGTCTCTAAGGGCTCCTCATGCCCTCAGATTCTATGGAAGAAATTAAAAAGTACAAGATCTTCCAATTCAATCTTTATTTGGGAATGGGGCTGAAATTTAAGCTCCTCGCCAAAAACAAAAAGATAGAAGAGAAGGCAAGAGAGGTTGCTAATCTATAAAGGCCTCTTCCCTTCTTATCCTTTGATTTAAGAAGATGAATGAACAAGTGAATTTTCTTCCTCTTCTATTTGTTGTAGCACTAGCCTTTTCCAGGCAATTTGAGAAATCAAAGAATTGGGCTGGGTACGTACGTTAGAGAAATTAATTAAGGACTATTGTAAGCCACCAGAAAGAGACCCTCAGGGGAGACTGTAAGGAAATAGTGCTGCTACTCCCTTTTTCTTTATGCCTACTGAACATCAGAGCTTCACTAACCAGTTCTTCCAGGTGTGTCCATTCTGGAAGGCCATGACTAGGAGAATTTAGTTGAAGGAACTTCCGCTCAGGATTGTGTAGTTACCTATTGTATTAGTTACCTGGCTTCCATGCACTGAGGACACCAGGACAGAAAATAATATTCTATAATAGACCATATTAACAATGTGTCATGTGATTTCTTTTATGTGCAATTGTTGGCATCTTTCTTTAGGAGAAGATAAAGTAATGATCTAAGAGCCAAATATCAGAAAATATTCTAGGGGACAATCAAGAAAAAAAATTCTCTCCTGTGAATTGGTAAACCAGCAGACTGTTCTCCTCTCTCATCCAACCCCTTGAGAGAGTGGCCACTACAATGAGGTAGGTTGGCAATCTGATAGAAGCCAGATTGTATCAGAGGCAGTCCTGGCTTCCCCAAATCCCTTACAAACAGTGGGATTTCATTCTTCTATCCATTCCTGGGACTCCTAAGAGAGCCCATTTTTTTCTCCTATTCAGACTGGTTTGGTTCCTAATTAAATTCTTTTCTCTTAGACAAACCAATAGACTGGTTATTAGATTCCATTTCCAAAGATCCTATTATCTTATTAGCTATCTATAAGAGCTGAAGTATCTTGACTCTCCCAAGAAGTAGGACATGGAGGTCAGGAACCTCCATCACCCTAGGGCTATTTGGCCATCTTCCCTCTTCTTCCTTCCACAGCAGTTTTTTAGGTAAGAGTCATCTCATTCCTGTTCTTTTTAGGTTCCACTGGAGTCAGAAGGATTAGGCAATGGGCATAACTGCAATGCTCCAGCCCCACCCATGGGTCAGGGCTCATGGCCAGGTTACTCACAAGAGGTCACTGTGGCTGTCTGCTGCCACTCAGCCCAGGATGAAGCAGCTAGCCATAAATCTGACACACAAGGGCAAGGACCCAGGGGTCTGGCTGTATTTGCTGTAAGGCTAGTTTGGCATGGTGACCAGGTGAATGTTCTAATGACTAAGCAGTCCTTCTAACTTACTCCTGGGTTCAAGTTAGAGGCACAGATTTTGAAACCAAGAGAAATAGACCTTAGAAATCAACAGAGAATTAGAGAGAAAAATATTATAAAATTTACAGACTAGAAAAAGCCAATTTTGCCTTTACAAGAATATGTTTTTTATTTCTGATAAAAATATTATATATTCATTACATTTATGAGCCAAATATTGACCTGACCACAACTTTTAATTATGGTGTTAGGATAAACCTGTAATTTTTTTTCCATCAGGGAATAAAGTTAAATGAAATTAGATATAAATAAAGAAGATTCTAACTTTAAAATCTTCCTGGATGCCTAGGGTTCACTTTCAAAGTTCAATAGCTGACTCGCTTGTCCACCTTCCTGATCTCCTCTAAAACAAACCTGCTTTCCCTCAAGTGCTGGCAATCATTACACGTTAACTTTTTTTTTTCTACTTTATTTCTAGACTTCTCAGTTTTATTTAATTGATCATGTTTTGTTAAAGCTGCAAATTGACTGTAGATCTATCTTCCATGATTCTTGACACACCCTGTGTATTTAAACACAATGAAAATATAAGGTTTCGTTTACAACATTGTAAGTTTGTGCAAATTCACCACTGTGACAAGGTTGAAAAGGGCATAATCAATTGATTATCTCACTTCCATCACTACCACATTGCCTTAAGAGTCTTTGACTCAAAACATGTGGGGTGTGTCGTGAAGATCTTTATGCTGAAAGCATCTTTAATTTTTTTGTAAAATATTCTTTGGTGCGGATGCACTTCCTTCATATTACCTCTAGTAAGCTGTGCACCAATACCCTGATATAGACATTCTTCCAGGCAACCTAGAACCTGCCGTTTTATTCTATTTGTTTCTTCAGTTGCTCCTAGAACTCATTTCAAATCAAGAATGAAAGTAACCATAAAAATAGGTTAGGTAAGGGAAAAGGAAGACAGAAATGCTTACAAGTTGCAAACAGGAGAAAGAAATGAGGACAATAGGGCTTCGGAAAGACTGTAAACACATTCATAAACAAACAGAGAGGCTGCCCTGGGACAACCCTCATGCTTGTCTTTGCTCAGGTTGTGCAATGTGGTCTAGTAGTCTAATGATCTGACCAGCTGAGAATTCAGGGCTGGCTCTTAGTTTACCTCAGACTCGCTGTTCTGTACTGAATGGCCATGGTTTCTTTCTTTCTTTCTTTCTTTCTTTTCTTTCTTTCTTTCTTTCTTTCTTTCTTTCTTTCTTTCTTCTTTCTCTCTTTCTTTCTTTCAACAGGTAAAATTATTTTATTTTATTTATTTTTTTATTGTGGCCATGGTTTCTTGACCTGAGTAATAGGCAGATTTCCCACTGAGAGGTTCAATGTTTATAAGTTGCAAAGGTTATGAAGGGCATTAATACAATGACAGCAAGGCTGTAGTATGTGAACAATCAATGCAAGTGTTTTTATTTGCATACAAGAGGCCCGGTGCATGAAATTCTTGCACGGAGGAGGGGTAGTCCCCTCAGCCTGGCCTGCACCCTCTCACAATCCGGGACCTTTCAGGGGAAGTCCAACTTCCAGTTTAGGCCCAATCCCTACAGGTCCCTAAACCAGCAGTCAGACATCCCTCTCACAATCCGGAACTGCTGGCTCCTAACTGCTCGCATGCCTGCCTGATCACCCCTAACTGCCTCTGGCTGCCTGCCTCATCGCCCCTAACCACTCACCTGCCTGCCTCATTGCCCCTAACTGCTCCCTGGGGAGCAGGGCCAGCCTGGGCGAGGGGCCATGGTGTTCTGCACTTTCCAACCAGGAATGTTTTAATAGGCAGTGTCCAAAAGCTTGAACTGGAAAACCTAAAGTAGAGTGTTCATATTTCAGGCATTTGGTGCTATTAGCAGGATTTCTATCCCAATTAAACTCTAATTCTGAGATCTCAACAGTCTGGACAAACTGCCCTTCACTATCTTCAAAGTTTTTTATTTGTCACTACCCCATTTTCCTCCGCTTCAAACCAAGGTAACAAAGGAAACCTTTAATTCTGATCTTCCTCGCGCAAACCTCAATTGAAATAATTTCCTGCCAGAAGTCACGTCCAAATACTGTGAGACTGCAGACTATAGGACTGACTATGTACATGCGCAATAACAGGCTCATGTTCTAGTGGTAGGCTCCCAGGTGTCTTCCACAATCCCACAATCCCACAATCCTCTGATCACATACTTCCAGTTTTTCTAGCTCCTCCTTAAGTGGTGTTTCCTTCAGTCATGTTGCAATGTCCAGGGCCTTTAGTTGGAGAGGATGTTTCTGTTCTTTGATGTTGATAGCTGTTTACTGTTTGGAATCAGTGAACTTTCAGGAGTACTGCCACTGCCATGAACATGTCGGTCCCAAGCGCACTCGTGAAACAACTGCCCATTCAGTTGACGGCTGGCGCTGACCCAGTTCACAATGAGAAAGGTACTGTGCTGAGCCGTTTTCCAATCGGATCTTCCTCTTCCTTCCCCAGCACACTCCAAACCTACTCCGGGCCGACCACCACAATGCCACAGACCCTTAAGACCTTCCCCCCTATTTCTTCAACTTTCCCCCATCAAACTCGCACCCTATCATGTTGGCTAGGGGCGCCCCTAACCACTCCTTAGGGGGCGGGGCCAGCCTGGGCGAGAGGCTGTGGTGTTCTGGTCTCTGGTCGTTCTATTCGTTCCACCGTTTTGGTCACAGGGCTTTTATTATATAGGATTTAGAATCAAACACCAATCCTCTTGTCCTATACAGAGTGTTTGCCTTTTAACTTTATTGAGGTCCCTGGTTATCTAGGCCATTTGGAAAGGGGTGAGACTATGTGTGAAGAGCAAAAGGAACCATCTATTGACAGTCTGTGGTGGTTTCCTGTGTTTTGTGTGTCCTCTCTCCCCATCCCAGCTCTGATCTCTCTCTCTCTCTCTCTCTCTCTCTCTCTCTCTCTTTCTCTCCCTCTCTCTTTTGCCTTAGGGATTTATATTGCAGTGTCACATTTTATAATTAGCATGACTAGTTATTTGTATTTTTCTCAAAATGATATATCGTATTTACATATTATAAAGAAAGACATTCAAACAGATCTTAAGTTCTCATGAAATGCAACCATGTTTAAAGAAAACCACACTTCTATTAAAATCCCATGGTACTTGAAGCTGGAAGCTGTTCAGTTTAGCTGAGCTTGCTGATCAGTGAAATCCATAAATAGTCAAGAGACTCCAGCCTGTGGTAAAGAGGAAGTTAAATAGACTTATCTCGTGACCCAAAATCACATAAAAAATTGAATTGCAAAATAATTAACTTTTTACTTGGTATTTAAACAAAATATTATGGAGTGAGAATTTTGTTATTTCTGAAGGGGATTTTCATCTCAATGTTGGACTCAAATAAATTTGGAAATATTTATGCTTTCTTTGATTTCAAAGTGCAGGCTGTAATAAGAAAATTATTGTTCTTGCTTTTTTAAATCATGTAATCACTCAAGAAGAAATACATCAAAATGATCTATTAAGTTTTATGAACAAGTTAAAATATAAAAGTGTTACTTCTTTAAAAGGTATATTCCATGTTTAGTAATTTAAAAAAATGTTTACTATTGTTTTACCATAGAACTCATTTCTGGCTTACAGAGCCCAAAAGGCGGTCTGAACCAATAATAATTGTTTGTCTCTCTCTTTTTCCTTTCCTCTCCTTTCTTTCCCACAATTCTTTCTTTTTCTTTCCCTCTTCCCCCCCTTTTCCCCCTTCAACATATTTGAGTACCACTGTGTACCTGACACAGTGATGCTGAGTACCTTGGATTTAAAGGTGAAAAAGGCCCAGGGTGTGCAGAGAGCAGTGTAGGGAGATAGAGAACAGGAATGCCACTTACCAGAAGGACTGAGACACAGAGACAACCAGGTCACAGGAAGGAGGGCTTCAGGGAGAGTTTCTCAGGAGAGGGGAGGTTGGCAGTGATATTAAAAGACAGGGAGTGATTATCTAGGTACTGGAAGAGTATGGAAGCTGGAACACACACATGGAAGCACAGAAAGAGAATGCATCTAATTTATTTGGAAGAGAAGGAAGTAGGGAAGTAAGAGATAAAGTTGGAGTCTGATACAGGGGCAAAGGCTTTCCATGCCATGCTGCTGCAATTTGGGTTGATTCCTATGGGCAAATGGAAGCCACTGAAAGTGATTGGCTAGAAGAATGACAGGACCAGGTTTGTATTTAAAAAAAAATCACCCAGTTTCTCCTAGCAATTAAGAGCTTCTGGGAGATACCATGTCATATAAATATAATTTTTTCCCCAGAATAAACCTGGGCCTATGCATTCATTCATGCAGGAAGCCTTTATTATTTTATGCAGGCCCGCTAGCTTAGCACCGTGAAGACAAAAGGGGATAAGACAGTCACTGTAAAGTTCTCAGCATCTCTCTTAAATACCACTTTTTGTAAGGTATTCTTGCTATTCACTAGTGACCCCCATGCATTGTCTATAATATCTATTTTGTGTATGACGTAATTCCACTATTCTAAAAATCCCTCTTTTGTTTGAGATGCAAAAACTCCAATGAGTTTAATAACATCTATTCTTCCTCTTCCTCTTCCTATGTAATACTTTTAGTATCAATGACATCTCCCTTGATACTAACCATTAACAAAAACTGTACCAAATTGGAAAGCAACACTTCAACCTTGTAAATCTGCACAGTTCCCTGATCTAGGCATCTGAACTTCCTTCATTTCCAAGAATGTTTAAAGTACTAAAAGTTCATTTAAAAGTAAAGAAAAGAAGAAAAATAAAAGACTGATCGAACATTCTCATTCTAATTCCACTTGTAGGAAACAGAGAAAGCTAGAAATTGGCACCTATCTCAGTGGAGTGTACTAAGAAATCACTGTATGAAAGGACAGAGCATGATTTCAATCAGAAACTTCTGCAGTTGAGATTCTGGAACCAAATATAGTCCCATAGATAGACTTGGTTTAATCAACCTTACAATTAAGTTTCTGGGATTTTTAGATAAAAAAGAACCCAAATTGATCTTCATTCATATCTTGCATCAATTTCTCTAGGTTTTAGAAATTATAGCACTTGACTATTAAACAGTAGGCACTTATAAAAAAATCAATTTTCAAAAATTAGCAAATAGCTATATATATAAAAGTGAGCAGAACGACCAGTCGCTATGACGCGCACTGTGGCTGGCCAACTGGCCCAATTGGGAGTGGGGCTGGCCGGTCAACTTCCTGTGTCCCCTCCTCCTGGCCGGCCTGGCCCCAATCAGCCCCAAATTCATGCACCAGGCCTCTAGTTTTATAATAAAATAGTTTAAGAAAAACAAAATCAAATTAGAAACTCAGGTAACACTGGAAATAAGATCACAATGGATGTCATACAAAAAACAATAATAGAAAGCTAAATGCAGAACTTGTAGCTTACACATTAATAATGCAAGGACCACCCTAGCTGTTTTGGTTCAGTGGACAGAGCATCAGCCTGAGAAATGAAGGGTCCCGGGTTCGATTCCAGTCAAGGGCACATACCTGGGTTGTGGGCTCAGTCCCCAGTAAGGGGCCTGCAGGAGGCAGCCAATCAATGATTCTCTCTCATCATTGATGTTTCTATCTCTCTCTCTCTCTCCCTTCCTCTCTGAAATCAATACAAATATTTTTTTTTAAAAAAGAAAGAAACTAAAAATGCAAAGTTTAAAAAAAATGCAAGGGCCATATATATTTATTCATAATAATTGACAGAAGATAATTTACTCTGGAATAATTGAACCAGAACTAATTGTTGCCTTATGCATTTCATTTTAATACTATAAACTGATATTATAAAGATTTTCATACTACAATTTAATGTTCTCAAAATTTAGTGTAGTATTAACATCTGATTACCTATTTATATAAAACATATTATAGATACTCTGAACAAATTGAACAAAAATTCTTTAAAATCTACCTATTTATCTATATATATTTACATACACACACACACATACACACACACACACACATTTTAATTACAGTAAAAATAGTTCAAATATTTTTGGATCACCAATTATTAATAGAGGTTCACTTTGTGGGGAAAATATGATACTATTTATTTCTTGGCAGAAAACTTCAAAAATAATAATGGAACCTGAAGAATTCTATATAATAAAAGCCTAATATGCTAAGTGTCCAAGTGTTCGACTGTTCGACCAATCACTATGATGCTCACTGACCACCAGGGGACAGATGCTCCGACCAGTAGGTTAGCTTGCTGCTGGGGTCTGCTCGATCGGGACTGGGTGAGATGGGCTGGACATGCCCTGGAGCCCTCCCATGGTCCTTCCCCAGTCCCAATCATGCACTGGTGGGGTCCCTAGGCCTGGCTTGTGCCCTCTTGTAATCCAGGACCTCTCAGGGGATGTCAGAGAGCCGGTTTCAGCCCGATCCCCACAGGCCAGGCTGAGGGATCCCACCGGTGCATGAATCCGTGCACTGGGCCTCTAGTATCCTATATATTAAAATCCTAATATGCTAAGTGTCCAGTTGTCTGTTCAACCAATCAAAGCATAATATGCTAATGATATGCTAAGGCCGCTCAACCACTCACTATGACATGTACTGACCACCAGGGGGCACACAGCCGAATGGTTGACCAGTCACTATGACGTGCACTGACCACCAGGGGGCAGACACTCCAACCAGTATGTTAGCTTGCTGCTGGGGTCCAGCCAATTGGGACTGAGTGAGATGGGCCGGACATGCCCTGGAGCCCTCCCGTGGTCCCTTCCCAGCTGGCCAACCTCCTGCATCCCTCTCCGGCCCTGATCGTGCACCAGTGGGATCCCTTGGCCTGGCCTGCACCCTCTCGCAATCCGGGACCTCTCAGGGGGTGTCATAGAGCCGGTTTCAGCCTGATCCGCAGGCCAGGCTGAGAGACCCCATTGGTGCACAAATTCGTGCACCGGCCTCTAATATAATAATAATATGAAGTGGAAGCTGTTGAGAATGCTTCAGATTGCTTGACGTTTATTTGGCTCACCAACAAAGACAGGGAGCCTTCATTGCTTTCTAGCTCCTTCTGCATAGGAGATTTGATGACACAGAACAAGTGGAATCAAGGCAATGCTAAAAATAGAAAATAAAAATAAAGAAAGAAACATGAAACCACCTCTGCTGTTCTTGGTTTCAAGAGACTTGACTCAAATTTTGCTTCCACCAATAACCAGCTTTGATACTTTGACTATGGCAGCAACTTCCTCTGAACCTGAATTTACTTACCTGTTAAATGTAGGTAGTATTTGCCCTATAAATTTTACCAATTTTTGTGAATAACAAAGAGAAACAATGAAATAAGAAATATATAAATGTGTTTTAAAATGAAGGTGCTGAAAATTTGCAAAAATGATAAGTACCATTCTTTCTGGATAGAGTTTTCTCTCTTCTTGTAATTTCTTTTCTTAGGTATTGAGAACACATAGGTTTGTCCAAGAATAACTCACCTAGAGCATTGTTGAAATAAATATTTTAAAAGCAGTTCTTTAATCATTAGAGGAAACATTTTAACTTGGTTGAGAAAAATTTATCTTTGATATTAAGCTATTCAGACAGTATTAGTCTATTCAGATATATTAGGGTAAGTATGGCCCTTTGCACATTCCAGAAGCCTCAAAGACTTGTCATTTCAGTAAATCTATAAACTGAGGATTTCTGTTCTATGAAGTTCCAGCTTATGCTTGTAGCCTTTCTGACACCTGCATTGTTGATCTCATATATTACAAGCTCTTTAATGTACAGACTTTTTGTTAGGACAGACTTTTTCAATGTTGAGCCACTAGGGTTATATTAAAACTGAGTACTGATGAGATGTCATCCTATTTTAAAAATGTATTTAATTCAAGTCAGTTCAATTCAGTAAACATTTATTTAGAGTTATTCTGGGCTGGTCAGAATTATCTCTCCCTACTAGGTACAGCGCTAGTCTATAAGGAATTAGATATAACCTGGACTCTCAAGGAACCCCCATGGCCTCTGAGATACTACCCAGCTCCATGGGGTGGCATTGGGCTTTTTAAAACAATTCTGTCACCAATTTAGTAAAATAACCATAAAAACACAGTCTTTTAAAAAATGGAGAAGTTTATTATGACTTGACATTAGATGATACTTAAGAATTATCATTAATATGATTTGTGATAATGGCAGTATGATTATATAAGGCCTTTTTAGAGATATATTAAAGTTAAAAGAGGTGAACTGATATGTGTCTGGATATACTCTTTTAAAAATTCAGAAAGAAAATTTCTGTAGAATTATTTACTTTAGTAATACAAAAAATTATGTGTGTAAAAGATCCCATGTGCATTACCAGCCCAGACCCAGGGAGTGGTTGGTGGTTATTTCTTCTTACTGATCTCCCTGCCAGTTAAATCAGGTAAAGTGGTTTTGGAGAGGAACAGGGACAAAACAGCATCATTCTTAGAGTTTGGGGCTCAATTGAGGATTTGCTACAGAACCCAGATTTCCTGCCTCCCCAGCCAGTGACCCATCCCCTCACACTGCAGCCTCTCAATACTAGTTTTCACCGGTATGGATACGCATTACAATCAATGCCACATGAAATGCCCATTATTTCAATAACCAGAACTGCCAGCAAGCTGAGCTTAGAGGCCATGTGATCCAATGGTCAGGGGAGCCGGGAAAATGCATGGGTTGGAAACTTGCCCTCAGCACATATGATTTGGGGTCTTTGCAGATGTAAATACGGATCTAGAGAAGAGATCATCCTGGAATACATGGGAGGGCCCTAAATCCAATGACAAGTGCCCCTGTACAGAGGAAGACACAGACAGAGCAGGAGGCTTTGTGAAAACAGAAGCAGAGAAGCAGAAGTTATGTAGCCACAAGGAATGTCTGGAGCCCCTGGAAGCCTGAGTGCCCAGAGGGAGCACAGCCCTGTGGACATTTGATTTTAGGCTTCCAGCCCTCAGAACTGTGAGAGAATACATATCTGTTGTTGAAGCCACAAGGTTTGTGGCAATTTGTTATGGCAGCCCTAGGAAACAGTGCAATGGATGAATTTCAAAATTATAACATTGAACAAGAAAATTCAAGTTACAGAGAAAAAGAACATTTAAATAAAATTTTTTAAAAACTGGAGGAAAAACACTTAAGAAGAAAAGAAGGCAGATGAAACAATTGTGCCAAAATTTTGATAATCATTAAATGTAGGTGATGGGCATTTGAGAAATCATTTTCTTATTCTCTCTACTTTTGTTTGAAATCTTTCAAAATAAACACATTTTAAAAATTGGTTGTTCAAATTTTCAGTCCCTTTTGTTCTCCCCCTTTACCTAGAATTAGCCTAAGCACCCAGCACAGGCTGTGCACTGGAACCCGAGTCCTCAGGTGGCATGTGGTGTCTCTGGTGTCCTATGTGCCAACACCCTTTAAGGCCTAGGTCATCTCTGCAGGGCCGCCTTTGCATAGGAGCTCAGATAGAAGTGGTGCTTTCTCCCATCTCAGGGAGCTGATAGCAAGCACTTGGCTCATAGTTCCACCAAGGTATTAACATAATTTTATGACATATAATTGTCATTTGTCTTTTTGTCCTCCTGGAGTGGAACCACCCGTAGATCGTATTTTAGTTGTCTTTCCCCTTACCGATCACACAATCTGCTCTCTCTATCAAATGAGGCCCTTCAAAATGTTTGTGGGATGGTAGAGTTATCAGTCTTCACAGTGCTTTGCACATAGCACAACTGTCCTTTTGTAACCTCAATAAGGATAGCCCCCAAAGTATATTTTGGCAGCTAATCTGTACAAATTATATTTTGACATAGAAATATGGAACTATGCAAAATTTAAGTGTGTTTGTTTATTTAACCTCATTGCCAGAGCAGTTTCTGAAGCCTCCTCATTCATTTTGGGTATTAGGTGTTTGATTGACCAGAGCCAATGGGAGTTCATTTTGGAAAACACTATAACTAGGTCTCACCTGCACAGTGCATACTATTATCATCCACAGAGTGCCTTTGATTTGCCAGGAAATCTTTTGACAAAACTCTTCTTCCTTCAGGAAAGTGTGGGTGGTGGTGCTGATGGCGCAGGACAGAGGAGCAAAAAAAAGAGACACTGCAAATAGAGCAGTGAGGTTCTGTGCTGCTGGGATGTGATTTGATTAGATAAAGCAGATTTGCTCTTTATGTACTTTCACAGAAATTAATTCTATGAATCTTTGTAAAAAGAAGTATTCTAGGGGTAAAACAAACTGTGACACTTACTAGAGGGAACTCTATGTACAAATTTAGACTTTGCTAAAATAAGTAGTTATTATGTGATCTGATCTTAATGGGCTTTTAAAATCAGCAAGGGAAATATATTTTGTTAGTTTAACACAGTTGTCAGGGCCTAATCTCGATAGAATATTTATTTGGGCACATGGCATATATTTTGAAAAATCAGCCTCCTTTGGGACTTGTACTCTTAAGATATTTGTTCAGAGATGTTCAAGCTGTCATGTGTTACAAGATGCTGGAGCCAGAAACAGGCAGGTCTGGGTAAAATGTAGTCTTTCTGTGTGTGTGTTTGACAGTTGTGGTCATATATATTGGTGTCATCTCCCTCAAGTAATCTCTACCATCTGTCGATTCAGCTGGTCTTAGGGTTCATAATTGTGTTGTTTATCTTAGGACCAAGTTGAGAGTATAATGTTAAGGTTAATATAGAATTGTCTGCAGCCTTCCTTTTTCCCATAGTCTAACCACATGTGCTTGTCCAAAGAAGGCTGGCTACACAGTATTGTACAGATTGGACCACAAGTTGTGGTTTCCAACGATGCTTGTTTCCTTTGCCCATCTGAAGCTGCCTCTTCCTGGTCCCTTTCAACCTTCAAGTAATATTGATGGTGGCTAACAATATTTGATAAAGAATTTGCCTACTCTGGAGCAATAATTTAATAAGAATTTAAAATTATTATAAAAACTAAGGAAAATGATAGCATGTAATTTATTATTCTGGACCAAAACCATTAATAAATATACATGGTGGTAAATTTGCTCTTGGGTGACAATGAAACCTCTGGCTGCTGGGTGGAAAATTGTGCCTGTGACTTGGAGTATTTGAACGCCATTTTGAGTAAAAGTCAATGGAATCTTTTTGTTAAATTTAAGCCCTATTTTCTTGGGACTGTAAATGCTATGTTTGTTATGAGACTTATTTATTTATGGATCTGTATTGTCTATGATAAGTTTATCTTCATTATTCAAATCACCTTATCATACTTTATAAGAAGCACTGTTGTGCTGAAGTCTGCATGGTTATGTAAGTTCTGCATTAACAGCAGAATTAGCATCCACTCTTCCAGCTTATGAACAACAATCTTTTAATAACAACATATTTAGATTCAGATAGACAGACAGGTGTTTAAGTAATTGTTCAGGTTTCTTTTATTGAACAGAATGAGGATGAAATGCTCTTTAAAAATTTCAATGAAAATCTTATGAAATATACTCAATCTATAATGCAAACTTTGTGGATATGGCATCCTTGGGACTATGCAATGAAGATAGTGACAAGTAAACAATAAAGCAAAAGTAAATCAATTTACCAGTCCCAGAAAGGTGAAAGCATTTGATGAAACACAACTCCACAAAGAAATGTGAAGTGCTGACAGAACTGTTATATAACCTTCAATTTATTTTAATAACACTGGAAGGGCAGATGTCATAGCTGTTCCTGGAAATCTTTTTGAGGCTTCTAGGATGTGTTCCCATTAATTTTTTTAAGGCACCTACTATATTGCGCAATCTGTAACCAGCATTGACTAATTTATGTTTCCTCTTAAGGCTGACTCAGGTTTAGTTCTCCTAAAAGAGGTTCAACTGAGCAGCCCATAGGAGTCATATGCAAAAAAAAGCTGCTTGATGCAGGACAGAGCACAGGCTCAGGAAGTTCACATGGGTCAAGCTGATTACCTCCTCTAGCTCTGGCAAACAAAGGGCTCAGCTGGGTTACCCAAGTTCATAAGGAGCTAGTGACATTCAGCTGCAGCTCTCACTCTTACTGATCAGCAGGGGACTGTCTGGGCCTTAGGTTAACTCTTCCATGCCCTGTTTTAGGATTGCAGTGAAGTCAAAATAGAAGCTGTAAGGTAACTTAGCCTCAGCTTATTCCTAGTTGTTATTCAAGAAATACAGCTTTTAAATCAATATCTAATAAACCTCTTACAAGGGGCAGCAATGATTCACTTAATTACTATAGAGGTGCTAGATAAAACACAAGTAAGTAGTATATTTGCCACATACTTGCTGATTATGCAGTAAATGTTTATTTCTGGGTAGGGTGGGAGTGGGTACGATATGATTTATCTTTCTATCAAGAATTCCCACTCCGTCTTAAATAAAGAAGGCTTCATATAATTTCCAAAAAGATAACAGCAGCATTTGTAATTCTTCCTCATTTCAAAGTGCATGTTTCCCCTGAGTTGCTCTTATAAAAGAAACCTCAGGAAAACTTTAACAACTCATCATCTGAGAAGTCTGGAACCTCCCTGGTAGGTTACAGGCAGAGCTCTCAGTGGTAAGCCAGTTCCTTCAGGCTTTGATCTCCTGCTAACACATCATGATCTTCTAGAAGTGACTAAATCTGTCTGCTTCTATAAACTTGAGAATAATAGTTTATTAATAATGAAGAATGGCTTTCTGGTAGCAATGGGAAGACTGACTAAGTCTAAAGGCCTCTAAATCATCTTTATCATCCTAGTTTTTCATTCTTCAACATTATACAGGCCCTGGAACACACATTATGCCGGATCCTTGGAATTTTCATTCAACTACTGTATTTAACAAAAAAAGATTAAGCTTCCTTTAAAGGCCAAGCACTTGTAAGATCAAAGCCCTTACCCTTAAGGAGCTCAGAGTATAGCCAGAAGACACGGAGCTCAAACAGTGTGGTCAACTCTAGGAAATCCAAATGAATGACTCAGACTCCAGGTGGATTTGGCTTATTAGGAGTTATCCAATTTGATTTCCAACTCTGTTAGATAACCGAGATAATTGCCAAATCTACATCTAAAATAAGGAAATAAAAAGACTACTTAAGCAGATTCTCTCAACCATGACTTTAATCACAAATGCAAACAGAAATCCCCAAACCTGTGGTAAGCAGTTAGAGAAACATGAGTAGAGAAAGGATGTTAGGCGAGGTACAGGAAGTCACCAGGGCAGAAAGCCCCAGGTGCCTAGCAATGGGAAAACAAGGACCTCATCCCCAGGGTAACCTTTCATCCCCTAGTATATCACTGATCATTCAATTTGGCCCCTTTTCTGGCCTTTCCTCCCCTGGCATGTTTCTAGTCATGTGGTAGATCACTTTCAGGGACCAAAGCGTGGCCTCATGTGACTCCCATGCAGGGCCTTGCATGACCAGTCTCTTAAGCGTTAGGCTCTAGAGATAACATCTAGGCCTCAGTTGTGTTTCAACTCCAAAAGCAGCAAAAACAGATAAGAAATGCCATGGTTGACATCAGGACTAGCTGATGAATATTCTATTGGGATCCTCTCATGAGATCCCCAGATGAATACCCTCAAGATGGACGGCCCAGTATGCAGCACACCTTCGCCTTTCCCCATTGCCTTTGCTCAGGTATATTTTCCTTCCTTGCCTCTCTCTTTCTCCTAAGCTTCAAGGGCCCTTGGTTTGCCTCTGTAACTTGTTTTCTGAACCCATTTCGTCTATGGCTCACTACTTCTACCTCTGTGACTTTCTTAATAAACTTTTACAGTTTGAATCTTGGATCTGAATTCTTTCTTAGCCTGAACTCAAGTACCAAGATTGCTTAACCAAGGTCCAGTCTGACTCCACTGGTCTAATGCCTGGTACTGTTTTCACCAACAACAGATCTGCTTCTTTTTGTAACATTTGACATTGTTGACCATTCTTTCTATTACGGAGTTTCTGGGAGCTGTGCCAGTGTTTTAATTTAGTATAAATGAAGTAATTGGGGGATATGCTAGTCCCAAATAATTACTAGCTCTCTACCTTTCTATCATTATACTCTTTCACTTAATGATTTCAATCACCCTGGCTTTAACCACTTTCCAAATCTTTAACACTAACACCCAGCTCTCCTTTGAGCTCCAGCTCTATTTTCACATTTACTTGCTCTGCATTTCTCCTAGTATGTCCCACTGGCATTTTTAATTCAAGTATACTAAAATCTTTCCCCAAACAAGCCTCATCTTCTGACTTCCTTTCTTCTGTATAGGGTGGGGCAAAAGTGGGTTTACAGTTGTTTGTATGGAAAACAATACAATCCTATATAATAAAAGCCTAATATGCTAAGTGGCCGGTCATCTGGTTGGCCGTTCAACCAATCAAAGTGTAATATGCTAATGATAAGCTAAGGCCACTCAATTGCTTGCTATGACATGCACTGACCAACAGGGAGTAGATGCTCTGACCAGTAGGTTAGCTTGCTGCTGGGGTCCGGCCAATCGGGGACTGAGCGAGACAGGCCGGACACACCCTGGAGCCCTCCTGCGGTCCCTCCCTGGCTGGCCAACCTCTTGTGTCTCTCCCCGGCCCCGAATGTGCACCTGTGGGGTCCCTCTGCCTGGCCTGCACCCTCTTGCAATCTGGGACCCCTCGGGGGATGTCAGAGAGCTGGTTTAGGCCTGATCCCACAGGGGGAACGCCACTCAGCCAGAAGTCAGGCTCACAGCTGGTGAGTGCAGCGGCGGTGGCAGGAGCCTCTCCCACCTTCGCAGCAGCACTAAGAATGTCCAACTGACGGCTTAGGCTTGCTCCCCCCTGGAGAGCAGGCCTAAGCCGTCAGTTGGACATCCCCCAAGGGCTCTTGGACTGCGAGAGGGCACAGGCCGGGCTGAGGGACTCCCAGGGTGCATGAATTTCATGCACTGGGCCTCTAGTAATTAATCTATAATAATAAAAGGGCAATATGCTAATTAGACCGGACATTTTTCTGGACGTCCTTCCAGACGTCATTTTGGACATCCTTCTGGATGAAGCCGGGGCCGGAGCAAAGCCCGGGTCCTAGGTACCTGTGGGCGGCCGGAGGGAAACCAGCCTGGGTCCCGGGTGCCAGAGGGAAGCTGGTGCCAGCAGCTGGGGGAATAAAGGCCTACTCTTGCATGAATTTTGTGCATCAGGCCTCTAGTAAGTAATAAAAGAATAAACTCTGTTTCACATACTCATAGCTGTATACCTACTTTTGCCCCACTCTGTATATTGATTCATTATCCACCCAGTTAATTAGACTCTAAATTTCAGAGTCATCTTTGATTTCTCCCTCTGCTTGACCCCACAATTTCTCTCCCATCAACATCTCATCAGTCTTATTTTCAGAGTTTCCTTAATTTATTTTGTATACATCTGTTATCAGACAAATCTTAAAACAAAACTGTAATTCTCTCACTTCTTCGTCACACCCTCAGGGACCACAGGGTAAATTCCAAACTCGTAAGTGTTGCATTTAAACATCTATAATTTGGCACCAATGTGCCCTTTGTCAGCCTTATTACTAATGATATCCCATGTTGTCTTTATAACCATCCTTCAAAGTTATTCCTTTCTTGAATATGCTCTATGCTCTATGGGCACTGCCTCCTTCCATCTACACTTGCCTTCTTCACAATCACTATCTGACAATTCAGATATCCATGAAACTATCACCAATTCCTCTTACAAATAACCTGTAGGCTGACTTACAGCTTTAAGTTCTACTTTTCTTAAGGAACTTAACATTCACTATCAAACTAACTACTTATGAATTTGCCTTACTTCTCAGTTTTATGAAGATAGAGGAGATTGTGTGTTATTGAAGTTTAAATCTTCCTCAGCATCTAGGACAATACTTTGTAGAGAGTAGATGGTCAATAATATTTGTTGTAAAATAATATGAATGAAATATAATAAAGACTAATTTTTTCTGAGTAGTTTGAAATTTTTAAATACCAAAACTGTAATGAAAATAATTTTAGTTAATCATTTTCTGTATTCAAATTTCTTCAAGAGGACAGATATTCATTTATTTATTTATTTATTTATTTATTTATTTATTATTTCCTATAGAATTAAAGACAGCAAATGGCTTCTAAATGAGATTTAGAATTTAAATGTGAATAATTAATAACTTGAGAACAAATATCCCATTGGATTGCAAATAGAATGGGAAAAATCAAATAGTGTAATCAAACCATTCTCATTTGACTCTCAATTAATAACTTATAGTAACAAAGTTTTCCTCAGGAATATTAACAGCACTGTCCAAGCAGGAATTTTCTGAGATCACATCTATTCAAGAAATTAGGAGTAACAAATAAAACACATAAAGTAGTTTTTGGAAAACATAGATATTTTATTAACATAACTAGTAGCCCAGTGCACGAAATTCATGCACTGGGGTGAGGTGGGGGGAAAGGGGCCCCTCAGTCTGGCCTGAACCCTCTCCAATCTGGGACCCCTCAGGGAATGTCCGACTGCCTGTTTGTGCCCACACTTTTAACAGATGACAGCTCCATTGTTGTTTCTTTCTTCTCATATTTAAAACCATTGGAATTAGTAGGTATTCAAAGTGTGTATACATTTTGGGGAGACACCCTGTATATCTCTAGTCAGCGGTGAAAGGAACCAACAGTGGATTTGGAACCCCCAGACAGGGAACCTCACTCACTCCCCGCATGTCTCCCCAATTCATTTTCCACCTTCGTGGGCAGCGGGAGAACCAATGTTTTCTCTCATTAGCTCCAAAAAGCACGTCCTGTCATCTGCTGCCCGGCAGGAGTGCGCTAGGCCCCAAGCAAGCAAGGCTCAGTCAGGGCAGCCTTCGCTCATGGGTGCTGGCACCCAAAGTGCACATTCCTCCTCTGCAGTCGCCCTGACTATTCCACTGTTTCACTGAGAGGACAGAACTCCTCGCCGCCTCTGGGTTCTTGATCTTGAACGCTGACCGAAGGCACCTCAGCGAGAGCCGCCAGCACCCACCAGGTGTGTCTGTCTGCACCTGCTCCCACCTCAGCACCTGCATTAGCCCCACAGAGGTGATCTTGTCGCTGAAGCTGCACTGGCCTCCATGGGAACAGGGTGTCACCACTCCACCCTCTCACTGTCATCTCACAGGAGCCCACCCTCAGCACCCAGAACACCCAGACACTCTCCAAAGGACGTGAGCGTGTCGGAGGGGACAAGTGCACATCCTATGGGAGACTTAGGCATGCTGGGGTTGATGGAAGTGAGGCGGAGGGGCTGGGGGAACTTGTGCGCGGCTTGGTCAGGGACTATTGCAGGTGCGTGTGGGTGACAGCACACTGGGGGATGTTAGCACACAAGGGAGGGAGAAGAGGATGTGCACACCGGAGGCCTGTGGCTTTGCAGATCCACAAACCCTCATGGTGCGGCCAGGAGGACGTCAATCTGGCCCGTCATGGTGGCTGTCCCTGCGGTCCCACACCTTCTGGGCCAGAAGGCGAGACTTGCGCAGCCACTCCTCCTCGTTGATGGCTTGCAGGCGCTACTTCAGCTTGGCCCGCAGGCTCTGCTTGGCACACTCATGGCTGCCACCACAGCCATGTGGGGGAGTATAGGCTGCCCTCCACCGGCCCGCAGGCCCACCTCCCCTGCCCAGAGGCTCTCTACGTGCTGCCCACAGGCCCGGAGCAGCCTGAGCAGGCCGGGATGCCAGTGCGAGCTGCTCACCTGCCCAGAGTGACCAGGGCAGGGCAGAAGCCAGGCGTCCCACCCCACCCCGGCCGCTCCTTGCCTCCACATGCTGCACACTGGCCTGGAGTGGCCAGGGCTGGGTGGAAGCCAGGCGTCCTGCCCCGCCCAACCCCGGCCGCTCCGCCCCTGTGCACACTGCCCACTGGCCCGGATCAGCCGGGGGGGGTGCGGGATGCCTGCCCCCAGCAGCTCGGTGCCTGTGCATGTGCATGCTGCCCACAGGCCCGCCATCTTTGTTGTGTTAATTTTCATATCACTCCGATAGGCTGGTGGGCGTGGCTGATGGGCATGGCTTGAGCATAGTGGAGGGACTGCTAATTTGCATGTTTCTCTTTTATTATATAGGATATGGTGAGACAATTAACAAATTAAATATTATGTCAAACCCTAAAAGAAAAATGGGTTTTCTATCTTTATATACAATTAGAGGCCTGGTGCACAAAATTTGTGCACGGATGCGGTCCCGAAGCCTAGCCAGTGATTGAAGCGCAAGCATCTGGCGTGGAGGGCAGGCCCCAGCTGACCTCTGGGCCCTGGGCAGCACCTAGGCCTGCCTCCGCCTGAGTCACAGTGTCCGAGTCCCCACACGGAGACATGGTGAGTGTGGCTGGACGCTGTGGGCCAGGGAGCAGCATGGGCCTCTGGGCCACCCAGCAGCACTGCACGGAAGCCAGGTGGGCAGCACACTCTCTCCCGGCTGTCCTTACAGACCGGCTTCTGCATGAACCCACAGGGAACTTGACCAGCCCCTTCGGTCCTGGCGGCTGCAACCTGGCTAACCCGGAAGAGGCCGCATGGGTGCAGAGAAGGCTCCTCATGGGCGCCCGGCACCTGAGCGCTGGGGCTTCCCCAGTGCGCGAGCCTTGGTGTCCCGGGGTAGGGTAGCAGAGGGAGTGAGATCGAGCTCGGTGGACACCCTGCATTCTCACCGTACCTCTGTCCCTGTCACCCCTGCTGCCAGGTAGCCAGTGAGAGGTCACAGCCCCCCGCCCGGGCGCCACAGGAAGTTGGTCACCACCCCCTGGTGGTCATATGCATGTCATAGTGAGCGGTCAAACTCCTGGTCTCCCGAGGGGACAATTTGCATATTACGCTTTTATTATATAGGACTAGAAAGACTAATTTGTGTGGCTTATGGTAGAGAGTATGAAGAAATTGCAAAACTACCTTTTGAAAAGGAATAGTGACAAATTTGGCAATATGGTAAAATCACTGTTGTAAAAAATACTATAGAAATACCTATCATATAGATGCACATTTTTTCATATTTGAAAAAATAAAATAAAATTGAATTTTGTCTAGTATCTGATTTTAATCTCTAGGTTTGAATCTGTCACTTCTAGGTCATTAGAAATGTATTTATTTGCTGACAATGTTCTTGACATAAAATAGCAGGATTTTTGTTGGGTATTTTCCCTTCTCTGGCAGTTAACTTTTTATTATTACTCCTATTCAGAAGTGAATAGTTCCTATTCAGAATTGTTACAGGATATAGGTATGAGATTGTGGCACTTATCATGCTTCCAGTATACTACTTTGCCATGACCTCACTGAACCATTGTTTGCAGTGTCTGGTTATGTTTTTTGTCTTTTATTCCTACCTGCAAACTGACCCGTGTTTTTACTTAATGGGGTGACTTCAGAGGAAGCTGATCTGTCTGCCCTCTGGTTTCCCAGAAGATCATAATTATGCTGCAATTGAAATTGCGAGGTAACTTGAAGTCATCACTTACCAGCCAGTTTAGTCATCTCAGTGTGGATAAGTGCACCATTATGTCTCATCTCGGAAATCTGGCATCACTCATTCTTCTTACAAGTTTATTTCAGTTCAGTGGAGTTACAATAAGCATTGCTTCAATGTTGTTATGTGGGAGACTTAATATTAAATCACCTGTGAGCAATCTATTTTAACAAGCCCCCTGGTGATTTTGAAACATGCTAAATTTGAGAGCCACTGATTTAGGTAATTAGCAATAACTGCTGGTACAGACAATCCCCAAATCTCAATTGCTTAACACAACAAAGGCGTATTTCTTGCTCACATCACATCCAATATGGGTCAGATAGGGTCTCTCTGTCTTATTGTGACATTTTGAACACCTGGCTTCCAAGTTGCTGAGAAAGGGGAAAAGATCTGAAGGATTGCTTGGGAAGAGTTTATGAGCCAGGCTTACGTCATATCTGCCCACATCCCGTCTGGTAGAATCTAGTCACATAATTGCAACATCCTAGAAGGAAGGCTGGGAAGTGTAGAGGAGCACATGGTTACTTATAAGAGCTGACAGTGAACCACAAGCAGGATCAGATACACATTACATGACTTCCAACAGCAGATAGGTGTACTGAGAATGTCAATGGACCCCTAGTACTGAACCACTCATTGCTTTGAAAGCCGTTGTCCATTTCCAATTGACCCTTTCATCAGCATGGGTTCTCTTCATTTCTTCTGGCGCTTTATCTCTGAATCAGTCTGTGCCAGGCTAGAGCCTGATAAAACATAGACATAGACAGAGACATACATAGACAAAAAGAGAAATAAAAGGGCTGGTTCAGACTGTACTGAAGGGTAGAAGTGAAAGATTATTATCTTCCAAATTATACTCTTCCCACCCTTGATCCCAGAGTTAACCACCTGACACACATGTAGTTCTTCTGGTATTTAACTCCATAACTCTCAATGAGGAGTCATAAGTTCCAATTTCATAGAACCAGGCAGGAAGTATAAACAGATCAAGCAGGCCACAAGTAGCTACAGATCAAGCAGGCCACAAGTAGCTTAGCTGGAGGACTGGAGGGTGTGGACAATGGATTAGCACAGGCTTCATCTAATGGAAGGCTGTTTGCCAGTTCTGGCCAATTTTTCCCATGCAGGATTGCAGCCTCAGTGTTGCTAAATCATTTTCCATTCCTTTTTCTAAGAAAAACCAGAAATGTGAATGCTTTAGTTAAGTTTCTTTATTTTTACAAACACTGTGCTGGATATAAAAAACAACAAAAGGACTTTCAGTAGAATTGGCTGGTGGGCCACCAACTTGCAACCTCATGCTAAACTGTACATTCATACCTCTACTAGAGGCCCGGAGCATGAATTCTTGCACCAGTGGGGGTCCCTTGGCCTGCCCTGCGGGGATCAGTGGACCTCTGTGCTGCTACAGCCCGCCCTTACCCACCAGCTCATCGGGCTCCAGCCCGCTGTCCGAGTAGATCCTGCACAGCACGAAGTAGTGTGTGAAGTAGAAGGTGGCCAGGGAGGAGCCTGAGCCTGGGCTGGGTGCTGCGCTGCTCCTGCTCATCTGGCCCCACTGTACCTGCCGCCGCTGCAGCTCAAGAGCACAGGGAGAATATCTGCGGGAGAGGCTCACGCCTCCACAGCTATGCTCGCCAGCCTTCAGTCTGGTGTCTGGTGCCCGTCTGTCAGCTGAGCAGTGCTCCTGCTGTGGGAGCGCACTGACCACCAGGGGGCAGCTCCTGCATTGAGCTTCTGCTCCCTGGTGGTCAGTGCATGTCATAGCTACCAGCTGGTCGTGCTGTCGTCTGGTCATCCAGTCATCCGGTTGTCTGGTTGCTTAGGCTTTTATATATATATAGATTGTGCATTAACGTCCTATAATTGTTTAACAATTGTAAATCCCAAAATTTATAACTTAAAATAACTTTTTATCTTTTCACTAGAGGCCCGGTGCACAAAAATTTGTGCACTTGGGAGGGTCCCTCAGCCGGGCCTGTTCCCTCTCGCAGTCTGGGACCCCTCGGGGGATGACCACCTGCTGGTTTAGGCGCGTTTCCCAGGGGATTGGGCCTAAGTTGGCAGTCAGACATCCCTCTGGCAGCCCAGGAGCCCTTGGGGGATGTCCACTTGTCAGCAAGGAGCAGGCCAGGCTGCAGTCAGACATCCTTAGCGCAGCTGAGGAGGCAGGAGAGGCTCCCACTACCACCGCTGTACTGGCAGCCATCAGCCTGGCTTGTGGCTGAGCAGA
>NW_005356635.1:2287558-2292391 GCF_000412655.1 Myotis brandtii
GGGTGAGGGGTTGAGGGCCATTTTCAGGCTGGCCACACCCCCTTCAGGGTGGGGGTCCCCACTGGGGTGCCTGGCCAGCCTGGGTGAGGGGCTGAGGGCTGTTTGCTGGCTGGCCAAACCCCACAGTGGGGACCCTTACCCCATGAGGGTGTCACCAGCCTGGGTGAGGGGCTGATGGCTGTTTGCAGGCTGGCCACAATCTCCAGCCACCCAAGCTCCCAGTGGAGGCTGGCTGGAAGCAGGTATCTGGGATTTATTTGGCTTCTATAATTGAAACTTTGTTGCCTTTTTCAGAGGCCACAGCCGGCCAGGGCAGGCGGGAAGCTTGGCTTCCTCCATTGCCAGGGCAACCAAGCCTCCTGCTTGCTCCAGCTCCATGGCTGCCGGCTGCCATCTTGGTTGGGTTAATTTGCATATAGTCTCTCTGATTGGCTGGTGGGCGTGGCTTGGGCATAGCGAAGGTACAGTCAATTAGCATCTTTGCCTTTTATTAGTGTAGATGTGGAAGCTGATGAATTTGATAATTTTATGCTCACTTTTTACTTCCAGTTGATTGCTACCCCCTTACATTTTTATTAGTTATGTTATTAGTATACTTGTGTTTTATTCAGAAAGGTTGCATTCATTAACTCCTTATGTCCTATTATTAAGTTAAGAAAATAAGTGCTTCTTCATAACTTTCATCCTCTTTCTCCTCTATACTTTAGTTCTATTAACTGTATGATTATTTTTACATTGACCAAATTCATATCATTTAAATTCCATACCACTATTATATTTAATTAAATATTTGATGCTTTATCTATACTTTATATTCTAGAATTGAGAAACAATAAATGTTTTCAACATTACAATTATAGTAATTATTAATAACCATATAATTAAGTAGATCTTATTTCACTAAACCCGATCAACTTGACAAATGATGTTCCAGTAGTGAAGGTCAAGTGGATCTCCTTCCTTGCACTGAGAAGTAGTCCAACATTATCCCACATTGCACTTTTTAAGATATTTGATTCAAAAACACAGACACACGTCTTTGGTCTTCCATGAGTTTCCAATTTTCTTTATCTGTTAAAATCATAATATACAGCTCAGCCAGTGTGGCTCAGTGATTGAGCATCGACCTATGAACCATGAGGTCATGGTTAGATTCCCAGTCAGGGCACATGCCTGGGTTGTGGTCTTGATCCCCAATGGGGGGCATGCAGCAGGCAGCCAATCAATGATTCTCTCTCATCATTGATTCTCTCTCATCATCTCTCCTTCTCCCTTTCTCTTTGAAATATATATTTTTAATAATTATAACATACAGACACTCTAACTGGCTTCCACATAAAGAAATGGATCAATATCTGTATGGATTAATAATTATTGGGGTATATGTTCAATTGACACTGATCTTCTTTCTCTGAGAAATTTACCTCTAGATGTCTCTAGCTACCTCCACCTTTTAAAAAAATATTGCAACACCTTTGCCACTTTGAGTGGTCAGCTATCCAGTGAAGAGTGGATAGCTGACTACACTGAGTCAATCAGATTCTGTCTCTGAGGAACTGATAGTCATCTAGTTAGTCCCTAAACATAAATGCAGATGTGTGACATGTAAAACATCCCTGGATGAGCCACCCATGGAAAGAGAAATGACAAACAGGAATGGTGAAAACAGGCACAAAGAATCAGAAAGATAAGAGACCATATATAGAGAAAGCTTAAGTGATTGATAGATTAGATAGATGACAACAGATACTGTCTGGTTTAACAGCTTTTATTATTGACTAGAAGCCTGATGCACAAAATTTGTCAAGAGTAGGCCTTCCTTCCCCCGGCTGCCAGCACCGACTTCCCTCTGGCACCCGGGACCCAGGCTTTCTTTGCAGCCTGGCTTCATCTGGAAGGTCGTCTGGAAGGTCATCCGGAAAGAAGTCCAAAAGGATGTCCAGTCTAATTATCATATTATGTTTTTATTGTTATAGATTATTTCAATTTCTTTATAAGTGTGGGGTTTGTGAGACTCTTCTTGAATTCTTATAATGAAATGTCTCTCTCTCTTTCCCCCTTCTTTTTTTTTTTTTTTTTTGCTTTAGCTGGGTTGAGATAGTCTGCTACTTGCAACCAAAAGAGATTAAAATAAAACAGAGCATACAATGGAACAGGGAAACTATTATTGCCAAGTACATGAATAAAAGAAATGCAGAGACTGCTGGGCTTACATCTGTGTAAAGAGAACAAATTGGCTGTGCTTAACTCTTTTGCTCTAATTCTAAGTTAGTTTCCAGTATTTTTTTTTATTAATACATAAGAAGTGCATCTTTGACAATTTGCATAATAAGTCTTCAGCAAGCATCTAATTTCTGAAAGTTTAGGAGATATACTTTATTTGGTTAAAGTGTTATAAAGTGTTATATTTTATGTAACATAAATGATAAAAACAGGCTTTTAAAAAATATATTTTTATTGATTTCAGAGAGGAAGGGAGAGGGAGAGAAGGAAACATCAATGATGAGAGAGGAAGAATCAATAATCAGAATCCTCAAGCAGGAATTGAACCGTGCCCTGGTTTATAGGTTGATGCTCAACCACTGAGCTATGCCAACTAGGCAAACAAGTTTTTATAAAACTCACTAAATAATTCTGAATGAGCTTAGTAGAATGTAGCGTAATGTCTGATAAATAGTGTAGGTACCCATTAAATGTTAGCTCATGCTCCTTTTTCTTCTAAAATTAGATTTTTTTCATTGATTACTTGATTTACTCAGGAAACATTTAAATACCAAGAACCATATCAAGTCCTGGGACTATAAAGCCTTAACTTCAGAAAGGAATCCGGTTAGCACTGCATAGGAGACACATCGAGACAACTATTTTCAATTCAACTTGCTAAGGACTACAACAGAGGGATGAATATAAATTTACAGGAGCACAGTGAAAGAGCAACTGCTTGGCTGTGAGGGAAAGATGACAAATTTGCCAGTTCTACCTTCAAAAAAGTCCTATACAGTCTATGTCCCCCAACTTATTATTTGTAAAATAAGTCTAATAAGAATTTTGTCTTTGGTTTTTATGGTGGTTTAAGGAGGCAATAAAAAATTATTACACCTGCCCTGGAGTATCATCCCATACACCAAAAGGTATGTCTAATAATTTTCATTTTAAATTCCCATTTAGCTATTTTGTTGATTAGTGAATCCACATTATTGACTTAGTCAAATCTATTGGTTTGGCGACTTTCAGAATAAAAATATAAAATAAAATAAAAGAGTTATAACATTAATATACTTTGGTTTTTCCTCTAAATAATTTGAAAGAAAGGTGGAAGTAGTTAAACTTCAGCCAAAAACTATTTAAAATTAATTTTATACATATTTAAAGATAATACCTTATTAATGTCTCATTTTGGTCTCTGCAAATATATGGAACACAATATATGAATCAAGTTGTTAGCACTTGATTCTTAATGTCATTACTTTTCAGGTCCAACTTCTAAAGAATATAATCAACTTCTAAGTACAACACAGAGAAAATGACACTAGGAGGCTAAGTTATGACTATATGACACAAACAATAAAATTGATATTTTGGGCCTCAGATGGACACAAGCACACTTTTTTTTTTTTGCTCTGAGATATGTCAAATTCTTATGAACTGAGTTTAAATTTAAAAGCGTTTTTTTCCAAACTCTTTTACATTTGCCAGATTCCATCACCCATATTTTTTTTAACCTGGCAGATAAGCCTATTGACACACCCTCACCCAAGGGTTTCTTTCAGTTCCACACTCCTGTCAAATACTTATTCTGCAGGGCATGCTAACCTTTGTGACCTCATCCTGGCATGCTGACCTTGCTGACCTGACCTCCTTGTGCAGAGACTTTTGACCTTAGGATCCCAATCTTTCACTTCACATTTGAATTCTGATACTTGCCAGTTTTTCAGCCACTGAGTGAAGGCCATTGGGCTCCAGGTGTGCAGTTTTTTTGCTCAATTAACACTCCAGCTGCATCATTTTCTAATAGGAAGAACAGATATATAGGTCTGAATGCAACCTCTCACTATTTCCAGCTTACAGGATCTTCTCCAGTCCTTAAATTCAAGGAAGGATTTAGTTAAAGGGGTAAGCAAACCCAGCAGGGCTTTCTCTCTGATATGCAGGAGCTCAGATATGCAAAAGTCTTGATCAGCAAAGCTTGAGAAGTGCTTGCTTTTCTCCCTTTGGGATTGACCATTAACTTACTTGTAGGCATTCTCAAGTAAAGATGTTTTTCTGGTTGCTTCAACTTCAGTCAATAAGTGGCTTTTTCTCAGCAAGTGTTAATAACACTCCACAAAAAAATTGCAATGTGAACTTATTTTATTTAGCATTAGCTCATTAGCATTTGTAAGGGACAGCCTCTGGTATCCACATGGAGTTTCTGAATTTCTTATTTATTCTCTCTGCCTTCATATCTCTTCCTACTTCACAAGAGTCTTCATAACTGCATGAAAATCTTCAAAACTCACTTTATTGTATGAGTCAAGAGTTTTCACTGGGGTCCATGTCCCATCTTGGTGACTGCCTGCTGCTCAACATTTCCCACCATTATTTCTCAGTGTAATTATTTTGTCACCTCCTTCAATATGCTTCCATGTTATTTATTTGCTCCTAGTATCACTATTTTTGTCTCCAGTATTTTTTCTCCCTTCAACAACTTCCATTTGCAATGCACCTTTAAATTTTAAAATCCCCTTCCTCCAGAGATTCTTGCTGTGGTTTACTTATACCTGACTTATCTCTTTCCTATTATTACATTTTATATATACTAGTGACCCGGTGCATGAAATTTGTGCATGGGGG
>NW_005356635.1:2292818-2298216 GCF_000412655.1 Myotis brandtii
CCCAGTCTAATTAGCATATTACCCTTTTATTAGTATAGATAGAGGCCTGGTGCATGGGTGGGGGCTGGCTGGTTTGCCCTGAAGGGTGTCCCAGATCAGGGTGAAGGTTCCCTTGGGGGGCGGGGCGGCCTGGGCAAGGGGCTGAGGCAGTTTTCAGGCTGGCCACGCCCCCATGGGGTGGGGGTCCCTGCTGGGGGGACTGGCCAGCCTAGGTGAGGAGCTGAGGGCTGTTTGCAGGCTGGCCACAGCCCCCAGCAGGGACCTTCACCCCATGGGGGCGTGGCCAGCGTGGGTAAGGGGCTGAGGGCCATTTTCAGGCTGGCCACACCAAGGTTGGGGGTCCCCACTGGGGTGCCTGGCCAGCATGGGTGAGGGGCTAATGGATGTTTGCAGGCTGGCCACGCCCCTCAGTAGGGACCCTCACCCCATGGTGGTGTGGCCAGCCTGGGTGAGGGGCTGAGGGCCATTTGCAGGCCCCTCCCTCAGCAGCCAGCCCAGGCGACCCATGCCTCCCATGAGCTCAGGCCAGCTCTGTGGCTGCCGCCCACAGGCCCCTCCTTCAGCGGCCTGCCCAAGTGGGCAGGAATTTTGGCTTCCTCCATCACTGGGGACGACCCAAGCCTCCTGCCTGCTCCAGCTGGCTCCGTGGCTGCCACCATCTTTGTTCCACTAATTTGCATATTCTCTCCTGATGGGCTGTGGGGTGTCGCAGAGGTACGGTCAATTTACATATTTGTCTATTATTAGTGTAGATATCTCCTTTCAATAAGAGGAAGGAGAGAAAATGGTTTCATCATCTCAAGTATTTATTATGGCTAAATCCTAAATGTATACAGCTAAATATTTACTAATAGTTTTATAAACTTTTAGCTCCACTCTCACTATGGATTTAATGATAATGACAATATTAATTGCTACCATTTTTCAAGTCTACTGCATTCCTTTACATATCACTTTTTAATCATAGCAACAATCCTCTAGTAGATACATTTATTTTATAGAAGAGAAAACCGAATTTTATCAAAGTTTTCTAATGTTACCTGGGTAGTAAGTACTGGGGCTGGATGTGAACTCAGATTTGTCTAATATCAGAACACAAGCACTTAATTACTCTGCTGTGCTCCTGGCTACTCAAGCACCTGACCCTTATTAAGCATCTAGTAGAGATCAGACTCCATAGCTAAGGGCTGGAGACAATAAAGTTCCTGTATGTCCCCATAGATATTGTTAGACAAAAGCAGAGCAAGGACCAAGGACCATGGACCAGAATCTCACCAGAACAGAAAGAATGCCTAGCAAAGAGTAAAACTGGGAAAACAAGAACCTCACCCCCAAGGTAACCTATCCTCTCCTAGCTTATCACTGGTCATGTGGTTTGGACCCCTGATCTTTCATATTGCTGGTCAGGCAGTTTATACCCTCTGACCTTTTCCTCCCTAAAGATAACATCTAGGCCTCAGTTGTATTTCAGTTCCAGGTCCACAGAAGCAGCAAAACCAGACAAGTGATGCCGTGGCTGACCTCAGCACCAAGTACATTGACTGATAACCCCTGCCCTGGCACCGACCAATCAGTGGAGACCACAACCCTGAAAGGGCAGATCTGGAAAACTGATTAATATTCTATTGAAACCCTCCCCTGAGATCTCCCCTAAGATTTCCACCTGCAAGAAAGAGATAATTACACTCAGGACAAAGGACCCAATGCATGCTCTGCCTCCAAGGAGCAAGCCCATGCCATTCCCCCATAGGCACGTACCCCCCAAACTCTAAGGGACCCCGTAAGACTTGCAACCAGAAAAGAAATGGGCAATGGCAGCTCGTCCCGGGCTAACCTCCTGAACCTGTCTCCAAGGTCCCCTTTTCTCTGATTTCTCAGTGAGCCAACACAGCCCAGCCTAGGCTCTCCTGTTGCTTCTCCTATGGCCTTCCTTGTTTCACTGTCCTAAGTCTATTTTTGCTGCCATCATAGACCCAATACCCTTTGGCTCAATGCTATGTAGCCCTTCCCTTTGGATATCCCCATCTCCCATCCCTTTTTCTTAAATAAATTTAATCACAGATATAATTTGAACAAAGAGGTAAATAGCAAACTGTGTGGAACTACTTGGTAAATAAGACTACTTGGTAAAAAAGAAGTGACAGAACTGAATCAGCAGTGGGAAGAAAGAGCTTGCCCAGCCTATGAGTGATAGGGTGGCTCTCCAAGTGGAAGGAGTTATGGATACAAAGGTGTTGAAGCAAGAAGGGTCTTGATGCCAGAGACCGAGGTCAGGATTAGCTGGAGAGGAGGCTTCAGAGTAGGAGGCTCATAGACGAAAAGACTTGTGTAAAGACAGAGGGTGTTGGACTTTATCTTTTGACATTTTGTTGTCTTTGTAACACGCTCTCTCTGCATGATTCTTCCTCCTGATTCAATGCCAAAGGCCTTTAGGAGAGGGTCAGTATCATCTCAATTGCTTCTATTCCCTTCTAGATGTTAATCCAGACAGAAAGGGATCCATCTACCCATTGAAGGCTGTGGATTCCTTACTATATTTTCTGAGCGTAAACCTGGGAACAGCTTCTATCTGGGAAGTGCAAGATGACTCCTGGACATGTGGAATCCCCATTCCAAAGGAAGTTAACTGGCTACTGTTTAAGAGTGTAATGCTTATGGAACTTGTATTAAAACTGTGAGAGAGGCCCCGCAGTGGCTTTAAAATAGAAAATAAACCTGGAGGAGGTGAACATAGTACAAAATAAAACTGGTAATTGAGGGAGGAGAAAGCATCATAGTCCATACCTACCAGCTTAAATTTAGTGAGGGGCAGTGCTTTTATCACCATTACAGTAAGATCACTCCTCCGCACTAGGACAGTATGGAAAATAAAGAGCTTCGGTTGGAGGTGATCTAAGTTGAAAGTGAGGAAAATCAGCTTGCCCAGACCCAGCTCCACCATGGAACTGACACTTTGGATACTGACTTTGCTTCTAGTTTTAGTGAATCCCCAGCTGCACATCTTCCAGGACTGGATTAAGGGAAATGGGACTTTGGAAACACAGGTATGTAATTCCATGCAATTAAAAAATCACTCATCCTCCCATGTGAGTCTTAAAAGATTGTTTTTCTCAAATATCATAGGTACCCCAGCCATTTCTCTGATAAATTACTGTGCAAAAAGCATTTGGAACAGTGTTGGTACACAGGAAGTCCTCATTAAATGTTAACAATTATTTCATTCTTTTTGAGTCCATAAATTTATTTCAGCAGTGTACAGATTTTTAAGAGATGTTATTTGAGTGTATAACACAATTGTTTTAAAGAGGATTAAGATGATAGTTTGACATTCTTCTGCTCCCTGTCTTATCATCAATGCAAATCACAGTATATAAAAAAGGGGAGAAGGGGACTGACCACTACACTATTAGAATTTGACACACACTCTCAGTCATACACACGCAAACACATTCTAAAGCAACATTTCTCAATACATATAGCACTGTCTCACCACCTACTTTTCCCCTTAACTTACTGAATCAGAAAAACCTGGGGTGCCCAGGAACCTCCACTTGTTTTTTTTCTAATTTAAATTTTTTATTGTTTAAAGTATTACATAAGTCTCCCTTTTCCCCTATTGACCTCTCCCCGGCCGCCCCCCGGCCCCCAGCACATTCCCTCACCCCCCACCTTACCCCTGTCTGTGTCCATTGGTTATGCTCATTTGCATGCATACAAGTCTTTTGGTTGATCTCTTACCCCCTCACCCCCCACCTTCCCTCATAGGTTGGACAGTCTGTTTGATGCTTCTATGACTCTGGTTCTATTTTTGTTCATCAGTTTATGTTGTTCATTATAGTCCACAAATGAGTGAGATCATGTGATATTTATCTTTCTCTGACTGCCTTATTTCGCTTAGCATAATCCTCTCCAGGTCCATCCATGCTTTTGCAAATGGTAAGAATCCCTTCTTTTTTACAGCAATGTAGTAGTATTCCATTGTGTAGATGTGCCACAGTTTTCTAATCCACTCATCTGATGAGAGGCACTTAGGCTGTTTTCAAATCTTAGCTATTGTAAATTGTGCTGCTATGAACATAGGGGTGCATATATCCTTTCTGATTGGTGTTTCTGATTTCTTGGGATATATTCCTAGAAGTGGGATTACTGGGTCAAATGGGAGTTCCATTTTTAATTTTTTGAGGAAACGCCATACTTTTTTTCCACAGTGGCTACACCAGTCTGCATTCCCACCAGCAGTGCAAGAGAGGAACCTCCACTTTTAACTTAGTTAAAATAACCCATATGTGGGTTATTCTCAGTAACATTAAAGTTTGAGAAATAAATGTCTTATAATCTTAAGTAAGATTTAACTAATCTGAGTAATCCAAGTTTTATATGCTGTGCTTTATAATATTTATTTGGCAATTAAGTATTTAAATGAATACATGCCAAATTTCAATTCTTTATAGTAAATTAACTTTTTTTCTTTTTTATAAATTAAACTCTTTTGGTGGCAATAGAATGCAAGTATCAAAACAAGCAATAAGACATATTTATAAGCTTAATCTGTAAGCTATTCCAACAGTTTCATCAGGATTTCTATGATGTCGATCTGGTGACATGGCCATTTATCTACTTAAGGCCAAAAGGAAGTGTTTCCTGTTATCCGCAGAGGTGGATCTTTGTACTGACTGGGCTTAGTTTCTGTGTCCCTGCGTGATTCTGTCTCTGGGTCATCTACTCTTGAAATGCTGCCAAGATGGATATTTGCCTCAAGGTGCTGCGCTGATAGGGCTTCCACGTGAACCTCAGCTCTTCAACAGGGCACTTTCCACAGTAGCCTTCAACTTAAAAGGGGGCTGCCTTTTATGTGTTTCAGAGTGTAAGTGCTTCAAGCTTTCCTCTCTGACCTTTGTCCTATTGAGTGGATTTCAATGGTCTTCCACATTTATTCAAGCTAATGACAGACAAAAGTTGAAAAAAGGGACAAATGGATTTGCCATGAAAATGCACTGTGGTGCTATTCACAGTGGGTAGTGAATTTTTGAAACTCATTGCCTCAAGATATTATAAAGACTATTATGTATAACTAGAGGCCCGGTGCACTGGCGGGGCGGGGGGATGTCCCTCAGCCCCACTTGTGCCCTCTCACAGTCTGGGACCCCTCGGAAGATAACGACCTGCTGGCTTAGGCCTGCTCCTGGGTGGCAGAGGGCAGGCCCAATCCTTAGGTGCCTGCCCCGCAACTCCTGGTCGGGATCAGAGCAGGGCCGATTGGGGAGTTGGGGCGCCGCCCCCTGTCATGCACAGAGCAGGGCGGATCGGGAGGTTGCGATGCCACCCTCAGTCATGCTCAGGGTAGGGCCGATTGGGGGGTTGGGGCACCGCCCCCTGTCACACTCAAGGCAGGGCCGAT
>NW_005356635.1:2299293-2300906 GCF_000412655.1 Myotis brandtii
GTCAGTTGCCTGGCTGCCAGCCGCCATCTTGGTTGGCAGTTAATTTGCATATCGCCCTGATTAGCCAATGGGAAGGGTAGCGAAGTTACGGCTAATTACCATGTTTCTCTTTTATTAGCTAGGATAAGTTTAAGAAGGTCTATAGCAGGTTATTAAACAAAATTGGGATGCCAGAATGGATAAGGCTCACCCCTTATCTTCAGGAACATAGTGGAGGTTGGTGGAACATTGCTTAGTGCCTTGGTCAGAGAAGTGCTCAGCTGGGGTGTATTAGTTTCCTGTGGCTGCTGTAACAAAATGCTACAGACTTGGTGGCTTAAAACAATAAAAATTTCTTTTCTCACAGTTCTGGAGACCAGAAGTTTGAAATCAAAGTATTGGCAGGACACCCTTCCTCCAGTGGCTCTCTGGAATAATCTACTTCTCTTCCAGCTTCTGGTGCCTGCTCTGGTATTTCAGTCCCTGCTTCCATCTGCCCAATACCGTCTCTGTGTGTGCCTGATCAAGATATGCATGACTGTAATGGCTGTATTTATACTGAGGATAAACTCCTCCTCTATGGCAATTTTTAACTTAATTGCATCTTTTACTATGTAAGGTAATATTCACTCTTTTGCCATATTAAGTAATATTCACAGGTCCTGCTGGGGATTAGGATGTGGGTCTATATTCTTGGGTACCCCACAAGAAGGGATCGTTGTTTTAAGCACTGCAGGGTTTCTTTTGTTCCTCTCTCTCTCTTTTTTTTTTTAGAGTCACAGGTTACTCCACCTAATATTTAAATCCTATCACAGGACTACTGACTTTAGCTTTCTGTCATTATCCTCTCCATTCTTTACATCAGTATTGAGCACTTGTTCTGCTGGATGTTAATACATAGTTGTTAAATGAAAACCAGAGTGGCCAAACCTATTTGTGAAACACTGGTTTTTAAAACAACATTTCCTGGGAGTGCTCTGAGGCTTTTGCCAATCCTCATTGTGATGTTCCAAAAAGACAATCTCGAATACTCATTTTTCAGCCTCTTTAACCACAAACTTCCCAGCTAGTGTTCCCCAGCACACCCTTTGCGAATCGATGCTCTAAAACTAATGCTTATAAGAATAACATTCAAACTTCGCCATTGTTCTTTTCTTTGGGGTCTATAGCCCTCCTCATTGCATTTTATAATTTTCTCATAATTATTTCCTCATAATTATTTGAATTATTAAAAGATTGAGCTTAGTTGTTCTTTGATTTAATAAGTTCTCTCTAGATCAGAGCAGATTTTCTTTCTTTTGGGCTTTACACGCAAGTCAATAACCTTCCCTAGAGCTATCTGGCTACTGTAACCCAAACATATACATAGTCCAAGAAAATCTGTGCATAGGCTTCTGTGATTGTGCTGGCTCACTCTGGGTACAGAGCCAGTGCTGCCTGATAGAAGTTCCTGTGTGCTCATCTGACTCTTTCAAGTCGGGCTGCCAAGTTTACAACTTTTAGAGATTAAGCAGATCTTAAAAAGAACACTGCACCCATTTCCCTAACGTCTTTTCTCTCTTCCTTTTCTTTCTTTCTTTCTTTCTTTCTTTCTTTCTTTCTTTCTTTCTTTATTTCTTTCTTTCTTCCTTTCT
>NW_005356635.1:2300967-2315446 GCF_000412655.1 Myotis brandtii
CCTTCCTTCCTTCCTTCCTTCCTTCCTTCCTTCCTTCCTTTCTTTCTTTCTTTCTTTCTTTCTTTCTTTCTTTCTTTCTTTCTTTCTTCCTTTCATTTTTTGTTGGTGTCAGATAAGAGAAGAGGAATATTATCATAATAAGTTAATATATTTCCAAGTCTTTAAATTCTCTTCTATTTTAAAAAGCTCTTTATAAAGGTTTTTACATTTTCTTCATTAGGTCATTCAATAAGTACTTATTGAATCCCCTGAAGTGCCAAGTCATGTGTTTGGTTTAGGATGGGGAGGGATATGTGAATCTGGATGAGACTCTGTCCCTGTCTTAATGGAATCCCCAGTTTAGTGGAGGACATGCAACATGAGAAAAAATACACATATATTATGAAACACACTTGAATAGCAGTATGAGGAGTATGTGATAGCAGTGAAGAGGAGAGAATGATGAACTCTGCTTGGGAGAGTTTTACAAAAGAAACATTTACACTGGGTTTTGAGGAATAAATAGAAATTTGTTATCTGTGGAAAAGTACAACCCAGGATGAAAACAAACAAACAAAAACATGGAGAGGAACAGAGTCATAGGTGGGTCTGGTGTACTTAGGAAACGATGAGAAGTAAGAGTGACTCAATTAGAGTTACTAAAGGCAAAAGTGTTATGGAACTAGAAAGAGGAAAGGCTGAAGAGTAGGCTGGTGTCCAATTGGGAAGGATTCTGATTGCCATGTCAAGAAGCTTAGACATTGTCCAGGAAATGGGGAGCCTTTGGAGGGTTTTACTTAAAGGAGTGACATGATGACATTTTCATTTTAGAAAGACAATTCTGAGACTCAGGACACATGGAATATATCCTTTAAAAGGAAGAACCTGCTAGACTACTAGTAAAGAAACGTAATCTGTTTCAAAGGTGAAGCGGTCCTGAACTGACAGTGGCATCTGAGATAAAACTAACAAGATTTATTGACCACTTGATTGATAGACCACTGAATGAATGGTTTCAATTCTCTGCATCTGATCCTGACCAATTCACCTTCAAATGGAAACGTATTTTATTAGAGAATTCTTTAAATATTTTCTCTTTATAAAATTGTTAAGTATCCTTGACAGTATGTAATTTGACTGCTACTGGCAACGTAGCAATCTTCTCAATTGTGCGATTATGAAGGACATGACCTTCATAATCTTGTCTTAATTACCTTTGACTGCCAGGTGCCTAGAACAGTGCTTTGCACTTGGTGTTGTCCAATAAATTTGTAAGATTTCATTGCATTTAATTGAATTGACTGAACAATGTGTGCTTCTCCTAATAGTGTCATATAATATGGTTGGCAAGCTCCCGAACTCTGATAGTTGTTTTATATGATAAATTGCCCATATTGTTAGTATCTAAAATGCTTTGATCTTAAATTTGTTCAGAATTCTTAAAAGCATGCCATCTGGCTTCAGTGACTCATGGAAATTTAATGTCTTGAGTTGTATTCACCACCTGTTGTTTCTTTTTTTATATTTATGCTAGTGATCATACTTGCTTTCAATGAAAAGTAATTCTTTAGCAAAAATTTTACATTTATCCTGTCAGTGATGATGATCACTGATCAAGTGATACAGATTAACATTCCAACCTTTCCTGATCCTTAAATGCAATAGCATATTCTCCAGTGAGTATGCTATTGCATTTTGAATTCTTAGCAACAATCAGCAGAAATCACTTTAAATTCTCAGACTATTCTTGTAGAGGAGTGGGTTTCCCCTATAGATTTTATCTGAATTTGGTTGTTATAATCCATCCTGAATTTCAGCAGTATTCATATCTGATGTTCTATGCCAATATTACCATCTCTTTCATATGTTCTATTTCTTCTTATGGATACTTGCGATTTTAATACTTTTTATGGTATGAAGTCTTCAAAAATGTGTGGGGCTTTCCTCACACATTTCTCTATAACAGATCAACTGGAGGACATATGATGTTGGGACATAAATACTTCTTCCTATATCTATAAGGATGCTTTTTTTTTGTATCAAGCAACAGAAACCCAACTCAAACTAGATGAAAGACAAGTGTATATTAAAAAGTTCTGAGATGGAGAAGACTTTAGCTGTAGTTCAAAATGAGTTCTTGTTCTATTTCTTTGTGAGTTTCTTGCTTCTGCCTCCTCTGTGTTGGCTTTATCTGTAGGCTGTCTTCTCCATAGTTATAAGATAGCCATCAACAATGAAGGAGGTATATGCTGTACACATCCATTAAACAAGATTACAAGATTCCTAAGTGTTGTTCTCTTTGGGTCACCCTCTAATAAGGGGGATGAGTTCATTTCTGGGATAACTGCATGAGCTGTATGTACTTCATAAGTATTACTCAGTGAAGGAAATTTGAATAGATTTGGGGAGAAAACTATATTTTTCTTCCTATGACACAGTTTTTTTTATGGTCTGAACTAGACTCCAGTGGTCCAATTGGGCATATTTCCCAGTATCCGACAGATCAGAATAACTTTTAATATATATCGTTGCATCATTTTTACTGTATATATTTTTTCCTGTTTACTCTGTTAACAATGCAAAGCTTACGGGCAGATTTCATCTCTTTAATATCTTTATTATTGATGCTCAATAGCTACTTAGGAGTCTCCTCACTGTAGGAAGTCAATAACTGTTCACTATTCTGATTATGTAGCCTTGGAATAATGTAATTTCTAGGTTTATTTTATGTCACTCTTAACTTAGGCTTTGCCGCTTGGGTCATATTGAACCAGAACTAGGAAATCAATCAATCACTAAATACATATAATATCCTGCCATGTGCCATTTGGTAGGGGTCTGGATGGGGGAGATAGCAAGAAGTATAACACGTAGTATCTCAATGAAGTATTTCAAGGCAAAAGTAAATGGGTGATGTATATTTCCCAGGTCTGTGCCTCCCCACCTTCACTTTGGGCATTCCCCTTACTCCCTCTGGTGCGCTCCCCAGGTTCCCAGTTCTATGGTGTGACTTTATGCTGTTGTGGCTTACCAGCTCTGGGAGGGCTCCTTCATGTGTTCACCAAATTATTATGGGACATCTAGGTGACTGAAGCACATGACTTGCCTTTGAGACTTCAGTCTCGCAAAAGGCTTACATATAAATAATAATGTGATGTGTGCCAAGATACAAATAAGCATCTGTCTAACCCAAGTTTCCAGAACAGGGAAATCAAGGAAGTTTTCCCAGAAACAATGATGCCTATGAACCTTAAAAAAAAAAAAAAAGGTAAAAGTCAGCCAGGTAAAAAAAAACATTGCAGTCAGAGGGAGCAGCGATGCCAGAAGCCAGGTGAAAGAACCTAGCTTTCAATGTAGTATAAATACAGTTTTATTTTCAGTTTTTTTTTTTCATGTGATGAGAACTTCTAAGATTTACTCACTAAACAACTTTCAAATACATGTTATCATTAACTGTAGTCACAATGCTGTAAAGCACATCTCCATGACAATTATTTTATAACTAGAAGTTTGTACCTTTTGACCCCTTTCACCCATTTTATCAAACCTCCCACTCCCTCACCTCTAGCAACCACCAATCAGTTCTCTGTATCTATAAGTTCACTGGTTATTTATTTATTTATTTTAAATTTCAAGTGTAAGTGAGATCATACAGTATTTGTCATACATTTCTGTACCTGGATCATTTCATGTATGTGAGGAACAGTCTCATTTTCCATGTTCTGATTCAAGTGGAATGGATAAAGTATTTGGTGATCCTAAATCACTAGTTGATATCAAGGGGGACAGTTTTCTTCATAAATATGAGAAGATTGCAGTCAGAAAAAGTCTAGGGCTATCTTTCTGCTCAGGGGGAAGGACAATTTTGCCTCTAGAGCCAGGCCTCCCCCAGAGGAACCTGGTTAGGGCAACTGCTTGCCTGGAAAGACCTGAGGATCTCTCAGCAAAACGTCTTCCCAGGGGGGTCTTCATCCCTTTCAAATTCTCAACAGTTAACTCAGTAAGTGATGGGTCAGTAAAAGTGGGGCATCCCTTTCTATATAAAGTCTTGGTGATCCTGCATCCTTGCCCGAAGGGCACATTAGCCTAGATTAGCTCCTTATCTTTGAGATGAACTTCAGAACAGTTTACTTTTTTTTTTTAATATATATTTTATTGATTTTTTACAGAGAGGAAGGGAGAGGGATAGAGAATTAGAAACATCGATGAGAGAGAAACATCGATCAGCTGCCTCCTGCACACTCCCCACTGGGGATGTGCCCGAAACCAAGGTACATGCCCTTGACCGGAATCGAACCTGGGACCCTTGAGTCCGCAGGCTGACATTCTATCCACTGAGCCAAACCAGTTAGGGCAGAACAGTTTACTTTTAGTGGAGAAAACAGGGTGAGATCACAGAGTACAAGGTGAGGCAGGGCTGGGGGAGGAGCAGCTAGGCCTCCAGGAGCAAAAACTCATTCAGATGGGGCCAGTTCTACTATCGCTTCTGTAGTTGGCTGGATCTTAAGGTCTTGACTTTTTTTTCTCTCCACTTTTAGTTCTTTCTTTTTTGTGGTAGGCAGAATGATGCTCTCCCTCCCCCAGCATGTACATATCTGAATCCCTAGAACCTGTGAATACGTTACCTTACATGCAAAAGGGACAGTGCTGATGTGATTTAAGTTGAGAATCTTCAGATGGGGAGATTATCCTGGATTTCCTAGGTGAGCCTAATGTAATCACAAGTGTCCTTATTACTGACAGAGGGAGGCAGGAGAATCAGGAAAGATCTGTTGACAGAAGCAGAAATATGACACAGCCAGGACCCAAGGAATGTGGGCAGCCTCTAGAAGCTAGAAGAGGCTCCCTTAGCACATACAGATGAAATGCAGTTCTGTCAACACCTTCACCCCGTAAGTCCCACTATGGTCCTCTTACTTCCAGAGCTGTAATAAATGTATGTTGCTATAAGCCACTAGATGTGTTGTAATTTGTCACAGCAGCTGTAGGAAATTAATATACTTCTCTTCACTTGATGGCCATTACCCCTCCCCTATCCACCACCACCCTCCACTGTCAAGTCTGTTCAGGGGTGTTGATTTGGTGGCTAATACTGGGATATTGTCTCAGGGCTAAACCTTTACCAGAGGCAGAAGTGGAATGCAAGCCACATCTCAGGGAAAAGTGAGAGGAACAGAGGGCCTGTGGTGATTCATGTCTGAGGCATGCCACCCGCAAAGTGTCAAAAGGAGGCGCAACAACAAAAAAGAACATGGACCAGGTACATGCAGGAATGGAGAAACTGGGATGGAGCATCAGCAGTCGTAGCCAAGAACACTTCAGCCCGACTGAGAGATGTACATTTTTGTTGGATTTCACAACCTGTAGAAGACAGTGACCCAGGTATGAAGGTATACCGATCCTATCCCTCATGGTTACAGCTTTTTAAATTAATGTTTTTAATAAACAGAAAATGAAAAAATAAAGAAATGAGAGCTTAAAGAAACAATTATGATTTACTATATACAAACAATATACAATCTAAAAATATTAAAAATAATAATAAAAATTAAAAAAATAATATACAATCCACTTTGCTTAAATAGTTGATGGAGGCTCACATTATACCCAAAAATGTCTATTAAAATTTATCTTAAAAAAACTTTATTTCTCATTTGAAAGTGACACAGAGGCAAACTCTATGAGCAGCCATTTAAAGTAACTTGAATTATTCCCACAAATACTATAAAGGAGGATTTTCCTTGCTTTTAAAAAATGTATTTTGATTTTTAAAAAAAAACCCTCAAAGGTGAACAATAATATACAGTTTTAAAAGAACATTCATCTTCATTAGCTGCTCACCTTAAAAAGCAGCTTGGGAGAGCATTATTTTTACCACTTGGCAGGAAACTGAGGTCCAGGGACGCGCCTGAAGACAAACTGGCAGGAAGAAAAAGCTTAAATTGTAACAAATATCATTAGCTCATTAAATCCTCACAGCATGAGATGAAACAAGTACATGGTATTTTCCCCCCATTTTAATATTTGGGAAATTAAAGCCAAATTGGAAGAGCAACCTAATTAGCAAAATGCAGCAATGTGGAAGAGTTTGAATTTATTGCCTTTTTCATCCTAATACCTGAGATGTCAAAGCTTTTCTTCCCTTTGAAGACAGTGTGTAAGATGTCTCTGGGTCTCCTCTGAACTAAATCCCCAGTGAAACACTGATGGTGGATCCAGTGGGGCTTCAGCTGAGAGGCCCAGAGAACCACCCAGGAGACAGGTTCTGGGACAAAGTCTGAAGTAACCTTCCCCCAAATTACTGGATTAACTGTCCTGTCCCTTCTCCAAGCACTGACTGCATTCTGCATAATGTGGGAGTTCTGTTCTGGAGTTGTTGAGAACACAGGGAAGTGAGGAGGCAGGTTGGAGCAAGGCCTTAGGAGGACAGAGAGCACTGCGCTTTGTGTAAAAAACCAGAAGGGGAAGATTCCATTCTTTGATAGGAGGTTGCTACAGGCCACACCAAGAAAGAATATCAAGTCAGGAAACCAGTTCTCCCTGCAGCTGTCCCCTTCTACATCCTGCGAGAAAGCGGAGGTGGGCTCTGTGACTCCACGTGGGCACTGGCCAAGGTGCAGTACTAGGAACACTGCTCCTGCCCATGGTATGTGGAAGGGGACCGCTGCTAAAATAAATTTAACAAATGCTACCACTATTACCTCACCTTTTAAATTCCCAAATGAAATGATCATATTAAAAGTTTAGTTTTGCTTAGAAGAAACCCTTCCCAAATTTATTTGAACTCCCCCATGTAAAACCAAATATGAACATAATGTGGGAAATCTTCTCTGAGTTATTAGGGGTTTTTGTTGTTGTTGTTGTTTTGTTTTTCCCTAAAGAATGTTAGTAGGATTTCAGAAGAAAGGTGAATGTGCAAAAAGGAGGAGAGGTGAAATTCCTGCCATTCTATTGCTGCCTACAGAAATCATAAAACATCTTCAGGTCTTACATTCTTACATTATCAATCTGTAAGATATATAATTTCTTCAATTCACTGATTTGAGAATATTGCAGTTAAAATTAAATTTTATCGAGTGATATAAAATAAAAACAAACAAAACAACTGAAGCCATTTAGAAGCAAGCAGTACTTAATATTTTGCATATTTAAAAGAACAGATTACAGTAGTCATGTTATTTCCCCAAATCTCAAGTGGAATTTAGAGTGTTAATCCCATATATTAACTTGTGTATAAACTTTAAAGAGACAGTCAACATTTTGCAATAGTTAAAAAATAGAAGACCTCTGAAAGATAAATGATGGGAAAACCATGAGAATATAGACAGTTTATTTTGTCACCACCTAAATCCATTGAGTTATTTTTCAAAGACTGGTCTCATGAGAGTGTTACAAATGTATTTTCTTAACTGCTATATATAGGAAAACATGGAATATATATTTCTTGGGATACTAAGCTGCCTGCCAAAGACTGTCTTCATCTGTCTACTATTAATCAAATTAGTCAGCTTAAAAAATAACAGGTGGTTTAGAATAACAAGTAATTTGGTAAGATTATACAGTCAATTTACGTCTTTTTATATTTTCCTCCCATCTCATTTGATGAGGGTTAAGCAGGCCCAAGTGTGGAGAAAGTTTCAGTATACTTTATTGTTTAAAAAATATTAACTAGTTATTTACTAGATATGTTAACATATATTCTAAATTGATACTCTATAGAAATATATAATAAAGACATTAATATTTACCTTATATTATGTTGAAATGTTTAAAATAAATCCCTTAAGATGCAGACCAGAAAGTTTGAGGATAGCATTTTTGTTCAACCTTAATCATAGAAAAGTAATATAGAACATAATAATTCAGGCTGTGTTTTTTTAATCGTCACCCAAGGATATGTTTTTATTGATTTTAGAGAGAGAGAAACATTGAAGAGTTGCTTCCCGTACATGCCTGACCTGGGGATTGACCCCACAACCTGGGTATGTGCCCTGACCAGGGATCAAACCAGCAACATTTTTGGTGTACGGGACGATGCTCCAACCAACTGAGCCACCAAGCCAGGGCCAAGCTTTCATTTCTAATTTCTAATGCTATCCAATTGCTAATGATAAAGTGAGATATCCATGCCTTCCCATTTAAAACCTACCACAATCTGCTTTTTCTCTGATTCCAGGCTCAGTTGTCATGGCTCTGAAGCATCTAACTGTTACTCCAGGTCACAATCTTCCTATCTCCACTTTTGTGCCCAGGCTCCTCTTCTCCAAACTTTAACCATCTGAAACCTATTGCTATTATTAGAGGTTAAAACATTTGTCCCAGGTCACCAAGCAAGAAATGGGAAAAGCTACAATTCAAAATCAGACACTTGCTTGTAAAGCCTACAGTCTTAATCACTACAGTGAGTTCATAAAATGCTGCAAGGGTGGTATTGACAAAGTGAGATTCAAATCCTGACTCTAGTTCCCAGCTGGGTGACTGTGGGCTAGACATTTGATCTCTGTAATCATCAGTCCCCTCATCTGTAAAATGAGAGTAATAATAGGCCTTCCCTCATAGATTCCTATAAAAGTTAAATAAGATAATTCCTGTGAAGCACTTGGCTTAGTGCCTGGTATAGTGAGGACCAAATAAATGTCAGTGGTAATTTTTATATTCTTATAATACTGTAAGGTTTTTATATAGTGAGAATGTGAAACACAGAATTTATTCTTGTATTATTATTTATCAACTAGAGGCCTGGTGCACAAGATTCATGCACTGGTAGGGTGGGGGGAGGGGTGGTCCCTCAGCTGGGCCTGAGCCCTCTGGCAGTCCGAGAGCTTAGGCCCAGCAGTCAGACATCCTCAGCGCTGCCAAGGAGTCAGGAGAGGCTCCTGCCACCGCCACTGAGCTTGCCAGCCGTGAGCCCGGCTTCTGGGCTTTTGGGTTTCTGGCTGAGCGACACTTCCCCTGCGGGAGCGCACTGACCACCAGGGGGCAGCTCCTGCATTGAGCGTCTGCCCCCTGGTGGTCAGTGCACATCATAGCAACCGTTTGTTCTGCCGTTCGGTCGATTTGTATATTACCCTTTTATTATATAGGATTATTATACTATTTTCCATAGGAACAACTATAAACCTGCTTTTGCCCCACCCTCCCAGCTTGATTGTATGAATCCTGATTCATTTTTGCTAAATCTGTCTAGAGCATCAAGAATAGTTCTTGCCTGGCAAGTGTGGCTCAGTGGTTGAGTGCTGACCTATGAATCAGGAGGTCACAGTTCAATTCCCAGTCAGGGCACATGACTGAGTTTCAAGCTCAGAGCCCGGTAGGAGGTGTGCAGGAGGCAGCTGATTAGTGATTCTCTCTCATCATTTATGTTTCTATCTCTCTTTCCCTCTCCCTTCCTCTCTGAACTCAATAAAAACATTTTAAAAAGAATAGTTCTTGAACTTAATAGGTACTAAATATACAGTTTTGATTTATTGATTGGTATTTAACTGTCTTTTATTCTTTGTGTTAAAAATTTCTGGTTGCTTATTCAAAACACTACTATGAAAGATTTTTGTAATATAATAGCTACATATCCAGTTGCAGAATGGACACTTCTCAAAAGTGTAAACGTTTTTAGTAATCCTTTGGTATGTAGTTAACATTCAGTAAATATTTTTAAATGCTTTTTTCTTTGACAAATAGCATAGCCTGATAGCTTTTATGCTTTCAATGTATAATCTTTTCTTCATGTAATAGGAAAAGTTTTGTTCATATTTTATCTTAGCTGGGCTAGTATGGTGAATTAATTTCATATTCACAGGAATGGATACCACATGTACTTTTCTAGGTGTTTCACTATAATTTAGTTTTAGCTAATGGGCACTTAAAGTCTTGCCAATTTTTCCCCAAAGACCCATAGCCATCTATAACATTCTTGAATAATTGGCCTTAAGTGGAAGTTAACAGGGTTGACTACTTCCAGAAATATGCAGAAATGTTTTTACTAGTTTAAATGTGAAATTTGTAGAATCCTTAAGTTATCAATTTTTTAAATCCCTCTTTCAAAAACTGAAAGTTAATTAACACATACAATGGAATGACTTGGGTTTTGTTTTTAGAAGTTATTTATGCAAATTCTATTTCATAAAAGTGCTATTCACTATCAATGTAGATGCCACATTAAAACAACAGCAACAACACAGAATCTTAAAACTATCATCAAAATAACTAAAGTGTATCACTATGACTTTTCAAGAGCCTATTTTTAGGACATTCTCATTTCAACGTCAACTGTTCATCTACCCTTTAAAGCCATTTCTTTTTTCTTTAGGTCAGCATATCCATGTTGACATTCTGTAAAAATTGACCAACAATCATTTGTGAAATATAGTCTTTCATATATTCAATTGATTTAAACCTACGTTAGGATGTCCTGCAGTGGTGACTGGCCTTGGGTAGAGAGGGATGGTAGTGTTTCCCCACCTGGGAAAGGTTTCAGCCAGTGAATAAATGCTAGTGGTTGGAAGGGAGGAGGCATAATATTTCCAACTAGTATTTACCAATTCACAAGAAATATTTTTTAATATTTCTTTGTTTTAGAATGAATGGCCCACCAAAGCAAAATATCAGTAACCTCATATTTGTCATCTCTCATATCATCTGTTCTAGTATCCACAGGAACTCTGTGAATTTGGTATGCTGTTAGTATCCTCATTTTACAGGTGAGGATACTAAAACTAAAAGAAGTTAATTTATGAAAATCACACATGATTAAATGAAAGAACCAGGACTTTAATAGAGGTTTTAGATTTTAAGAGTGATGCACTTAGTACGGTGCATATTTCCATAAAAAGTGGAAAATAAATCATTGGCAAGTTAATGGACATATCTTTAATGGTGTTAATAATTGTAATTATGCTACATGATAAAGACATAACAGACAAGCAGTGCACCAAAATGGCTGAAATTAGCATGACTTTTAAACACAGCCTTATTAGTATTGTTGGCACCTAGGAGGAAAGGTAAAATAAAACAGGGCAGAATAGGAAGCTGCTAAGATTTCTTTCTGGATTCATCACTGACAATCTGGATGTGAGAAACTAAAGGCTACAGAATTTCATTTTTCCATCATCTAACAGATCTTGTTGAAAATAAAGTGCATGCATTGCAACATGTCCACAAAAGGTTGGTGTCACCAACCTATTGCCAACAGGAGTCCCTAGTCTGGGATGCAGTAGAAGGAGAAACTTCATTCAGTTAAACAGTTTGCAAACTGGGGAGATGCAGCCTCCAGAGGAAACTAAAAGTGCTCTCTGCTGAGACAAAGCGTGAGACCACTTTTTGTAGAGAAAGTCCTCACTCAGGTCCCTGATTGACCCATTTTTATGCAAATGACAGATCCAAATTTGCACAATCTCTTTGCCCCAAATAGTACTGTTCTGATTGGCCCGTCTGAAGATGCTCTAATTGGTTGGTATAGATGCAAATGAGGATAGAGCTGTGCAGTTCAGGTTGGACTGGGCAGCTCTCAGTGTGCAGCAGAGGCATGGGCCAGTAATGGCTGCTAGACTCTGGTAGATTTTGGGCCCAGTTAAGCATGAGCAGTCCTTCTTGGCAAAAATATTCTTCTGAAGGTCCACAAATATAGGATAAAGCATGGGCTCAAATCCAATCCACTGTTCTTTGAGGGCAAATTAATTTAATCAGATAGCAGTTGCCTGCCTCTATCACTCTGATATTAGCTAAAAATCTTTCCTTTAAGTATTTCAGTAGTGTGTGTGTGTGTGTGTGTGTGTGTGTGTGTGTGTGTGTGTGTGTGTGTGTGTGTGTGTGTGTGTGTGTGTGTGTGTGTGTGTGTGTGTGTGTATCCTTAATCTTTAAAGAGAGCAGGATGCCCAGAGTTTGCAAAACAGCTCAATCAGCGTTGTCAGTGAAATCAGAAAGAGGTGTGCTCTGACAAACTTTTACCTATTTCTGTGCCTCCTCCATCCCACATGCACTTTCTCTCTTATCTCCTTTTCTAGACCCCTTAGTGAGAATTAGATTCCATTTCCTCTTCTAAGCACTGCCCTAAAGCACCCCAAAGTTCTTCTAAATAATCCCCAAATATTTTAATCTCAAAGAATACATTCAATCCCTAAGGTAGGCCAGAATTCAGCAAACTTTTCACTAAAAGACTTATAGTAAATATTTTTACCTCTCCAGTCCAGTGGTGTTCATTGCAACTATTCAACATGCAAGTTATAATGCAAAAGCATCCACAGATAATATGTTAATAAAGATAAAAATTTATTTACAAAAACAGATTGCAGGCTGGATTTGGCCCAAATGCCATAGATGACCCCACTATAGACTGTCTTCCTCATACACTGTGTTCTTCATACACTAGTGTCAAAGCAACAAAGAGGAGAAAGGTCCTCATTTAGTCAGTATCAGAGCACTCACACTATGCCCAGACCTACGCTCTGTGTGCATATCAAAGGTGATTAACTCAGATTTGGATCTGGATTCATGCTGCTTCCCCTCCTCCTCCAGGCAGAAGAAGAGCAGGACTATCTTGGCGCGAAATGGCAATATTCCAAATTAGTAAATCACTTCTTTTGTAACAGTATACATGTTCTGCCAATAAAGTCCTTGGTAAACTTTCAAACTAAACAAAATTTGCCTATCCACATTTCCCTCTCAGTCTTTTCTTGTGCTTATCTCTTATCCCCCAGACAGTCAGTGTTCTAGCTCTATTTCTGCAGTCTTCCCTCCCCTTCCTTCACACCCTTTCTTTTCTATACTCACCCCTCCCCATCAAATCTTTTTAACCTATTAACACTAATACAAAGAATGTCCTTAGAGTCTTGAACTTTACCAATAAAACTTGTTAACACCATGGTATAAAAAATGCTGATTTTCTTGTTTAAAAGGCAAGCTTATGAACCCAAATTATACTGCAGCTGGTGCTAAAGTAGGTATGGTCACATGTGCATCTCCACACTTTGCCTAAGTCGTCACCATCAAACTCTTTTTCAGGCTCAGTAGATATGAGGCTAAATTCTGAAAAAGGATAACCTCCAGTAGTGTGTTCAGTTTCCTAGAAGAAGAGAGAAAAGAGAGCAGACATGCTTATCTATATATATAAAAAGCCAGCGACCATAATGGCATCACGACCATTAGACCAGAACCACCACTCCCCTCGCTGGGCTGGCCCCGCCCCCCCCAAGAAGTGGTTAGGGACACCCCTAGGCAACATGATAGGGTGCGAGTTTGATGGGGGAAAGTCAAAGAAATAGGGGGGAAGGTCATAAGGGTCCGCGGGGTTGGAGTGGCCCATCTGGAGTAGGTTTGGAGTGTGCTGGGGAAGGAAGAGGAAGATCCTATTAGAAAACAGCATCACCCGGGCCTTGGCCTTGAAATGGTGCTGCTGGCTGAGCACCTGTTGAAGCCGCTGCCCTTGGACAAGCAGATCGAGACTAGGCCCTTCCTGGAGCAGTGTCCCACCTGCCGCCCTTCTTCTATTGCCTTGGTTCCCCAGTGTTTATGCCCATCAAGGCAGACATAAGTGGTAACATCACGAAAATCAAAGCTGTGTACAACACCGACCCAGCCAAGTTCCAGACCCTGCAGAACATCCTGGAGGCGGAGAACATCCTGGAGGCGGAGAAGGAAATGTATGGAGCAGAGTGGCCCAAAGTGGGCCCATGCTGGCACTTATGTGGCTGAAAAGGGGCCTCTGCTTCATCCAGGTCTTCCTGCAGAGCATCTGCGACGGGGAGCGGGACGAGAGCCACCCCAACTTCATCCGCATCAACGCCACCAAGGCCTATAGGATGGCGCTCAAGAACTACCACGGCTGGATCGTGCAGAAGATCTTCCAGGCAGTGCTGTATGCCGCGCCCTACAAGTCCGACTTCCTGAAAGCGCTCTCCAAGGGCCAAAACGTGAGGGAGGAGGAGTACATGGAGAAGGTCCGCCTGTTCCTGGTCAACTACACGGCCACCATTGACGTCATCTACGAGATGTACACCAAGGTGAACGCCGAGCTCAACTACAAGGTGTAGCGTGCCCAGCGGCTGGCACTTCCAGAAACAGATAAGCCAGAATCACTGTGAAGCAAGCTGGCAGGCCTCCTTGGCCTGCGTCCCCCAGAGCGGCCCAGAGTCTGCCTGGGGTTGTCGGGGACAGCCCTGGTTTCTGAAAAGTCATTCTTGGGGTCTATCCTAACAGCAATAAATAACCACCCTACTTCTGAATCACCTTTAATTTCATGGCAGCACACACTGACTGCCTTCATTTCAGTGTGATAAAAATCAGCTAATGTTGCTAATAAATCAAGTCCTAGGGTTTTCTGTCCCCATCCTCCCACGTGGTGCATGACCCTGGGGGAGCCCTGTCATACACCTCATTTTAAAAATGAGGATCTGGTGCAGTGATGTTTCAGGTCTTGTAAGGACCATGAGGAGTCTGATTTGAAATTATACAGGATTTGTTTTTTAAAGCAGACTTCTGTGTGCTCTCCTGTGGTTGCACAGCCCAG
>NW_005356635.1:2315496-2324578 GCF_000412655.1 Myotis brandtii
GACAGTTTTTTATAGTTGAAAACAACCAGCAAGCCTTTGATGACCTTGACCAAGGGGACTTTATTTTAAAGCTATCAGGTATGAGTAACTGACCACAGATGACTGAATTTGCATTCTTCTGCATAAGTATTTTCTTCAGGGACAGCCTACCCCACCTAAGAAACTACCTATCATGTGTGTTCTCTCAGAGGGGAGACCACGAGCCCTCCCAATGCCAAGACCCAAGTAAACACATCGCTGCCTTAACTGTCCCTCCTGGCACTAACAAGAGCTGTATTTTGAAAGTGTTGGGGTGAATAGAGGGACCCCCCCAAAAATTTATGTGTGTTAAAAACCCAATGAAAAAAAATTGGTGATTTTTATGCAAACACTAAATAATTCTTAATAAATAAATCTCTATTTTAGAATCACAAAAAAAAAACAAAACAAAAACAAAACAAACAGAAAAACTTTGGAGATAGTGAAGGGCAGTTTGTCCACACTGTTGAGAGCTCAGAATTAGAGTTTAATTGGGATAGAAATCCTGCTAATAGCACCTGATGCCTGAAATCTGAGCACTCTACTTTTAGGTTTTCCAGTTCAAGTTTTTGGAGGCTGCCTATTAAAATATTCCTGGTTGGAAAGTGTTTGTATAGAAGCCCATAAGTATTAAATATTTGCTGTGTTTACCATGCTTAGCTCTCTGTAAGGAATATGGAATAATGTTAAATGCCTCATGTTCTCAAGAAGCTTGAATTTTAAAATAAAAAATAAAGAAGAAATATAAATATTAAAAATAAAAAAAGAAGAAGCTTGAGTTTTAGGGGCAAAATCAGGCAGGCAGGCGAGCGGTTAGGAGCCAGCAGTCCCAGATTGCGAGAGGGATGTCCATGGGATTGGGCCTAAACTGGCAGTTTGACATCCCCTGAAAGGTCCCGGATTGCAAGAGGGTGCAGGCTGGACTGAGGGACCCACCCCCTCCCATGCACAAATTTTGTGCACCAGGACTCTAGTTATTTATAAAAGGTGCAGGCAGTTTAAAGGTGCTCTGCCAGCTTAAACAGGGGTATGTGACAGATTAATTTAGGCCAGGGCACTCCTTACGGGAAAGTATGTGCTAATACAGGAAGGTAGGATTAAATATTTAAGTATACTCAAATAAAATTTTGAATTGTTTCTACACCTTCTCACTTTTTCTCTCCTAATTTTCCAAGAATGGTTTTGTCTAGAGAGCTAGATAGTCAACTCTGATTCATTTGTAAAGTCTAATGCCTTTTGGACTATAGTCTAGGTCAGTGGTCGGCAAACTGCGGCCCCTTGAGTGTGGCTCTTCCACAAAATACCACATGCAGGCGTGCACGTACAGTGTGATTGAAACTTTGTGGCCACACTCAAGGGGCCAAAGAGCCGCATGTGGCTCGCGAGCCACAGTTTGCTGACCACTGGTCTAGGTATTAGACAACTGATGGCTGGGCTATTTTAAAAGAAAAATAACTGCCAGGGCTGACCAGCAGACCCTGAGTGATGGATGAACAGATTACTCTGACACAGTTTCACTATGAAAGAGAGGGCTAAGGGATGGCCTGGCTGAAGGAGCCAGGCAGCCTCCATTGCCTACCTCGGTAGCCTTTTATTGTAACAGCAGTTTGAGATAAAGTTTATCTTCTAGCTACAATCAATAGGCTGAGTAATCTTGGGAATACACGTGTTTACATTATTCTCTAGGCAAGGGCATCCAGAGATTAAGCTTAGGGATTCCAGTAAACACCTGGGGGTCTGCATGTGCACAGACTTGTTTGGAAAAGTCAAGGAATAATTAGGGGCGCTGTCTTCAACACTCCTCTAAGTCTCCCCTAAGTTGGAATTTCGATAAACAGAGCAGGCAGCCTTCCACACACTTCCCTTTTCTCAGAATGTCCTCCTTACAAACTTTCCAACCAAGTCTCCTGTGCTCCCCAACAAATAAAAAAAATTAAGTGAATATTTATGAGTGAGTAGAAAAACATCACAAGCAATTTTTGTTCATGGAAAATGGAGTTGAGATTCTGTACTTGTTGGAAAAGAAAAGTCAGTAGTTATGGTGTAAGAGGAGAGAGGATAATGATGTATATAAAACAAGGAAGAAAGTTTATAAAATTCAATCCACTTCTATAGGCTTATTTGGTACAAGTAAAACCAGGGAAACTTGGAGCAGCTCTGCATTTCAGCAAGCATAATGGATCTTGGCCTTCAGCCTACTCCAGTGCATTTATTTTCTCTAGGGAGTTGTTTTTATACCCTAAGGAACTAGTCTAAAAAGAGTTGGGATTACTTAGGAAGTGATGATTTACTATTTAGCCTTAGAAGGGATATAATGGCTTGGGAGTCTAATCTGTGCCTGGCTTTATCTGAATGGATTCATCTCTCTTGCTTGATAAACATGTTCATTGGGCAACAATGAACTAACTGGGCTTATTATGCTGTCAGCTGACAATGGTGGTATAAAGGTATCTTAAAGTTGGATTCAGCCTTGCTAAAGAAAAATGGGGACCATATTAAAAATGGAAAGTAGAAATTCATCAGGATCCTCTCTCCAGAGGTATAATGGATTTCATCTCTGCTTCTTGCTAACATCTACCTCATCTTTCCTCTCTTTGTGAACTAAGGGTTACCAGCATTTTTGTACTGTGGATACCCTTGGATCATTCAGGAAACCTAGGAAACCCTTCTCAGAAATGCTTTCAATCCATAAAGTACATTGTGTAGGATTAAAAAAGAAACCAAATGTTTCAAAACACAGTGATAAAATTCTAATTTTAAGTTTTATTTTTTAATTAAAAATTTGTAGCATATCAATATATGTGATTCTTTATAATATAGTCAATAAGATCTGGCAGTGTGTTAATAATTCTGAAATTCTAAAATAATGTATAAATTTGGGGGAGGTTGACATGAAAATATCTGTAATTTCTACTGCAAATGAAATCATAGGTATTACTAGTACTACTGTAGTTTTGCCTGAATTCATAATATAGTTAGGGGCTGGTAAAAATCTATGTAATTTGTTTTTCCTTTTCAATTCATGAACTCCCTGAATTCTATCCCTGGATCAGGGATACCTGGGCTCAGATTAAGAAGTGCTACTATTTACTGTCTTTCTTTTTAATCTCTGTACAAATAGAGAAAGGGTGGACTAGTTTAAGAGTTGCCCTTCCCCAGACCTAGTGCCCACAACTGTCACATGTCTAATTGTCACAAGTCAAATCCTTAGGACAGTTTATCTGATTAGCCAGGGGCCAGGTATCCATTTCTATTCCCCTAAACAATAGAAGAATGGATTTAAATGATCCTGTAAGGCAAGCATATCTTTGAGCAAGAAAAATGAGAATTTTCAAAGACAGGATATGTGTAAGGTAAATACTCTCAAAGGAGCCTTTACACTACAGGTTTGGGACCTTTACAAGCAATTTGAAAATTACTTAGCCTAGCCTTACAGATACAAGGGAAAGATGATCACTGTTCATTGGAAAAAAAAGTTGTTTGTGTCCAATAGAACTTTCTGTGGTAATGGAAATGTTCTCCATCTTCATTGTCCAATATGGTAGCCACTAGTCATATGTAGTTCTTGAGCAATTGAAATGTGGCTAAAATGACTGAGGGTGTAAATTTTACATTTTATTTAAGTTTAATTAATTAAAATTAAAATTTAGTGCCGACTTTAGTGGACAGCTCAAGTCTAACCTATTATATAGTGCATCTGCATCAATTTCCTATACCCGTGACGCTCCAGCCAAGCCAGCAAAGTACTCCTATCTTTCTGTTTCTGACCTTTGTTGTGACTGTTTTCCTAGCCAGGCACAAGCTCATAATTTCTGTTAATTTTTCTAAGTCATTCCATACCTTGCATGTCTAACTCATAACCCACCACCTCAGTCTAGCCCTCTGAAGTCTAAAGGCATATGTTGCAATATCATTAATATCAAGTAGAGTGCAGGCTTCTCTGGGAGAAGAAACAATTTCTCACATCTGTATAAATACCTAATCTTTTTATATAGATGTTCAGGTCCCTATTTATTTGGAAAAACAGATGATGGAAATCATAACAAAGGTCTAATCGTATTGAATAATTTACCCCAAATCACATACCAATAAAAAATGGGAGAGGAGAGGAGAACCAATATGGCAGTGTAGGTAAACACCTGTACTCACCACTTCCCACAACCACATCAAAATTACAACTAAAATACAGAACCATCATTCAGAAACACCTGAAAGCTGGCTGAATGGAAGTCCTACAACTAGAGAAGTAAAGAAGAAAGCACATTGAGACTGCTAGGAAGGATGGAGGTGCATAACTGGCTGGTCTAACACCCACACGTGGTGTTTTTTTTCCATCAGGAGGGAGATCAACTTTGTAGAGTCTGCCCATGAGGAGCAAGGGGTCCTAGCCCCACACCAGACCCACAGCCCAGGGTTCCAGAGATGGTAAGAGAAGTCCCCACAACTACAGCCTATAAAAACCAGCGGGGATTGTGGCTGAGGAACATGGAGACTGCTGGAGATCCAGGTGTTTCTTTTAAAAGGCTGGTACACAATCTTACTCCAACTCCCAGAACCAGGTGGCTTTTGGGAACCCAGATACATATGGGGAGGAACTGGGTTGTCTGGCATCCAGGCAGAAACTTGGGGGTGGCTTTCTTCCAGACTAGGGTGCTCACAGGGGTCATTGTTCCCATGCTGGGACCTCCCCTGTTGCAGGGCTGACTGGCAGTCTCCATCAGCCTGGGGCAAACTGTTTGCTCCACTCTGGTGATTCCCTGAAACCCTGCCCCTTCCAATTTGCAGCCCCACCCATGTTGTTTGCAGCAGCTTTTCCATATGAATGGCCTGTCCTGGCTCAGGCTTCAGACTTTCCTAAAATCTCTCAAACAAGCTGCAGCTGGTTATAGGGTGCCCCAAACCTATCAATAAATGCTCAGGACTTGGCACTAGCAACAGTCTGCCTTTCTTCACAGCTGGGCCTCACCCAGGTACCTCTAAGACCAAAACAAATAGAAAATAGCATCTGTCTGAAGATCTCTCTATAGCTCCTGCTGGGTGGCCCCAGGAAGTGGTTGACTTTGCTCCTCTCTTTAGGCCCCAGAGCCAGTGTATCCAGTGGAAAATTTCAGACCATACCAAATTACAACTCTACACATTCATAAGCAACACACTCAAGAGGCAGACTCAGTGAGCACCAAAGCCCCACTGAAGTGAGTCCTGCTCCATAGGGATGTTTCCTGCACAGCAGCTCTCCCACTGTAGTCACAGCTAGTCCTCACAGTCCATTGGCCTAGAGGTCAACTCCTCCAGGTGATACCAACATCAGTCAAGGCTCAACTACAAGACTGTGCACACAGCCCACACTGGGGTACACCTACAGTGTCCAGCTCAGGTGACTGGGAAGGCTGAGCCACTGGGCCCTACAGGACACCTACTACACAAGGCCACTCTAACAATTCCAGAAGACATAGCAGCTCTACCTAATACATAGAAACAAACACAGGGAAGCAGTCAAAATACAGAGACATAGAAATGTCACAAGTGAACAAAATGGAAGCAAGCAAACTACTGGATACAGGTTCAAAACCATGGTTATACGGTTACTCAAGGATCTTCATGAGACTTTTAAAGATCTTAGTGAGAATGTCAAAGATATGACAAAGGACTAATCAGAAATTAAGCATACACTAACTGAAATAGAGAATAATTCACAGGAATTCATCAGTAGAGTAGAGAATTCAGGGAATCAAATCAACAATTTGGAATATGAGGAAGCAACAAACAATAAGAAAAGAAAAAAGAATCCAAAAAAAAGAAGATCATGTAAGAAGCCTCTGGGACAATTTCAAGGGTACTAACATTCACATTATGGGGGTGCTAGAAGGAGAAGAGAGAGAGAGCAAGATGTTGAAAACCTATTTGAAGAAATAATGACAGAAAACTTCCCCTTCCTGGATAAAGACATAGAAATAGAATTAGAATTACAAGTTCAGGAAGCACAGAAAAACCCAAACAAGAGGAACACAAAAAGGCCCACACCAAGACATCATAATTAAAATGCCAAGGGTTTAAGACAAAGTGAGAATCTTAAAAGCCGTAAGATTACCTACAAGGGAGCGCTCATATGACTGTCAGTTGATTTCTTAACAGAAACTTTGCAGGCCAGAAGGGAGTGGCAAGAAATATTCAAAGTGATGAATAGTAAGGACCTACAACCAACATCACTCTTCCCAGCAAAGCTCTCATTTAGAATTGAGGATCAGATAAAGAGATTCACAAATAAGAAAAAGCTAAAGAAGTTCATCACCACCAAAGCAGTATTACATGAAATGTTGAAGGGTATTCTTTAAGAGGAAGAAGTAGAAGAAAAAGAAGAATTAGAAGAATTGAAGAAGAAGAAGAAGAAGAAGAAGAAGAAGAAGAAGAAGAAGAAGAAGAAGAAGGAGATAAAGTTATGAAAAATAAAATGGCAACAAATACATATCTATCAACAATTGAACCTAAAAATCAAAATAAATGAATAAGAAATGTAATGAACAAAATAAACGGTGAATAAAATAGAATCAGACCTATGGAAGCATGGACCAGACTGATGAATTTCAGAGGGAAGGGGGAGGGAGGAGTGGAAAGAGATTAACCAAAGATCTTACCTATGGACACAGACAGTAGGGTGGTAAAGGCCTGGGGAGGGGCAGGAACTGGGTAGAGATGGATAAAGGGGAGAAAAGGGGGATATCTGTAAGATTTTTAACAATAAAGATTTTTTTAAAAATGGGAGAGGAAAATGGAACCCAGGTCTTTGGCATACAGAAATATCTACAGAGCAGTATGCTAGAAAGACTAGGTAAGTCTTAAGCAATAGAGGGGCCAAGAATGGGAAGAAGATAGCAGATGAGAAATTCACACACACCAAACAAAAACAAACAACAAAAACAATAACAAAATAACCAAGAGAATGTTCATGATAGTTTGTTCAGGTTGCAGAAAACCTAAAAGGTAATTTTCACAACATTAAAAGAAATTTAAATATTAGATAGATGAGGAAGTCCTTTTAATTTTAAATACTAGTAAATCCTGTGTTATCTGACTAGATTAAATACAGAGATACAGATTCTATGGTCTCTTGTTCACATTCTTTTACCTGATCAAGTTTGGGTGCATCCTGTACTGCACATTTACATGCTGGACTGTAGTGAAACAAGCATACATGGGAAGCCTGATCAGAGAACAAGTTATCGACAGCATTTCCTCTAAGATTTTCACATGAAAGTTGGAGAAAGTGTTAGGGAAAAAAAAAGATGATTGTGAACATTAAGTATATAGTACATAAGGAGAAATCACCCATCATTCTATCTCCTAGGCCCATGGTCGGCAAACTGTGGCTCGCAAGCCACATGCAGCTCTTTGGCCCCTTGAGTGTGGCTCTTCCTAAGTCTTAGGAGTACCCTAATTAAGTTAATAACAATATACCTACCTATATAATTTAAGTTTAAAAAATTTGGCTCTCAAAAGAAATTTCAATCGTTGTACTATTGATATTTGGCTCTGTTGACTAATGACTTTGCTGACCACTGTAGACTAGGCAATAGAGTGTCATAGAGAGAAGATAACATTCAACATTGCATTTGCATTAGCATAATAGACATACACCTACGGGACTTTTTGATATAAGTATCCCAAAGCTATCTATCAGATGTGAATCACTTATCTTCATATTATAGTGATAGCTAGGAGACAGACAAGGAGAGAAACTGAGCTGGATGAGTAGATAGGTAGATCCATTTTTAGAGAAAGAAGACTCAAAAGTCAGAGCATTGTGCTGTTGATGCCCTTGATTTGCTAAGAATATACACAGGCTGAACAAAACACTGATTAAAACACTTAGACTAAGGTATGGTTACTACACAAAGTCATTCTCAACCTTTAATTTTGGAGAACCAATGTCAGCAATCTTTTAAAGTAGTCAGTGCTTGAATGTTCTTACTGAGTGCCTGCAACATTTCACTGAGACTCCTCAAAAAGAAGGCTTCTTTACATGATGCCAAAGCCAGTAATGTTTTCATGTGTTCTAGCCTACTTTGCTCCTTATAGACTAGGGAATCTTCAAGTCACTCCATGAACTTTTGGGAAAATGTCCAATCAATCTCTTTTTTAAATATGTTTTTTATTGATTTTAGAGAGGAAGGGAGAGGGAGAGAGAGACAGCAACATTAATGATGAGAGAGAACCATTGATTGGGCTGCCTCTTGCAACCTCCACCCTCACAACTCCAGGGATGTGCCCTGACTGGGAATTGAACCTCCTGGTCCATGGGTCAACACTCAATCACTGAGCCACACTGGTTGGGCCAATCATTCTTAAAAATATATATTTTATGGATTTTTTACAGAGATGAAGGGAGAGGGATAGAGAGTTAGAAACATCGATGAGAGAGAAACATCAATCAGCTGTCTCCTGCACACCCCCTACTGGGGATATGCCCGCAACCAAGGTACATGCCCTTGACCGGAATTAAACCTGGGACCCTTGAGTCTGCAGGCCGACGCTCAATCCACTGAGCCAAACCAGTCAGGGCTGGCCAATCATTCTTAATGTGGATATGTTTGAAAAGCCACATATCAAAATCAAAATAATATCTAGGCAGAATATCTACACTAATAAAAGACAAAGATGCTAATTGACCGTACCTTCGCTATGCCCTAAGCCATGCCCACCAGCCAATCAGAGCGCCTATATGCAAATTAACCCAACCAAGATGGCGGCCAGCAGCCATGGAGCTGGAGCAAGCAGGAGGCTTGGTTGCCTGGGTGATGGAGGAAGCCAAGCTTCCCGCCAGCCCTGAGCTGGCTGTGGCCTCCACTCATGGCAACAAAGTTTCAATTATAGAAGACAAATAAATCCCAGATACCTGCTTCCAGCCAGCCTCCACTGGGAGCTTGGGTGGCTGGGGGTTGTGGCCAGCCTGAAAACAGTCATCAGCCCCTCACCCAGGCTGGTCACACTCTCATGGGGTGAAGGTCCCTGCTGGGGGGCTTAGCCAGCCTGAAAACAGCCATCAGCTCCTCACCCAGGCTGGCCAGGC
>NW_005356635.1:2324617-2338936 GCF_000412655.1 Myotis brandtii
AATAAAAGGGTAATATGCAAATTGACCCTAACAGCAGAGCGACTGGGAATGACTGGTCACTATGACACACACTGACACCAGGGGCAGACGCTCAATGCAGGAGCTGCCCCCTGGTGGTCAGTGTGCTCCCACAGGGGGAGCTCTGCTCAGCCACAAGCCAGGCTGATGGCTGCCAGTACAGCGGTGGTGGTGGGAGCCTCTCCCGCTTCCTCAGCAGCGCTTAGGATATCTGACTGCAGCTTAGGCCTGCTCCCCGCTGGCAAGTGGACATCCCCCAAGGCCTCCCAGGCTGCCAGAGGGATGTCTGACTGCCAGCTTAGGCCCGATCCCCCAGGGAGCGGGCCTAAGCCAGCAGGTGGTCATCCCCGGAGGGTTTCCAGACTGCGAGAGGGCACAGGCCAGGCTGAGGGACCTTCCCGCCCGAGTGCACAAATTTTTGTGCACCAGGCCTCTAGTATTTATATAAATAGGAATACTTTTATTTACCAAGAAGAGCCTTTATTTAAGATAACCAGCCTATGAATGAAATTCATGAAAAATAATTTCCAACAGAGAATCAATGAAGAGTGAACATTTAATTACAGAAAGAGTAAAAATGAAAATATGACCAATTGAGGTGACCATGCCTGTGTACTACAAACCTGGTGCTGTGCATTTAGCACAGTTGTATCATCATTTTGAAATTAATATTATCAATCGTGTGTATTATGATTATGTTATCCCAAGGCAGTTTGCTAAAGCATTTTGAGGATTTATTTCATTTAATCCTTATAATGAACTTAGTATAGATTATTTCTATTATTCTTATTTTATACATGAAGAAATTGAAGCAAGATAATTAGGCAAATTGCCCACAACACAAGGGAAAAGACAGAGCTAGTAATCAGAAACAGATGGGCAGACTCTAAGAGTCTGTAATTTTAACCACTATGCTATAATTCATACCTTGAATGACTCAATGTGCTAATTCAGTTCTTATCAAAGTTAAATAATGTACAAAGCTCTTATTAGAAGAAAAAATTGTGTGAGAATCTCTATTTTGAGAAGCAATGACTTTAAGACCTTAAAGTCACATTCTGTGAGAGAAGTTGTTATGTACTAATGTTTGTGTGTCCATCCCCTATCGACTCCTCCCTAAGTCATCTATTGAAGCTTCAACTTCCAATGTGGCCATATTTGGAGATGGGTTCTCAAAGGAAGGAATTAAATGCACAGAGAAAAGGTCATGTGAGGATACAGGGAGAAGATGACTGTTAGGTCTGATCAAATGATTGAATCAATACCCCCTTCCCTGGGAACTGACCTTTAGAGCCCTTTACAACTGACATTCCCTTTTGCTTAGTCCACATTCCACTTGCTGAGACCATTATCCTTCCTCTGCTAATTTTCCCAGGATCCAGATCCACCCTGACAATTCTACCCCAGAAAAAGCCCACCTAGAGTCCTTTAAAACTCTGACTCCCCATCCCTGGGGTCTGGTGCCATTTTGGGGCTCAGCCCATCTGGTATACAGATGACCTAATAAATTTATAATCCCTTACCACTTTGGCTTGTGTGTTCCTACTTTGGTGACCCTAACATTTGGTGCTGAAAACCAGGAGAGTTCGTTCCATGGGGAAGGAGAGCCATTGCCCCAGCTTCAGTCACCCAGAGTTTGCTATTTAGAGAGCAGTACACAGCAGCAGCAGCTCATCCTGGGCTTACCTCTGAATCCTACTTGGATGACATGATCACCAGCCTCGATTAAGCCTCTACCTTACAGGCCCTCCTGAAACAGCCAAGGAGGACTCTGGATGGGGAACTTCTCATTCTCTATTGCTTATCCTCCATTCACTCCAGCCAATATTCTCTAGGTGAGTGACATTCCACAACTTCCCTCATCTGGAGTCTTCTGCCCAGTCGTTTTCACTGACTTTTCAAAAGTCCTCTCATCTTGAAAGTCCTAGCACTAGTCCAGAAGACTCCTCAGCTATTCGGCTTTGGGACCTTCTGGACAGGGGACACCCAGTGTGGAAGGTCATCCCTCATGTCTCATGGTGATTTGTTTAGCAGTGGGGATGCCTGATAAACAAATCAGTCACCTTTGAATTTGTGTTCTTTCACTCACCTTCCCCATACTTATGGGACATACTTACTCTCCTTATCATGGTAAAAACTCCCTCTGAACCCCCTAAAATGACCCCTCTAGGCTGTCTCCTTAAAACTCTTGACTGCCTTAGATTCACAGGGGAGATCAGGTCCAAGTTCCTCCACAATATAAACTAGGTAATAAGTCTCAATGGCCTAAAGATAGGACTTTCAATTTTAACACATTGTGCAATTTAGGTAATTGCTGTCACTACAATGGAAAATGGTCAGAGATTCGCTACATGCAGGTCTTTTACACCCTTCAGTCTTTACCCTTGCTCTGTCAGTCCTGCTCTACCAATCAGATCCTTCTCCTTCACACAAAACATCATACCCCTAATACTTCTGATTCTGAATCTACTTTTGACCCAGCAGACTAAGGACCATGGTCCATCCCTTTATGCTCCTCTCCTTCACCTGCAGTAGATTCCCCAAATCAAGACTCTCCTAACCAGAAACCACTTTCTCCCCAGCCCCTGAGAGCCCAAATCCCGAGAACTTGAGTTCCAATACAGACTTTTCCCCACCTAACACTTGCTCTCGGGCCACCCAAAGACCACCTTCATCAGCAGCCACTTCTATTCCCATGCCCATTCTACCTCTGAGGGTGGTAGCAGGAACTGAGAGTATTATGGGTACAAGTCCCATTTTCCATGTCTGACTTTGCACAGATTGAGGTGTCTCAGGTCTTTTTTCACTGACCTGACCACCTTTACTAAGGAATTTGAGTATCTAATCCAGTTCTATGACCTGACCTGGCACAACATCTATGACATCCTGCCCTCCTCTCTAACCCCAGAGGATAAGGAGAGCAACTGGCTAGCAGGACCATGCCAATCCCTCCATAGACAGGACAAGGCAGCCAACCCAGTTGGTGCTTACATGGTCCCCCAAACTGACTCAAGATGAGACTATAAAGTTAATTCTCCAGGGCACTAGCTCCATAGCCATATAATAACCTCATTAGTGGACTCAAAAAGGCTGCCCATTAAGCAGTGAACTATGGATAAACTTAATTAAATCACTCAGAGCCCTGATTAAAACCCAGCTCTCTTCCTTTCCCACCTCACAGAGGCCTTACAGAAATTTATCACCTTAGACTCCACCTCCCCAGAGGGAACCCTTCTTCTGAACATCCATTTTATATATCCTAACCAGCCCCTGACATACACTGCAAACTTTTAAAAATAGACACAGGTCCACAAACCCCTCAAAAGACCTCATTAACCTGGCCTTTAATGTCTTTAATAATAAAGATGAGGAGACCCAAATCCAAAAACAAAGGCAAGATCAGGCCAAGGCTGAGGCTCAGAAGGAGGCCTTTCAACTCCTAGCCACAGCTCTCATGAACCCCAAACGAAGTGCCGATCCTCCAACCAAGGGTAAGTCAGGGGCTAAGCCTCCTCCAAATCCATGCTTCAAATGCAACAAGGAAGGACACTGGGCCACATCCTTCCCAAACCCACCCCAACATGGGCCTTGCCTGAGGTATGGAAGGGAAGCCCCCTGGAAATCAGACTGTAGTCTGGCCCCTCCAGGTCGGACCTCAGCAAGGTCACCCTCTGGATCTGGTTTAGAGGTCCCAGACCTTCTGGGACTGGCAACTGAAGACTGAAGCTGCCCAGACCCTGACAAGGCCCCACAGACTTACATCACCAGGACAGAGCCTCAGGTAATGATTGTGGTGGAAGGTAAGCCAATCTCCTTTTTAACTGTCACTGGGGTCATTCATTCTGCCCTCCCTGAATTTGCTGGGACCCTTGTTCCCTCTTCAGTCTCCATTATAGGGGTTGAAGGATTAGTTTCACAGCCATTAGCCACCTCACCTCTACTCTGCATCTTACTAAACATCCCCTTTATCCACTCTTTTCTCCTTCTACCTTGGTGACTGACTGGGGCTACCTTAGATCCCTTCATAAAGCCCAGTTGTCCTGACCCATAGTTACCTACCTCAGTTTAACTCTTACCCCACAAAGTGGAGCCATTACCTTAGACCATAAATGTATTATCTCCTCCATGACTGTCCCCTCCTCTAGACAAGAAATACTCTCTTTTCTTGAGCTCACTGGATACTCTGGCCTCTGGGTTCCCAACTTTAGTCTTCTCACAAAGCCCCTCTCTGACATGAAGGGACCTCTCACTGAGCCTTTAGATCCCAGGCCAGAATTTTCACCCCATTTAATACTCTGAAAACTACTCTCACCTCAGAACCTTCTCACCTGCCCTTCCCAAAGAACAACTTTTTTTATTGAAAACCTGCAAATGCTTACTTAACAATCCTGCTACTATCAGAACCAGAACGCATTATCACTCAAGCCTTAGCATGTTATCTCTAAGGAAAAATGTGACAGTTTTAAATCCAAAAGACTGAAGGACAGGAAACTGCAGTGCTAGAACAGGCTGAAGGGCCTGCTCCCTCCTCCTCCCCACCTTTTCTCCAGCCTCATAGGCCTATACATAATTTCCGAAAGTCTTCAGTAACTTAAAGGCTTTGAAGCATTGCTGGGTTAAATCATAAACATCTAAATATTTTAAAATAACATAAAATACTGAAACATTGTTAGACAAGTTTTAAATTCACCTACTCTTAGCTTTTATTACAGAAGGTCTCTTGTACTGTGTTGAAGGTATATTTTCTTGAAAGTAAGAGTGTGTTTAAAGTGTGTTCATTAATGTCAATCTAAGAAATGCTGGTTGTTTACTTTTGGGCTAAAGCTGGTTCTTTGTGAATGGGTAGAAAGGTTTGTGAAAGTCTTAGAAAAGTTTGTCCAGTGAATCAGGAACTGATCATTCCTGACATCCGAAGGGACCCCTTCTCTCCTACTAAGTTAAAGCATCCCCACCCAGGCTCTCTCCTGTTGCTTACATCCTTTATTTCTACCACTCATTCACAGTCCTTGACACTATCATTGAAAACCTCAACAGGTCTTCCTGCTTGGTATTTAGAAACTCTCTCCCCTTTTTGAGCCTTCTTAGAAGTCATTTACTGCAGAGGACACCAAGTGAGGAATGATCCTGTAAGACAGGGAAATAACAAAGAAGACCAGGAGGCCAAGGCAGTGGCTCAGAGGAAGCCTCCATCTCCCCAACTCTTAGCTAAACCTCATATAACTCCCAAACACACTCCAGAGGAACTTCAGTCCCTATTAGCTCTTGGGGCTACTCAGGAAGGTCCATGGTTACAATTTGAGGGAAAATATATCCTTCCCCAGGGATAGGCCTGCAATATCTTACAGGCTATTCACTATTCCCTATATATAGGATACAGAATGCTTTTACAGCTCCTAAAACCCCTCATCACATGTCCTAGCCTAGCCTTCCTACTACAAGATATCACCAAAACCTGTTTTACTTGTTACTCAGTATCTTCCCAAGGACAGGTTAGACCTTTCTTACTTACTCACCAGGCAAGGTGCCAAATCCCTGGACACTGACCTCGTTCACATGCCCCCTACTAAAAGAACCAAATATCTCTTAACCCTAGTAGATACCTTCTCAGGCTGGATAGAAGCATTCCCCACTACATCTGAAAAGTCCATTGAGGTCACTCAAACTCTCATTCAGTATATCATTCCCAGATTGAGCCTACCCACCTCATTACAATCAGATTAGATAATGGACCTGCTTTCATATCTCAAATAACTCTACAGGTCTCCCTGGAAGCCAATGGTTATTTCCTACAGCCGGTTCATTTTACCTCTTATCCAACTATCCAGGCCCTAGGCTTCAACTTCTTCTTTCTTTCCCTTTTGCTGTTCCCTTGGATAATAGCCCATTCTACTGTTCCCACCCACTTTCACTGCAATAGAATCTCAATCACTCATCTGTCACCTCTTATCAGTAGCGCCATGGTGACTATGCTTTTGATTTGGAGCTTGGAACCTGAAAAAGGAACCTCATACCCTTTAATCCACCTCTTCGCCTTACACCTTTCAGCTTGTCTCCATGATCAGAGATTTTTTTGTCCTCTGAGGGGAAAACACATACATCTGCTTCCCAACCAACTGAACAGGAAACTGTACTCTTATCTATCTCTCACCCAATATATGTAGTTCCTAATAATCGGTCTTTACCCAACCCTGTAACCCATCATATCCAATACAAAAGAGCAGCCCAGATAATCCCTTTCCTCATAACCGTCAGTATCTCAGCAGGTGTTGAGACTGGCATAGGGGGCTTAACCAACGCTCTATCATAGTTTGAAATCCTGTCTTAGAATCTACAAGAAAGCCTAGATGATATTGCCAAAAGTTTAGTTCAAATTCAGGATCAGATAGACTCATGAGCAGCTGTCACTTTCCAAAATCAGAGAGGACCAGACCTCCTAACTGCAAAGAAAGAAGGCCTATGCCTCTTTCTGGAGGAAGAATGTTGTTTTTATGTCAATCAGGCTAGCCTAGTCAGAGATGCCACCCAAAAATTAACAGAAAGCTGCAAAGATTAGAGAACATCAATCAAATTCATGGGATTACTGGCTAAAGAATATAAATTGGTATACCTGGCTACTTCCCTTCATAGGACCATTAGCATTCCAATTCCTCATCCTCATTTTGGCCCATGTATTCTGTTCCATTTTTCATCTTTCCTTCAGGACCACTTTGGAGCCTCCACCAACCAGTCTGTCAGGGAAGTCATGCTGCTGCAACCCCTCTCTCCAACCATGAGGAATTTATACAGTGTTCCAGCCGACTGCAATCAAAGTCCATCCCCTTATTATCTCAACATCCCCCCTCCTCAGCAGGAAGTAACTACAAAAGATATGACCTCTGTCCTTATTCCATAAAACAAAAAGGGTGGAATGTTAGGTCTGATCAAATAATTGAGTCAATACCCCCTCCCTTGGGAACTGACCTTTAGACCACTTCACAACAGACATTCCCTTTCACTTAGACCACATTCCACTTGCTAAAACCATTATCCTTCTTCTAACTTTCTCAGGATCTGGATCCTCCCAGAGAATTCTCCACCCAGAAAAAGCCTGCCTAGAGTCCTTTAAAAATCTCTGAATCCCCATCCTTAGGTGCTGGCATCATTTTGGGGCTCAGCCCATCTGGTATCAAGATGACCTAATAAATTTATAAACCCTTAACACTTTGGCCTTGTGTGTTCCTCCTTCAGTGACTCTAACAGTGACCTTCTGTAAGTAAGGAGAAAAGCTCTTACTAGAAATAAAATCATTTAGCTGCCACCTTGATCTTGATGTTCTAGCCTCTAGAACTATGAGAAAATAAATGCCTGTTTTTAAGCCACCCAGTCTATGCTTTTTGTTATGGCAGCGCAAGCTGACTGAGACTGAAGCTTTAAATTGTAATTTCCTTTTTCAAATAAGATTTCCTATCTAATAAAGAGGGAATATGCAAATTGACCATTACACCATAACAAAGATGGTGGCACCCATAGCCACAAGATGGCAGCGCCCAATCCCCTCAGCCCCACCAGAGTCCCACAGTCCTTTTAGCCCAGCCGGGGGGGAGGGTGGTGGGAGGCACGCGGTGTGGCCAGACCTGCCCTCAGCCACCCAGAGCCGGCCCGAGGCACAGGCAAGCCTCAGATGTAGGCTTCCCAGCCACCCAGGGTGGGCCCAAGGCACAGGAAAGCTTTGGATGGCAGCTGCCCAGCTTCCCAGGACCGCCCAAGGCTCAGATAACCAGGGCCAGCCGAGGCTTGTGCTGTCGGCAGTGGCAGCAGCAGAGGTGTGATGGGGGCATCACCTTCCCCTGATCACTGGGTTGCCTCCCGCCCCTGAGGGTTCCCAGACTGTGAGAGGGGGCAGACCGGGCTGAGGGACCCTCCTCCAGTGCATGAATTTTCATGCACCAGGCTTCTAGTTTGTTTATAAGCTACAAAATGATTTTTAAAGTTTGCCATTGAAATGGGAATCTAAAATTTAAAAGTTTTTGCAGAACTCATATCCCATCACTCTTTTTTAAAAAATGTCCTCAATTCCCAGTGTTTGCAAATCTTCAATAAGAAAAAATCTGGGCTAACCATTAATAAAAATCTTGTAAATAGAGTTTTATATTATTCTGCCTGCATCCAAAAATTAACTTAGCCCAATTATTTGCAATAATGAAGTAAAGAAGTGCACACATAAACTGCTCCTGTCATTTTTGAATGTGTAAGGTGTGGACCCTCTCCCTTTAAAAAAACAACAGAAGTACAAAGTTCTTATGAAGAATCCAGTGTCACATGTAGTTAAAATAGAGATGAATTCAGAGATGATATACAGTGACTGTATAGTTCATTGAAATATTCAATTTCCTCTTTTAACAGAGATGAAGTTAGTGTTGTATATGTTACAAGTGACCATTATGAACATCAGAGGAAGTATTCCCTGGAAGCCTTGAAAACTGTCAAGTTCTGTCAAAATGTCAAGTTGATCATTAGTATTGAGTTATTTTAAGTGACCAATACCACACTTTGAATTTAAAGCATGTGGTACTTATTGAAAACGAGTAAATTAGAAAATGTAAATTAGAAAACAAATGAAATGTTTCCTGAATTGCCATTTTTAACAACCATGAAGCACATTGTTAAGTATGGTTTAGTGACAAAAGCATTCATAATAAATATGAGTTTTGTTAAGGGTCTAAGAGAATATTATAAACCAAGCTGATAAAGAATCTGCTGTATGGGTAAAGAGGATTTTAGAAATTATAATAGTTTAACATGGCAGATTTCTGCAGAAAGGATATATTTATTCATTTTTTTTGTTAATCCTCACCCTAAGGATATTTTTCCATTGATATTTTTTTAAAGAGAGAGTGGAGTTGGGGGTAGAGGCTAGAGGGAGAAACATTGATGTGAGAAAGTCATATTGACTGGTTGCCTCCTGCACATGTCCCAACCAGGTCCTGGATAGAGCCTGCAACTGAGGTATGTACCCTTGACACAGAATCAAACCCAGGACACTCTATCCACTGAGCTAAATGGCTAGGGCCAGAAAGAATATATTTAATTTCAATTCAACCTGCATATGGAAAGCACCTGCCACATGTAAGGCCCTGTGCCGGCTTCTGAGCCACACAGAGAACGTGGTTATATATCTACTATTGGGTTGTTTTATATGAGATTTGGTGGTGTCAGGGAGGGGGTTATTTGCAGAGACATTTGGATAATAGGTCACAAGTAATTGACCTGAGAATGAGATGAAGGTAAAAATTCAGAGAATAATATAGAGAGCTTTGTAGATAACAAACAAATAAACAAACAAAACAGTGGAATATTATCCATATATACCTATTTCAGAGGCAATATTGAGTTTTAATCACAGGCCCACTCTTCAAATCTAGAGTTCACTCAGCAAGCAGTGATCTTTGCTTTTTGGTTCTCAATACATAAAGCACCTGGTATCAAAAAGGATGCATTAGTAACTTAATAGGAAAACCATTCATAACTTTTTTCTTTTCTTCCTTAATGCTGAGTCTTAGGGGTATATTAATTGGCTCTTGTGCAACTATTTTCATTTCTATGCAAAAGAGTAAGGAAATTCCTTTCAATAGAGATAGAATTGAAAGAACAAATTTAAAAATGATTTTTGCTTAGGTGTGTATAATTTCTATATAATCCTCTTCATTTTGCTTCAGAACATGTTCTTTGTTTTTACGATCTATTTGTCAGCAGGTTGTTCTTAAACTCGCTACAGCCTTCGAAGTTCTGCCCACTGTTTTTTGTGCATTTTTTTTATTTCTGGTTCAGGGCGATGGACCACTGTTTCAACTACCATTGCCATGATTTGAAATATTGTGTTCAGTTTTCAGTCAAAATGCATAAATCTGCATCAGACAGATCTTAGTGGGTAAATACATTCTCCAGATTTGGGTATTATTTAAAAAATACATTGATGGGTTGATTTCAAAATATGAGAGCTCTAAGTTCACAATGGTAATGAAAACTACCAGTTTTGTTAAATGAAAGAGTTAATAATGTAGGGTTCTTATGCCAGGAAAGGAAATAAAAAAGGAAGTTTATTTATTTTTTTTCCATATCTGTCAATTGAAAATATGCGGTGTTGTAGCTGAAACATGAATATTTTAAAGTAACAGCAAATGCCTGTAATTCTTCTTGGCCAGCGGTTCCAGGCATGTCCTTTACTGGCAATGAACCACATGCAGGGAGAGTCTATCTCATGGTGCCAAGGAGTTAATTATGCTCTCTTAGACTCCCAGGACTTGAGTGCCTTTATTATACGCACCCACCCCCTTTTGCATAAAGTGGAACAAATATCTTCTCATTGCTCATCAAATTGTTTCATTTTAACCAGAATTTTTATTTTTGCATTTATGAGCAATGTTTTCAAAATCAAATAAAAAATAATGACACTCCAACTTATGCTCCTCTGCACTTTCATAGTTTTTTCCTAGGGTTCAGTGTGAACACAGCCCCAAACCCAGGGGCACTAGTCCAAGCAGCATGATGGAGTTGGGCATCAGGCTCTCCAAACTATCTTTAGTTTATACAGTTTATACATTAAAGAAAATAAATGCAATTGAGAATGCCTAATGGAACTGTCTGGCACATGCTACAGGGTATACTTATACATTGTCTGATAAAAAATTAAAGCCAATTTATCAAAATGGAAAATATTGGTAATTTGGAACACTCTTAATGCCCATTTAAAGTGCAATAGTCAGTAATTTATTCCATTTTGGAGATTTCAAGTTATCAGCATTTACTATAATTTATAGCTCATTCTTAATTTTGCTATTATTTACTTTAGGAAATAGAAGGTGTCTTTCTTACTCTGCAAGAAAAAAGTGCTGATTCTCATCTTGTGGAGTATCCTTGTGCAACAGACTCAGTATGGAAAACAGACAGCTTCCTATCACCAAAGTAGAATTTTAAGCTTCTGTTATGTAAGCTTTCAGATGAGTGGTTCTCATACTTTAGTATTTTGAAGAACCAACCAGGGAATTTATTAAAAATGCAAATTCCTAGCCTCTAGCCCCAGGGATTCTGATCAGAAGATATAAAATATAAGTAACCTGAAGCGATGTTTAACAATCACCCCTAAATGACTTTATTCCTAGGATACATTTTAAAAAATACTAATTGATAAAGAAGAATCTGTGCCTTTTTGTACATATGTCATTTTGTATGCAACGTACTGATTAATAGGTATAGGAATCTTAAACTTAATAAAGCTATGGATTATGTTCAACTTTGGAGGTGTATATGTTCTTTGGAAAATTCAGTCTGGGAAATTGTACCATATTGTATTAACATTATAAGCTGTGTCACTAAGACCAAACCAAATTCATCAAATCAATAATTCATTTAGAAGGTTGTGGTATACACTCAAAGCTATAAATTTTTAAATGTGTAAGGTGCATTTCCTTCTCTTAAGTAATATAATTCATAGGGAAATATAGATAGTAAAACATATTATCAGAAAAACAATAGCAATCAGCTAATGTTCATATACACTGGAAAGAATAGGCTGATTTATTGAAAGCAATGTTCTTTTGTGCTCCAAAGACTTCCTAAAGAATATGGCTTTAGGGAGTACTCACAATGCTGAACTCTCATTCTAACCATGTACCGTAATCATGTTCATTATTGTGAAATAGAAACATACCTCATTGTGGCTGTTTTGGCTTCAGAACTGAATTTATTCTAAACAGTATAATTGTATATGATAAAGCATTTTTTTTCTGTAATGTATCTAGAGCTGTTATCATTATGAAAGAGTGGTTTGCACAATGCAGGAGTTAACCCATGCTCTTTTCAAGGGTAAGAGGCAACCAGTGAGCTTCCTGAAGACATCCATTCAATCTTAACATATTTCCCAAGACTTAAAAGTTAATTATAAAGGAATGCTAGATGTCAACCAGTAGATAACATCTTTGATTTGAAATGATGGTCTAAATAGAAATTACACACACACACAAAGTAATTTTATATTACTTCTCCATGGTCTTATACATTCCAGAAAGCATAGGGGAGAATCAACCTAATTGCAAGCAAAAAATGAAATACTACACATGTCCTCATGCACATGACAATGTAAATAGGCCATTTAGAGGTATGTAAACAAATTCTAGGTTCTAGGTAGGGAAAGGCAGAGAGACATAAATCCATGCACCATCAACGTGCGCGCGCGCACGTGTGTGTGTGTGTGTGTGTGTGTGTGTGTGCACTTAATCGATTTGAGAGAGAGAGAGAGAGAGAGAGAGGAAGAGGGGGCAGCAGGAGAGAGAGAGATGAGAAACATGGATGGATTGCCTCCCCTCTGCACCCTGACCAGAATCAAACCCAACTGATGTACAGGACAATGCTCCAACCAACCGAGCCACCTGGCCAGGATGCACCATCAAGTTTTAAAGTTTTAGAGTAAAGGTTTGTCTCCAGCTCCCGACAGATTTTAGCAGATGAAGATAGTTCCTGGGTGATGAGGGACAAGTTGGAGGAAAGGAGAAAGTGACTGGTAGTTTCTAAGGAATTTGCAGCCCAAGGCATTCCTTGTCCCTGCAGATGATAGATACTGACTATGACAGAGACCTTAGCACTTTTTTTTTTCCTGATGTATGATCTGCATTTTAAAAAAGAACAAAAGAACAAGAAAATTCAGTTAGGACCTAGTTCTACATCCATTATCCAGGCAAAAGGCCACAGAATCCTACTGCTTGGTACTGTTTGCATTCGCCAAATGAACCATTTCAAATATTAAAATGGCATCAATACAGGTTTCTGAAGAAGCTCACTGACATTAATAGCATTGCCAAAAATGTAACGCAAGCTTCTGAACATTTGTCATATGTAGGAAGTTCTATTTTTCAGTTCATGTCCACAGAGCTGGAGAAAGGAAATGTAAATTCCTGTGGTAGTAGGGAAAGGAAACCAAAATTTAACGAAGACTTATTGTGGTCTTCGCATTGTGTTATTTATTTTATATTTTATCTAATTTGGTAAGTTTATTATCAATGTAAAATGTATGAAAGTTGCCAGAGATAGCACTGTATGGTTTACAGATGTGTCAGGGTTTTAAAATGAACATACCCTCTCACCGTGCTTTAGTAGTTCAACTTTACTAGTTGGTGAAATTTAACATCATTTTCAAACAAACCAACCCCAAGAGGAGTCTGCAAATATATTCGCATACACAGCCTCCTACATTTATATCTGTACATGTTTTTGGAGACCAACACATTAGTTAAAAGCCTTGGAAAAGCAAAAATGGCTCATTGGAATTTTCCTATAACAGTCAATGGAGCAAGGATATGAGGAGAATGGGGGCAAATTATACAAGCACACACAGCATGGGGTTTTCCTCCAGAAACCTACAAGCAGAGGTTGGTGAGAGGTGGCACACATCTCCACGCCGACATCGTCCCACAGAGAAGCACATCAGGGCCCACAGGGCAGCTGGACTCATAGGATTGTATCCTGCTGCTTTACTTCTTACCATGAAAGCAGAACATGGCCCCACCATTGGCTATTGTACCCTGGTTTCCACTAAAAATGCTTCAGGCAAAGATTGATATTTGAGTATCATATTTGGGAGTGTGATTCCACAGCAGCAGGAACAAGGAGTAAGCAGTGAGATATATGGAGAGAAAGGAAATGACCCAGGATGAGTTTTCCACTTGGCCATTTCTAAGGCTGGTAAGACGCTCAATAGTATGAGTCATCCTGAGAATCGATAAGACTCACATCTCAGGATAATCCACTCAAAGGAAAAACAGGAAAATGTTTACCCATTGGCTTCTGTCTCCCGGTGGCCAAGAACTGCCCTGGGGGCATTAAATTACCTCACAATTCCCATTACTAGATTCACTAGATTTCTAGATTCTCCCTGGACTGCTTCTCTATGTCAGAGAAATTCCAGAACAAGGTTAAGGGACTTAGGTCCCTGGCCTGGGGGGCGCACTGTCAGGTTGCCTTTCTAGGAAACTGATCAAGGAATAATTAGTGATGTTTTGGTAAGTTTATGACATGTGTAAATGTTCCTTGAAGTGAAGTTCTGAACATTTTAGACTCAGCCACTAGCAGGTTAGGTTCCAGAGATTACAGCTCAGCTACTGAAGACCTAAGGAATTTATGCAAATTTGTAAAAACTCCTGCTGGGTGGAAAGACCTACCCATAACATGGGGATTTTTTTTTTAATTTTAAGTATTGATTTTAGAGAGAGAAAGAGAAAGGAAGAGAGAGAGAGAGAGAGAGAGAGAGAGAGAGAGGAAGAGAGAGAGAGA
>NW_005356635.1:2338972-2341058 GCF_000412655.1 Myotis brandtii
GAGAGAGAGAAGAAACATTTATTTGTTGTTCACTTATTTATGCATTCATTGGTTGATTCTTATATGTTCCCTGACTGGGGATTGAACCCTCAACCTTGATGTATTGAGATGACACTCAAATCAATTGAGCTACTGGGCCAGCGCCAAGGAATTTGAATTTGAATTGCAGCTGTTTTGCTGACTTCAATGCAGCTTGTCCATTGTCAAGTAATGAAAAAGGGTGCCCAGGGTGCCTTTGGAATTCCTGACTGACACTCATGGTCAGGTCTAGATATTTAGTGTGTAAATTTATTCTAATAACAATTTTTTTTAAAGATGAGCAATTTTTAAAGGTGTTTTTAGGCACAGATTAGGAAAAAAATTAATCTGGGATTCCTTGGTAATAGTTATTTTGAATCTAATTCTTACATTTTATGTTCAGGAATTATAAAGAAAAGCTTGAATAGAGGAAAAACTCTCCATGTCTTGCTTTGCAAATGGAGATACAGGTGTGGTCCAAAGGGTTGTTAGAATCCTCCCATCCTTTTATACATTACTAAGGGTATACCTGCTCTGCATCCTGGATATGACAAATAAGACTATTATCCTATATAATAAAAGGGTAATATGCAAATTGACCCTAACAGTGGAACAACCAGTTGCTATGATGAGCACTGACCACCAGGGGGCAGACACTCAAAGCAGGAACTGCCTCCTGGTGGCCAATGCAAGTCCACAGGGGGAGCACTGCTGAGCCACAAGCTGGGCTGACGGCTGCAAGTGCAGTGGCAGTGGCTGGAGCCTCTCTCGCCTCCTCTGCAGCACTAAGGATGTCTGGGGAGCAGGCCTAAGCCATCAGTCAGACATCTCCTGAGGGCTCCCAGGCTGCCAGAGGGATGTCTGACTGCCAGCTTAGACCCGATCCCCTGGGGAGTGGGCCTAAGCCGGCAGGTGGACATTCCCCGAGGGGTCCCGGACTGTGAGAGTGTGCAGGCCAGGCTGAGGGACCCCCCAGAGTGCACAAATTTTCATGCACTAGGCCTCTAGTGTTGATTATATTTCTTATTTAAGGAGGTTTTTTCCCCCCTAATTTATAACTCCTTCAGTGATTTCTAGATTCTCCCTGGACTGCAATTGTATAACCCATTCACCATCATACTGAACAATGTTTGGTTTAATATTGCTTTTTTAAAAGACCCATAGCTTTCCTTCCTATTTTTGTACTTTCTATCACTCTGCTTAAAACACTTTATTATATTTTCTTGGGATGTAAAATCAGTACAGTTTATCTTTGCTCAACATATCTTTATCTCCCTGCTCATTATGTTTTTCCCTTTTCATTGCTATGAATAAGCAGACGTAATTAATCAAGACACTCCCAAGACACTTCTGTTAATATTATCTATATACTAGAGGCTTTGTGCATGAAAATCTGGGGGGGGGGGGGGGGGGGGAGTCCTTCAGCCTGGCCTGCACCCTCTCGCAGTCCAGGAGCCCTTGGGGGATATCTGACTGCTCCCCTATAGGGAGCGGGCCTAAGCCAGCAGTCAGACATCCTTAGCACTGCCATGGAAGCAGAAGAGGCTCCTGCCATAGCCGCTGTGCTCACCAGCCATGAGCCTGGCTTCTGGCTGAGTGGTGCTCCCCCTGTGGGAGCACACTGACCACCAGGGGGCAACTCCTGCATTGAGCATCAGCCCCCTGGTAGTCAGTGCACGTCATAGTGACCGAAGTCGTTCAGCCATTCGGTCGATTTGCATATTAGCCTTTTATTATATAGTATATATGCTAAGTGTCTGTCTGACCTGTTGCTATGACATGCACTGATCACCAGGGGGAAGACGCTCAATGCAGGACCTGCCATGACGCGCACTGGCAATTTACATAGAAACGGCACCATGGACCTGGTTCCGTCAAAGCAACACTCGGCTTCCCCCAAGTAGGACACAGGCTCTGCCACCACCCAGGAGTGATAGCCCACCAAATCACAGCCAATGCTGCCAAGACCCCATGGTGCAAAATGTGGCCCACAGCCCAGCCCAGCCCGGAAATGGTGGCTGTGGGCCCCAGGTAATGACATCACATAGCAACACCCGGCTTCCTCTCC
>NW_005356635.1:2342691-2348705 GCF_000412655.1 Myotis brandtii
TTTTTTTCTCCAGGAGTGTGGTGAAAAACCCTAGATCACCTATTTGGATTCTTATTACCCAAGTTACTAAGAATATTACCAGTGGCATACAGGGAGCTAAGCCAATGAGCCGTCAGAAAAGGTGTTTCGTCTGTAGTTCACACCAATTGCCGGCTTGGCCCCTGCCCAGGCCTAATGCCTCTGGCTGAGTCATTAGCCGTGGGCAGGGGACCTCCAGCTCCCTCAATCATCAGCTGAGCCCCTGCTGCCCATGATCGCTGGCTTTGCCCCTGCCCAAACTAACGCCTCTGGCTGAGGCATTAGGCCTGGGCAGGGGACCCCCAGCTCCCACCATCCCTGGCTCCGCCCCTGCTACCCACGATCTCTGGCACCACCCCTGCCCAAACCTAAGGCCTCTGGTGGAGGCATTCGGCCTGGGCAGGGGACCCCCAGTTCCCCGCGATCTCCCGCTCTGCCTAGACCTAATGCCTCTGACCAAGGCGTTAGGCCTGGGAAGGGGACCCCCAGCTCCCTACGATTGCAGGCTCCGCCCCTGCCCAGGCCTAATGCCTCTGGCCAAGGCTTTAGGCCTGAGCAGGGGACCCCCAGCTCCCTACAATCGCCCACACCGCCCCTGCTCACGATCGCTGGCTCTGCCCATGCTCAGGCCTAACACCTCTGGCCAAGGCATTAGGCCTGGGCAAGGGACCCCCAGCACCCCACCATCACCAACTCGTCCCCTGCTCCCTGCGATTGACGGCTCCGCCATAATGCCTCTCACCCAGGCATTAGGCCTGGGCAGGGGACCCACAGCTCTCCAAGGGACCTTCTGCCCCACCCCTTCCCAGGCCTAATGCCTGTGGCCAAGGCATTAGGCCTGGGCAGGGCTAATGCCTCTCCCTGGCACTAGGCCTGGGCAGGGGACCCCCCCAGCTCCCCACGATTGCAGGCTCCGCCCCTGCCCAGCTGCCCACGATTGCAGGCTCTGCCCCTGCCCAGGCCTAATGTCTCTGGCTGAGGCATTGGGCCTGGGCAGGGGACCCCCCCAGCTCCCCGCGATCGCCGGCTCTGCCCCTGGCCTAAAGCCTGTGGCCAAGGCTTTAGGCCTGGGCAAGGGACCCCTAGCTCCCCGGACTGCCAGCTTCGCCCCTGTCCAGCTCCCATCGCTGGATCCACCCCGCTATCACTGGCAGGGGCGGCAAAGGCACTTGATTCTCCGATCATGGCTGGGGGGCAGGGCAAAGGCCTCCCTGCATTGTGCCTACATATGCAAATTAACCGCCATCTTTGTTGGCGGTTAACCGCCATCTTGGCTGGCAGTTAATTTGCATATCGCCCTGATTAGCCAATGGGAAGGGTAGCGGTCATACGCTAATTACCATGTTTCTCTTTTATTAGATAGGATGGCTAGGGTGACTCATGCATGTGCAATACATATAAAGCTCTCCCTGGTGCCAATCGCACACGTGTGTTTTGATCTATCATTGTCAATCATGAATTTGGTTGACACTCTATTATAGAGAAAGGGCGAATAGTGATATTAAAATATTTCTTCTAATTAATATCCTTTCAATGTGCACAAATTCATGCACCGGGCCACTAGTATATATATCATATACATATATGGTAATGGAATCTAAACATTTTATTTAATAAAGAGGGGGGTCACATCTGTTAAATGTCACTTATGAGATTTACATAAAGAAGCCATCCATCTTTCCATTTCTTCCTTCAACAGATAATGATTGAATTATAATATGCATAGAATGCTATTCTCTGTTCTGTGGGACTGAAAGACCTGTGCCCCGAAAGTATGCAAACTAACGTTGCTAACCCCATTTTGTTAAGTAATTTTGATGTGGGAAATAACCAGTGGGAAAGCAAGTGGAGGAAACAATAATAAGACTCTGAACAGATGTTCAACACAGCAGGAGATAACATTTCAGACCTGAGATCCAACTTGGAAAAAGAAAGTATGTGGTGGCTTGCATTTTGAAAAGAACCCTGGCTGGGAAAAGATTATGGTTTGTGGCAAAGACACTACAGGGAGACCTAAATGAGATCATGACCACTTTCCTTGTGGAACCACAGAGAAGAATTTGGGGTTAGGAAACTCATTTGTGGATGACATGCCCAGGAGCAGTACTTAGCCATGCCTGGCCACTTGTGGTGGGTTCTGTATGTGTGGGTAGCATATAAAGCTCTAAATGTTCATTGTTGTTGCCATTTTGTTTAGCATCTTTTGTATAGAAAAGTATGCTGCAGTTTTATTTTCCAATGTTTCAGACAGTTATTTATTAGACTATGGAAATTACATAAAAACATAAAATTAATAATCAGCAAGAATTATAGGGTTTCTTCACTTTTTTAAATGATTCATTTTTTTCTTAAGATGTTTTTATTGATGAGAGAGAGAGAGAGAGAGAGAGAGAAAGAGAGAGAGAGAAAAGCATTGATGTGAGAGATATCAATCAGTTGCCTCCTATATGCACCCTGACTGGGGATCGAACCCAAAACCCTGGCATGTGTCCTGACCAGGAATTGAACTGGTGACCTTTCAGTCCATGGGATGATGTTCAACCAACAGGGCCACACTGGCCAGGATGGATTTCTTCACTTTTAATTAAATTGAGCATCAATGTTATGAAACTCACAGGAATAAATACAATTAATTTTCCTAGTAAAATGGATTTTCAAATACTTTTAAATCCCTTGGGGATTAAATTCCAATAAAACTTAAGCCATATAATCCTGCTTGCTGAAAAGGGTCAAATACCACGTGGAAAGTTTGGAGTGTTCTGAACCAACAAAAGGAAGCAGCAGAAAAAACACTCCTTCACTCTGCAATAAGAGAAATATTAGAGTTCCATTCAGAAAACAGTTCTTTTCAGCTATACAGAAACACAATTCCAGGTCACTAGACAAGTTGAGTTCCAAAAGGGATTTTGCAAGAATCAAATCACATGTGAGCTGGGTCAAAAATCAGGAGGTTGCTGTCTAGGTAAAGAATGTGGCAAAAATAAGGTCTAGATGAAAGGAAGCTGAGAGTCAGCAGTTCAAACTCTCAGAGGAGAAAGTCCAGAGAACAGGCCAAGAAATGCTTTCTATGTTGGACCATGGGGATAAAATGATAATTTGTCAAACTGCTTACTAGGTGGAAAAAAAAAAAAAAAGAAATTCTTTGGCCAAGGTCATGGAACCTATGAGTGGTGTTACCAGGCCAAGTGAGATTACAGGGTGATCCATTACACTGAGCTTTTTTTTTTTTTTTTTTTTTTTTTACTCACTCCATTTAAATAAGCACCTCTATTCTCTGTGTTGTATTTTATTTATAGTGGCTAACTCTGAAGGTTTTTGGAGAATTTACTTGTTGACCATTTGTTTCCTCCTCTTTGAATGTGAGTTTTGTTCTGTCGCCACATATCTTCGGCCTGTGAATAGTGCCTGACACATTGTAACACTCCACAACTGCTAAGCAGAAGAACAAAAAGTGAAATGAAAATTTCTCATTGACAACCTTGCCATACCATCACTGTTGCATAGTGTACACAATGAATGGTAATGTAAGATAGAGAGCCTGGGAGCAGAAGTCCTCAGATAATAGAACTTGTTTGTGGGTGTGCACATGAATTTCAATTCATCTCATTTATATAAGAAGGGTGCAGTATTAAATATAATTTTGGCATAGGCTTTAATAAATAAGCCTTAATATATTGACACATTAGTACTTTGGTTGTTATCTCTTTCGTCCTCAAAGACAATTCAACTGGGTTAGGGTCAAGGTTAGAGAATGGCTGTCCCACAGTGTTTAACAGAATAATGTTTGCACTTCATGTCCAATTTTTTAGAAACACCTTGAGTTCTTCTTTTCTTCCCCAGTGCATTTATTGTGGAATTGATGTGGTATATTCTTAAAGAAACAAGCTTTCTTTAAAAACTTGGATATTTCTGTTTTACTCATTTAAAAAGTTTGTTCAACTTTAAGGGATTATTTAGATCTTAAAAGTACTTTGCACGCAGCTCCTTTGTTCCATCAGTCCCTTACTCCCCTTCAAACAGCTTACTCTCTTCCTCTACTTCTACCTCCCCAAATTAGAACTGAAGTTTTATATCTAATCTGTTATAGGAAGATATATATTGCATGAGGGCAAAGACATTTTCTGTTTCATTTCCTGCCTAGCCTTTAGTGACATTGGTGAGTGCATAACAACAACAAAATTCAGATTAATGAAGGAGAGCTAGTGGGCTGTTTCAAGTAGGACTTCCCAGGTATCTGTATTTTAATGAGGTTCAGAGTCTGGTACCTGAATGCATGTTTAGAAATCAGGTTTTATTAGTTTGTTTTTGTTGTTGAAATCATAACCATTTTATAAATTCATTTTAATCATGATTGCATATTTTCAAAAGTGAGCCATTGCTGAAAGGCTGACAGCAGTGCCCCTTTCCTCCCTCCATTGCATCACTAGCTCCTCACCGTAGCCATCTTCCTTTGGGAGGGTCTCATCTCTCTTACGTCTTCTGGTACTTAACTCTTCATTCCTAAAACTGTATAGTATTGCTTTATTTTGATTAATAACTTTAAACATTATCCAACTCTATAACAATTTGGGGATAAATCCATAGCCAGAGTTAGCACTATCATGACTAATGCAAATACTATTCATTATTGAGCCAGGTAGCATACTCTATTTATATTGTATTCTTATAGAATATTTTTCCTGGAATTAATAATCACAACTTTTTTTTCCTGATTTCTTAGTTTGCTTTAAAATTATGGCTAAGTCATCAAACACCTAATAGCTATGTAAAATATTGCCTCATTCAAGTTCTCATGCAGTTAAATCTCTCTGTTAATATATCAATTTCTCCTTTACCTTGATTTCCTCTGGAAACAACCCTGCTGGGTCTTCTGTCCAATCTAGACTGGCTTTTCTCTGTGTGAAGACTTCTGCTCAGATGCTATTTGGATATTCTGCTATCTCCTGGGAATTTCTTTTACCTTTCTCCAATTTGTACCTCTCCATTTCACATTTGTTTTCTAATCCAAATACCTTTTCCTTCTTGGTTTATAGCTTCCAGAGAAACTGAGTACAAAAGGTAATCTTTTTTGATGCATAACATTTTTTAAATGCCCTTATTTTATTTTTATAAATAGTTGATGGTGTGTTTGGACTTAGAATACTAGAATAGATATTTCCTATGTTGTTTTTATTTATTTATATTTTTAATCTTTATTGTTGAAAGTATTACAGATATCCCCCCTTTTTTATCTTCCCCTCCCTTTTCCCATGCTCCAGGCCTTTACTACACCATAGTTTATGCATATGTGCACATAACTCCTTTGATTAATCTCTTCCCACCTCCCCCTATACTCCCACTTCCCCATTTCCCTCTGAGATCCATCACTCTGTTCCATGCTTCTATGTCTCTGGATCTATTTTCATCAGTTTATTTTGTTCATTAAATTCCACATATAAGTGAGATCATGTGATAATTGTCTTTCTCTGACTGGTTTATTTCAGTTAGCATAATGCTCTCCAGGTCCCACTATGTATCTCAAAGGGTAGAAGATCCTTCTTCTTAACAGTTGCTTATATTGCTTTTAGAAAGTAAGAGCAATTTTTATTTCTGATCTTTTGAAGGTATCTCTTTTTTTCTCTGGAGGGCCTCCTTTTTATTTATTTATTTTTTTTATTTAAAGCTTTGGACCTTTGGTGGTGAGTCTCTCAATCTGGAGACATCAGTTGGAGGAGGAGGATACTGGTTTTCTCTATGGAACTTCTGTTAGTCAGAAGCTGGGCCTTTTTGCTTAATTTTTTTTTTTAATCTTTTCTCTCCTATTGGTTATCTCTTTGTATTTTTTATCTTCTAACTCTTGTTGAATTTTTATTCAATCTATTATCATTTTAGGTTCTAATATCTATTTCTTTTTCCATGAATGTTCCTTTTTATACATTTTTTTAAAAAATTTATTTTATTGTTTAAAGTATTACAAATAGTAGTACATATGTCTCCTTTTTTCCCCCTACTCCCCG
>NW_005356635.1:2349890-2351973 GCF_000412655.1 Myotis brandtii
TGTTCTTGTGCCATAACCAGGCAGTTTTGAGAACAGTGGCTTTGTAGTATAGCTTGATATCTGGTATTGTGATCCCTCCAACATTGTTCTTCTATTTCAAGATTCCTGAAGCTATTTGGGGTCTTTTTTTTATTCCAGATGAATTTTTGGAGAGTTTGTTCTATGTCTTTGAAGTATGCCATTGGCATTTTAATGAGGATTGCATTGAATTTATAGATTGCTTTGAGTAGTATGAACACTTTAATGATATTAATTCTTCCAATCCATGAACATGGTATATTCTTCCATTTGTTTGTATCATCCTCTATTTCTTTTTTAATTTCCTGTAGTTTTCGGGATACAGGTCTTTTACCTCCTTGGTTAAGTTTTTTCCAAGGTATCATATTTTTTGTTGCAATGGTAAATGGAATTTCTTTTTTTAGTTTCTCTTTGTGAGAGTTTGTTATTGGTGTATAAAAATACCATCAATTTCTGAATTTTAATTCGTATCCTGCTATTTTGATGAATTCATTTATTAAATCTAGTAGTTTTTTGCTGGTCTTTAGTTTTCTATGTGCAGTATTATGTCATCTGTGAATAATGACAATTTCACTTCCTCCTTTCCAATTTGGATGCTTTTTATTTTTTTTTTTCTTCTCTGATCGCAATGGTTAGTACTTCCAGTACTATGTCGAACAGGAGTGGTGAGAGTGGGCATCCTTGTCTTTTTCCTGTTCTTAGGGAAAATGGTTTTAGTTTTTTTGCCCAGAGTATGATGTTGGCTGTGGGTTTGTCATATATGGCTTTTATTATGTTGAGGTATGATCTCTCTATTCTCACTTTGCTGAGAGTTTTTATAAAGAACGGGTGTTGGATTTTGTCAAGTGCTTTTTATGCATTAATGGATATAATTATATGGTTTTTATCTCTCAGTTTATTTATATGGTATCTCACGTTTATTGATTTGTGGATATTGTACCATCTTTGCATCCCTGGAATAAATCCCACTTGGTCATGGTGTATGATCTTTCTAACGTAATGCTGGATTCGATTTGCTAGAATTTTGTTGAGAATTTTGGCATCTATGTTCATGAGGGATATTGGCCTGTAATTCTCTTTCTTTGTATTGTCTTTATCTGGTTTTGGAATTGGGGTAATGCTGGCTTCGTAGAAAGAGCTTGGAAGTGTTTCTTCCTCTTGAATTTTTTGGAATAGTCTGAGGAGGATAGGTTTTATTTCTTCTTTGAATGTTTGATAAAACTCTGCTGTGAAGCCATCTGGTCCAGGGTGTTTGTTTGTTGGAAGTTATTTGATTACTGCTTTAATTTCCTCCATAGATATTGGCCTATTCAGATTTTTTTATTCCTCCTGGTTGAGTTTTGGGAGGTTTTATTTTTCTGGGAATATGTTCATTTCTTCTAGGTTGACCAGTTCATTGGAATTGAGTTGTTCATAGTCTTTTTTTATGATTCTTCATATTTCTGTGGGGCTTGTTGTTGTTTCGCCTCTTTTGTTTCTAATTTTGTTTATTTGGGTCCTCTCTTTTTGCCTCCTGGTGAGCCTGCCTAGAAAGTCATCAATCTTGTTTATCCTTTCAAAAAACCAGATCTTGGTTTCATTGATCTTTTTTTGTTGTTGTTGTTCTCTATGTCATTTATTTCCATTCTGATCTTTATTATTTCCTTCTTTCTTCTCATTCTGGGCTTTTCTTGTTGCTCTCTTTCTATTTCTTCAAGTTGCAGATTTAGATGATTTTTTACCAGTTTTTCTTGTTGTTTTTTTTTTAGGTAGGCCTGTAATTCTATGAACTTCCCTCTCAGGACTGCTTTCACTCTGTCCCATAGATTTTGGATTGTTGTGTTTTTATTGTTGTTTGCTTCCAGGATGTTTTTTATTTCTTCTTTGATCTCTTTGGTAACCCACTCATTGTTTAATAGCATGCTAGTTAGCCTCCAAGTGTTTGGATTTTTGTGATTGTTTTTATTTGTAGTTGATTTCTAATTTTATGCCATTGTGATCTGAGAAGATGCTTGATATGATTTCAATCTTCTTGAATTTGGAGAGACTTTGCCTGTGTCCCAATATGTGGTCTATCTTTGAAAAT
>NW_005356635.1:2352810-2370007 GCF_000412655.1 Myotis brandtii
TTTCTCGCAGCCTTTAAGATTCTCTCTTTGTCGTTAACATTTGCCATTGTAATTATGACGTTTCTTGGTGTGGGTCTTTTTGGATTCATCTTGCTTGGGCCTCTCTGTACCTATGTGACTTTTTTCTTCACCAGCTTAGGGAAGTTTTCTGTCATTATTTTTTCAAATAGATTCACTAATCCTTGCTGCTCTTCTTGTCCTTCTGGCACCCCTATTATACGTATGTTACTTCATTTCGTGTTGTCCCAAAGCTCCCTTAGGCTCTCCTCCTGCTTTTTAATTTTTTCTCCAGTTGGTGTTCAGATTGGGCTTGTTTCTCTACCTTATCTTCCAACTCATTAATTTGGTCCTCTGCTTCTTCTAGTCTACTGTTGAAACCTTCCATGACATTTTTTATTGTAGCTATATCACTTTTGATTTTTTCCTAATTTTTGCATAGGTTGTTGATTTTCTAGTCCATCTGGTTTATGAACTATAAGACCATTACTCTGAATTCTTTTTCTGTCATATTGCATGCTTCAGTTTCCCTTATTTTGTTTCTTGGTGATCCTCTTTTTCTTTCCTCTGGGGATTGTTCCATTGTCTCCCCATTATAATTATCATCAGAAGGTCCAAATGCCAAGTTGCAGGGGCCTGAGCTGTGTGCAGTGGGAGCATCACACCACCTGAGTGTCACTGAAGAGCTCTGACACCGAGATGTGTGGCTGCCATGGGTAGGTGGGAGCCACCCGCACTGAGAATCAGAGTCACCAGCATTCAGTGCAGCATCATGCCTGCACCTAGAATCAGGGACCCCATATGCACTGCGCTGAAAAAAATGTCCCTGTGGGCATGTGCTGAAAATCAGAGTCCCCTAGCACACACCAGGAGTCACAGTCCCCATGTGCACATGCTGAGAATCAAGTATCAGAGTCTCTGTCGCTTGCCTCGCACTGAGAGTCAGGGTCCCTATGTGCGTGTGCACCGAGAATGGAGTCACAGGCACTCAGTGTGTGTGCACTGAGAATCAGGGACCCCACATGCGCATGATGAGAAATACACGTATGCATGCCAAGAGTCAAGTTACTGGTGCTCAGTGCTGCCTCTCATGCAGAAAATCAGGGTCCCCGGTCTGCCTGGGGGGCCGGGTTGCACAGCTGCCCTGTGTTGGTGGGAGGCCTACTCCTGTGCCATGGGAAACAGAGTGTGTGCCCAGAGTCAAAGTCAGGTGGTACAGCCACCCTTTGTGGGACGGAGGCCTGGTCGCGCGCTGCAGGAAACAGACTCTTCATGTCCACACGCCCAGAGTCAAAGTCAGGTAGTGCAGCAGTCCTGTGTCATGGGAGGCCTACTCCTGTGTCACAGGAAACAGACTCCCCATATCTGCACTCCCAGAGTCAAAGTCAGGCAGTGCAGCAGTCCTGTGTCGGTGGGAGGCCCACTCCTGTGCCATGGGAAACAGACTCCCGTGTGCATGCGCTCAGAGTCAAAGTTAAGTCGCACAGCTGTCCTGTGTCGGCAGGAAGCTGCTGGCGGGGAGCAGGTCTAGCAGGTCCTATGCTGCCACAGTGGGCCAGCATGGAGGGGGATGGGCTCCGTGACTCACAATATCTGAGACTGGGATGTCTGGAGTCTTGGTGTCCATGGGTCTGCAGGTCTTTGTCCCGGGTGGTTGTAGGGTCTTGGCTTGTGTCTGAGACCAGATTGGGTGGTGGTGAGGCTAGGGTCCTAGTTGCAAGCAGTCCTGTTTTTCAAGATGGCGTGGTCTCTTGTCCCTTTTTATACATTTTGTTTCATTCCATGGGATTAATACCTCTCTTACCTCTATAGGATATTAATTATAGTGGATTTTTTTTCTTCCTGAATTTGTTTTGGTTCTTTTTTCATTTTAATTTTAGAAGTTTTCGGTTATTTGGTTTTGTTTCTAATTAAGATCAAGGCCCAAAAAGTGAATAGGAAGTTCTACACAGCTGAACCTCCTGTGTTTACCATGACTGACCAGCCTGCTTCTGTGTTATGAAACCCCCAACTTCTGTATTCCTACTGGGGTCTTCTTTGGGCAGTACATTCTCTTGTATACCTACCTCCCTGGGAAAAATTGACATGGCTACAGATTTCTGGAATTTGTTAGGATAAAAAGGGTCTGGATCCATAGTTCAGTAAGCAAACTTTAGCTTAATAATAACTCCCCACCCCACCTCGCCAATAAGATACCTTGCTATCTTCTGTGTTTTGTACCTGCAAGTGTGTTAGAAGCAGTTAGTCATCTGAAGGTACTCAGAGTGAGTGGTGACCAGGGCTATGGGACTAATTGTTCCCTTTGTGGTTTTTCAAACAGTCTCCCTGCTATCTTCAAACTGTTCCTTAAAATTCCAATTTCTGAGCCTTTTCAGGGTTTTTAGGAGCCAAATGTTTTAGTAAATCTATGTGCAATATTTTATTCCCTCTACTCTTCTAAATTATTCTTCAGTCTTAAAACATTCTGAGTTGGGTTACAGATGTCTATTAATTCTTTTTAGAAGCTACTAAATTTGTTTTCATTTATTTGTGTTTTTTCCCCTGGATTTTAGGGAGGTGGATTTTGAAAAAAAAGGTGATGGAAATGTCTTGATTCCACCAACTTAAAAATCATAAATCTGATGATCAGATTTTGAAGGATAAATTATCATTATTATAAAACTTGTCAAAATTTATTTTTAAACAGAATAACAATTTATTAATCAGTACTTGGTAAAATTATCACAAAGTACATTTAAATATATCTATTGGTTGCTGAAAGCAATCTTGTCTCACTAGGAAAGTCAACTTAAAAAGCCAAATAAGCCTGCATTATTTTGTCAGATATTTGTTATATTTTAAATTTATGTATACTTAGTGAGATATCAGGGAAGTACTTGTTTTCTTGAATGAGACTTAAGGGGTTATCCTTATGTACTTTAATAATTTCCTAGGTAGTTTCACAAATGACTAACTACATTCATTTTATTTATTTATTTATTATTTATTTGTAAATCCTTATTGATTAAAGTATTACATATATCTCATTTTTCCCCATTGACCTCTCCCTGGCCACTCCCACCCCCCAGCACATGCCCTTACCCCCCTAGTGTCTGTGACCATTGGTAATGCTTATATGCATGCATACAAGTCCTTTGGTTGATCTCTTACCCCCGCCACCGCCCTCCTGCCTCTACCTTCCCTCTGAGGTTTGAGAGTCAGTTCGATGAGTCTCTGTCTTGTGTCTATTTTTGTTCATCAGTGTATGTTGTTCATTATGTTCCACAAATGAGTGAGATCTTGTGATATGTATCTTTCTTTGACTGGCTTATTTTTCTGAGCATAATGCTCTCCAGGTTCATCCATGTTGTTGCAAATGGTAAGAGTTCCTTCATTTTTACAGCAGCATAGTATTCCATTGTGTAGATGTACCACAGGTTTTTAATTCACTCGTCTGCTGATGGGCACTTATGCTGTTTCCAAATATTAGCTATTGTAAATTGTGCTGCTATGAACATAGGGGTGCATATATCCTTCCTGATTGGTGTTTCTGATTTCTTAGAATATATTCCTAGAAGTTAGATTACTAGGTGAAAAGCAGTTCCATTTTTAATTTTTTGAGGAAACTCCACACAGCTTTCAACAGTGGCTGCACTGGTCTCCATTCCCATCAGCAGTGCACAAGGGTTCCCTTTTCTCCACATCCTCGCCAGCATTTGTCTTTTGTTGGTTTGTTGATGATAGCCATTCTGACAGGTGAGATGGTACCTCGTTGTTTTGATTTGCATTTCTCAGATGATTAGTGACTTTGAGCATGTTTTCATATGTCTCTTAGCCTTCCTTATGTCCTCTTTTGAAAAGTGTCTATTTAGGTCTTTCTCCCATTTTTTGATTGGATTGTTTATCTTCCTTTTGTTAAGTTGTATAAGTTCCCTGTCAATTTTGTCGATTAAACCCTTATCAAAGGTAACAGTGGCATACATGTTCTCCCATTAGGAGGGCTTTCTTGTTGTTTTGTTGATGGTTTATTTTGCTGTGCATATGCTTTTTATTTTGGTGTAGTCCCATTTGTTTCTTTTCTCCTTAGTTTCCATTGTCCTAGGAACTGTATTGGTAAAGATATTGCAATCACATATATCTGATATTTTTCTGCCTGTGGTTTCCTCTAAGATTTTTATGGTTTTTCATCTTACGTTTAAGTCCTTTATACATTTTGAGTTTATTTTTGTATATGGTGTACGTTGGTAGTCTAGTTTTATTTTTTGCATGTATCTATTTTCCCAACACCATTTATTGAAGACACCCTCTTGACTCCATTGTATGCTCCTGCCTCCTATTCAAATATTAATTGAGTATACTGGTTTGGGTCAATTTCTGGGTTCTCTGGTCTGTTTCATTGGTCTATATGTCTGTTTTTGTACCAGTACCAGGCAGTTTTGAGGACAATGGCTTTGTAATATAGCTTGATATCTGGTATTGAGATCCCTCCTACTTTGTTATTCTTTCTGAGGATTGCTGCAGCTATTCAGGATTTTTTTATTATTCCAGATTAATGTTTGGAACGTTTTCTAGTTCTGTGAAATATACCGTTGATATTTTAATGGGGATTGCATTGAATGTATAGATTGCTTTGGGTAGTATGGACATTTTAATGATGTTGATTCTACCCATCTATGAACACGTTATATTCTTCCATTTGTTTATATCTTCCTCTACCTCTTTTTTTAATGTCCTGTAGTTTTCTGAGTACAGGTCTTTTACCTCCTTAGTTAAGTTTATTCCTAGGTATCTTAATTTTTTGTTGTTGCAATAAATGGATTTCTTTAAAATTTCTCTTTCTGTACATTCATTATTGTGTGTATAAAAAGTCATAGGTTTCTGGGTGTTAATTTTGTATCCTGCTACATTGCCAAATTCATTTATTAAGTCTAATAGTTTTATGATGGAGCCTTTAGGGTTTTCTTTGTACAATATCATATCACCAAATAATGACAGTTTTATGTCTTCTTTTCCAATTTGGATGCCTTTTATTTCTTCTTCTTGTCTAATTGCTATGGCTAACACTTTCAGTATTATGTAGAACAGGAGTGGTGAGAGTGGGCATCTCTGTCTTGTTCCTGTTCTTAGGGGGAATGGTTTTAGTTTTTGCCCATTGAGATTGATGTTGGCCCATTGAGTATGTTTGTCATATACGTCTTTAATTATGTTGAGGTATGATCCCTCTATTCCCACTTTGATGAGAATTTTTATTAAGAAAGGGTGTTGAATTTTGTCAAATGCTTTTCTGCATCAATTGATATGACTATGTCATTTTTATCTCTCAGTTTATTTATGTGGTGTATCACATTTATTGATACCATTGCGGATATTGTACCATCCTTGCATCCCCAAAATAAATCCTACTTGGTCATGGTGTATGATCTTTCTGATGTAATGCTGGATCCGATTTGCTAGAATTTTGTTGAGGATTTTAGCATCTATGTTCATCAGGGATATTGGCTGTAATTCTATTTCTTTGTAGTGTCTTTATCTGGTTTTGGGATTAAGGTAATGCTGGTTTCATAGAAAGAGCATACAAGTGTTCCTTCCTCTTGAATTTTTTGGAATAGTCTGAGGAGGATAGGTTTTAGTTCTTATTTGAATGCTTGGTAAAACTCCCCTGTGGAGGCATCTGACCCAGGGCTTTTGTTTGCTGGAATTTTTTTGATTACTGCTTCAATTTCCTCCATAGTTATCAGCCTATTCAGATTTTTAAATTCTTCCTGATTGAGTTTTGGAAGGTCGTATTTTTCTAGGAATATTTCCATTTCTTCTAGTTTGACCAGTTTGTTGGAATAAAGTTGTTCATAATATATATATTTTTTACAATCCTTTTTACTTCTGTGGGGTCTGTTGTTATTTTACTTCAATCATTTTTGATTTTGTTTATTTGGGTCTTCTCTCTTTGCTTCCTGGTGATCCTGCCTAGAAATTCATAATTATTCTTTATCCTTTCAAAAAACCAGCTCTTAGTTTCATTTATCTTTTGTATTGTTTTATTGGTCTCTATGTCATTTATTTCTGCTCTGATATTTATTATTTCCTTCCTTCTGCTCACTTTGGGCTTTTCTTGCTGCTTGCTTTCTAATTCTTTAAGTTGTAGTGTTAGATAATTTATTATAAGTTTTTCTTTTTTTTTGAGGTTGGCCTGTAGAGCTATCAAATTTCATTTCAGGATTGCTTTCTGTGTCCCATAGATTTTGGATTGTTGTGTTTTCATTGTCATTTGTTTTCAGGATGTTTTTAATTTCTTCTTTGATCTCTTTGGTAACCCAATCATTGTTTAATAGCATGCTATTTTGCCTCCAAGTGTTTGAGTTTTTGTGATTGTTTTTATTGTAGTTGATTTATAATATTATGCCATTGTGATCTGAGAAGATGTTTGATATGATTTCAATCTTCTTGAATTTGGAGACACTTTGCCTGTGTCCCAATATATGGTCTATCTTTGAAAATGTCCCATGTGCACTTGAGAAGAATGTATATTCTGTAGCTTTGGAGTGAAATGTTCTGAAGATGTAAATTAGTCCATCTGATCTAGTGGGTCATTTAGGATTGCTGTTTCTGTGCTGATTTTTTTTTGTCTAGAGGATTTATCCAGTGATGTCATTGGGGTATTAAAGTCCCCTACTGTGATTGTAATGCTGTCTATTTCTTCTTTGATATATTCCAGAATTTTTTTATGCATTTGGGTGCTCCTGTGTTGGGTGCATATTATGTTTCCCAGAGTTACTAGTATAACCTCTTGTTGTATTGATCCATTTAGTATTATGAAGTGGCCCTCTTTATTTCTTGTTATGGCCTTCACTTTGAGGTCTATTTTGTCAGATATTAGTATTTTTAACCCTGCTTTTCTTTTTTTTTTCATTTGCCTGAAAGATATTTTTCAATCCCTTCACTCTCAGTCTATGTGAGTCCTTTGTTCTCTTGTAGACATTATATGTATGGGTCATTTTTTCTTATCCATTTAGTCACTCGATGTCTTTTGATGGAAGCATTTACATTTAAGGTTATTATTGGTAGGTACCTGTTTGTAGCCATTTTTATTCTTTGTGCCTGTGTTCCTTCTTGCCTTTCTATTTCTTCTTTTTACAATAGCCCATTTAGCATTTCTTGCATTGCTGGCTTTGTGGTAATAAACACTCTTAGTTTTTTGTTTTTTGTTTTTGTTTTGTTTTATCTGTGAAGCTTTTGATTTCCCCTTCTATTTTGAATGATAGTCTTGCTGGACAGAGTATTCTTGTATTCAATCCTTTGCTTTGCATCACTTTGTATACTTCATTCCATTCCCTTCTGGCCTGATGTGTTTCTGTTGAGAAATCATTTGATAATCTAATGGGAGACCCTTTGTAGGTAACTCTCTGTCTCTCTCTTGCAGCCTTTAAGATTCTCTCTTTGTCATTAACCTTTGCCATTATCATTATGACATGTCTTGGTGTAGGTATTTTTGGGTTCATCTTTTTTGGTACTTTCTGTGGTTGTGTGACTATTTTCTTCCCCCAATCAGGGAAGTTTTCTGTCATCATTTCTTTAAATAGGTTTTCTAATCCTTGCTCCTCTTCTTGTCATTCTGGTACCCTTATTATACGTCTGTTACTTTGTTTCATGTTTTCCCAAAGCTTCTTTAGGCTCTCCTCCTGCTTTCTAATTTTTTCTCCAATCGCTGTTTAGATTGGGTGTGTTTTGATGCCCTGGCTTATAATTCACTAATTTGGTATGCTGCTTCTTGTAGTCTACTATTGAAACCATCTACAGTGTTTGTTTGTTGTTTTTTATTGTAGCTATATCGCTTTTTATTTCCTCTTGATTCTTACATGAGTTGTTGATTTTCTCATCCAGCCAATTTAGGAACTGTATCTGTATTATTTTTCTGACATATTGCATGCCTCTGTTTCATTTAGTTCCTTTTCTGGTGACAGCTCCTTTTCTTTCCTTTGGGTTTTTCTCTTTGTCTCCCCATTTTTTCTCTCACATAAGGGTCCAGGCACTGAGACACATGGGGCCTAGGACTGATGCCTCAGGCTTGGCAGGTGGAGGGGTGCAGTCAGAGGCTTGCCTGCTGGGTGCACAGAGCTGGGGCTGAGTCCATGGTCTTGGTGGGTGGGGAGCATAGTCAGAGGCTTGGCTGTAGGATGCATTGGGCCCAGAGCCCATGCTGTGGTCTTGGCAGGTGGGGAGCACAGTTGGAGACTCAGCAGTGGGATGCATGTTGCCCGGGACTGACACAGTGTGCTGGCGGGAGGGGGTGCACTCTGGGACCCACAGGAGCCCATGTCCAGAGAGGCTGGAGTCCTGGTGTCTGTGGGTCTATATCTGAGGTAGCATGTTTTTAGCCAGAGTGGCTGTTAGGTTTGGAGTGGTGCCTGAGATCATTCTGGGTGGTGGTGAGGCTGGGCTTCTAGTCACAGTAGCTCTCCCCTTCAAGATGGCATGTTTTCTGTGCCAGCGCCAGCTGCCTAGAGTGATTTCAGTGGTAGCAGGGGCTCTCCAACTAGGAGAACCTGGTCCATCAGCCCCCGAAAGTCCTGCAGGATCTAACTGTTTCTCACTCACACACACATACACCACACACGTCCACACACTCCCCTTTCACTCCCTCACTCACACTCTCTTCCTCACTACCATCCTGCTAGCCACCATCTTCTGTCCACTACATTCATTTTATAATTTCTTCTATAGTTTTTATTTTTTCTGTTGTTTTTTTCCTGGATTTGTTCATAATTCTGTGCATAATTTTTTTGTTTATTCATATCATACATTACATACTTAATTGTGCAAAATTCTCATTGTTTTTTTTCTATTGAATACAAGAAACACAAATCTTTATATTTGAAAGCGTCTTCAAAAAACAAATCAGTTTAAAACTCAACTTAAACCCTCACTCACATTTGGTGAAAAGCCAAAAATAAGGAAGGAAGGAAGGAAGGAAGGAAGGAAGGAGGAAGGAAGGAAGGAAGGAAGGAAGGAAGGAAGGAGAAGAAGAAGAAGAAGAAGAAGAAGAAGAAGAAGAAGAAGAAGAAGAAGAAGTTTAAATTGTAGTGTGATCACACACATACAAGAACAACAAAAATATACATTTATAATCTTGCACATTTGTATACTGCCTGGACAGAACTGCCTCAACAAAGGAGTTTTTCTAAGTCTGGATGCTGCTTCAAATTTCACACCTGCTCCTGAGGTGAGCCAGACTGGAAGGAAGAAAAGGTGAGCCAGACTGGCAGGACTGACTCCAAAAGTGTTAGTGTTTAGCCAGTCCCAGAGTCATAAGCCCTCAGGGTGAGCTTGAACCACAGATGTATATTAGGTGTCCATCCTTGCATTAAAAAAAAAAGATTTTATGAAAATAACGGCTGGTCTGAGCCCAGCAAACATAGAGAGGCAGAATGATAAGTTACCTATTTCTAGAAACTTTATAAATATAGGACTTGCTTAACACAGACTAATGACTTTGAATTCCCTTCTTATGAGTATGTTTGTAATTTTGAAAGTAGCCCCAGAATGCTGAAGAACTACTCACACAGTGGCTATTAATAAACAGTGGTCTAAAAGTTACAGTAGTGTAGACAGGTGTTTCACTTCACTATTGTAATGAAATGCTGAAGAGGTCAGGTGCTTAGCATCCACAGCTCTGTCTGGACACTACGGTGTGTGTGTGTGTATGTGTCCAGATGAGTGTGCAAACTTGTGTATGCATACACTACTCATCCACATGCACTTTTCAAGTCCTCACTTGTGTGTGCACTCTGTAGTAGACATAATGTTTTTTTAAGTGCGTGGTACAATTTAAATCAATATAGCAATGACTTTGTTTCTAAAATTTTCCCAATGTTCCTATGCTTCCAGAAATGTCAATGACTATACTTAATAATGTTGGACCAATAAATTTTAGGTTTTTGTTGTTGTTGGTTTTGTTTTTTTGTTTGTTTGGTTTTTTTGTTTGTTTGTTTGTTTTTTGGTATGGTGTTAATGAGAGTATGACTGGTTAGTCTGATGGGAAAACAACATTCATGTCCCATACTTAGACTGAGTTGATATCAAAATGTAGAAAAATAATATAAACTCAACCAATTTCCTAAAGAGAGTTGATCAATAACATCTTCAAACATAGAGAGATTTTCAGTATTTTAAAAAAAGTTACCTGAATTCCACATGCCCCATAATCAAATAGAAACAGTTGTTCTCAACCTTCCTAATGCTGCGACCCTTTAATACAGTTCCTCATGTTGTGGTGACCCCCAACCATAAAACTATTTTTGTTGCTACTTCATAACTGTAATTTTGCTACTGTTATGAATCGTAATGTAAATATCCGATATGCAGGATGTATTTTCATTGTTCGCGACCCACAGGTTGAGAACCGCTGGAATAGAAGAACAAATGCTTTTACATAATGCAAACATTAGCAGTAAGATGAAGTTGATGAGTTATATTTTGCATTCCAATTTCATGTTGGATTTATGATTGTATTTTCCATTTTATTTATTTTTTTGCTTTTCATTTCTTTAAATTTTCTTTCTCCTATCAGTCATTTTATGTAATAAATTGTAATGTGAAAAGCATCTTTAAGAAATTATAACAAGTGGCCTTTTTTAAGGTAATTCAAACTTGGCCAAAATAAACCCTGTATGCTAAATTTATGTATGTTCCCAGAGACAGAGATAAATTATTTTTTCTCTGGCCCCTTCAGGAGACATTTAAGCAAGTGAAGAACAGGTGTTGCATGCCTGGAATACACTGTCCTCCGAATATTCTCATAAGAAGCTAGTCACTCTGGGGAGAGCATTTCATCTCTAAGTCCTAGTGAGCAGCACCTGTGCTTTGTCAGTCACAGGCAGCATGCAACCTTGCTGATAAAAAGAGATTTTACTGGACTACGGAAAGAATTGTTTCTCCAAATACTCAGGGAGGGAGCTGATAAATGATTTTATACCTACCAAGTTGGGAAGTATCTTGGGACAAGATATTCCATGTTTGCTTTGAATGAAAGGAATAATGCAAAATTGAGCAATATGTTAACTTATTGTATCTTTCTCATTTGGAAAAAAGTTGTTTGCTTTTACTAATATGAAATATATAACTTGGTTGTGTCAAGTTAGTGACACTCATGTAGGAAAAGGAAAAAAGATGAAACAGAAGGAAATATTGGTTAGTAGGATTGAGGGTCAAATCTCCATGTTTTTGCATTAATCTCAGAATTGGTAGATATATCTCATGGACTTGGCCTAATACAGACAATTTACATAGCTCTATGGATAAGAAAAGGGCCTCAGAGACAATATTTATAAAGCCATAAATTACTAATAGATATGTACTTATGATGAATACATTATTTTGCAATATGGTAAGCATAATATTGCTTTGAAAAAAAAAATAAGCCTTAGCCAGTTTGGCTCAATGTATAGAACATCAGCCCGCAGACTGAAGAGTCCCAGGTTTGATTCCAGTCAAGGGCACATACCTTGGTTGCAGGCTTGATCCCGGCCCTGGTGGGGGCACCTTCAGGAGGCAACCAATCAATGTGTCTCTCTCACATCAATGTTTCTCTTTCCCTGTCTCTCCCCCTCCCTTCCACTCTCTCTAAAAATCAATGGAAAAATATCTTTGGGTGAGGATTAACAAAAAATAGAAAGAAAAAAAATTTAGATTCTGAAGTAGATTAACACTATGGTCCCTCAGGATATTTATTTTTCTTAAGTCATTTTTATTGCCTAGAGCAGCAGTTCTCAATCTGTGGGTTGCGACCTCTTTGGGGGTCGAACGACCCTTTCACAGGGGTTGCCTAAGACCATCAGAAAACACATATATAATTACATATTGTTTTTGTGATTAATCACTATGCTTTAATTATGTTCAATTTGTAACAATGAAAATACATCCTGCATATCAGATATTTACATTACAATTCATAACAGTAGCAAAATTACAGTTATGAAGTAGCAATGAAAATATCATCTTTGCTGTTTCTAACCATCATTCTCTATGTATCACCTTCAATTACAAGTAAGCCTTCCATTTTTGTCTTTTCAAAGTTTACCTTGATTTACCCTTTTTTTCAGAGACCACCAGCTGTCCACCTCCAGTCTCTGGCACACATTCTCTGCCTTCCTTGGGCCTCTCCTCACTGACATTACACTTTGTGAAGGCTTATCCTGCCTTGGGAGCTTCCTTTATACTCTTTTTACCTGAAATGTCCTTCTGGTTTCCTAGGTCTGACAATTTCCTTCTGATATCAATTCCTTTCCAACTCAATCTAGACATCAAGGTTTAATTAATTAAATGCATTTTCACCAGCACCCTCAATTTCTTCCTTATTTTTTCTCTCTTTTAGAATTACCCACCCCAGCCATCACTATAGTAATACACAACCAAAGACGAATATACTCTTTCTTTTTATTTATAACTATCCTTTTCTTTACTATATGTCTTTGGTGCTGAACATTAAATTCTGCAAAAGTACAACTTTATTCCCGACTAAGTGACCCCTCATTACCACTGGGCAATTATTTTTCTTGTGTCTGATTATGACTCTTTTATATTTCCTTTTGTTGCCATTCAGATGTTTTACTTTATAGTGCTTGCTTCACTTCCTTCTCTCTAAACCCCAGCAGTGACTATCAGATTCTCCAAACAAAAGAGCAACTGTTGGGAACAGCCCACCTTTCTTCCTGGTGCCCTGGCCTCTAACTTAACGGAAGCTGTTCTTATCAATCTTTCCTCCTTTGGTCTTCTCTCTAAAAATCCTTCCCCATCCTCTGGAATCTTGGTCATCATTTAATCTCCCCCCGCCCCCAGCTTTTTTTTTTTAGATGTCCTGCATTTCTTTTTTCTCTCCTGAATCTCTCACCCTAAAAAAAATATTTTATCTTATTCCTACATCCCCTTCAGGCTACTTTCTAATTCATTTTTCAATTGTGGTTAATCTTTACTGAGTGAAGGTGTGTGTGTGTGGGAGGGAGATGACAATTATTGGCTCTACTCTTTAAAATTGTACACAATCCTTAAGTTATTCCAGTCTGGCCTCCACTGTCTATGTCATACTGAGATTGTTCTCCTTTAAGACACAAATGCATCCTCATTGCCAAATCCTATTGTGCTCACACTACTTGATTTTCCCATAAAATTTTATTTTCAATGTTATTCCTTGAATGGATTCCAGACCACCAGCTTCTCCGTGTTTTTATCTATGTACCTGTCTGTGCCTCCTATTTGACCTGCCCATCACATTTTAGGGTTTGTTTCCTCCGTGTGTAAGGGGTCCTCTCCTTGATCGTCATTTGTTTTCTTTACAGAGTCCCATCTTTATCCAGAGTTTTACCTTATGTTCTATTTTTAAAATTTCAGATTTTAATGCATTTTGGGGTTTTAAAATATATTTTTTTCTTTTTTTCTTCAGACTGCTTGGCCCAAAAGTAGCAAAAGCTGCCATGCCCTGGGCTGGGGAAGCTATCTTATATTCTAAACTGAATTCAGCTTGCAGCTGAGTTCCCCACCTGTATGTCCAGGCCTCTCTCCCTTCTATTTTCTTCTGTCAGTTATGACCTTTATCTTTAAAAGTATATGCATATATTTCCTCATATCATTATCTCATTTAAGCATCCCTGGTATCTAGAAGATAAAGGTCAAGCTCTTTAGTGGTCTTTAGCCCGTCAGCATCTGGATTCTCATCTTCCACTATTCACAGTGGCACATACCGTTTTCCAGCCACGTTGGAAATCTTACCATAACTTTCTCTTCTGCTCTATTTGTCTATTAACTTCTCCCCTCCACCTTAGCTCAAACTCTGAACAAAGTCTCATGACCATGAATAAGAATATATAATCCAGATCTTAAAAAATACTAATACGTGACTATGAGATTCTCTTTGGTACCCTGGGGCAGGGCCACACTCTGGGAGAATGAGCTTTTTCTTTTTTTATTCTCCCTGAAAAGTAAATAAAAGTGATCATTGTCAAACTTCCTAGGAACTTCAATATTAAGTAAAGACTAGGTGTGTCTTTGTCCTGAGAGTTGGAGAAATGTCTTGCATTCTCAAGCCCAGGGGCTTCTAGGAATGGGGTTGACCTGGTATCCTAGGCTGTTTCCACTTGCTGTACAAATGCTGCTGGGATGGTATTGGTGTGCAAGTGCTTTATTGAGGGAAATTAAAAAAGGAACAGGAAAAGCACAATATGTGAGTGGGGAAAGCTAACAAAGAATAGAATTTCAGATGAAGTCCCAGCCGAGGCTTCATCCTGGGGGGAGCCCTGGAATGTCTATGTGCCTCATACATTGTCCTGCTTTGAGACAAGGAGCCAGAAGTTTCTCTACTTGCACCAGCAGTTAGTCATTGGTTACCTCCTGGGCGAAGTGGGGAGGGATGAGGATTTGTAAACTCCAAATACTTCTAGCTCTGATTCAGTAGCAAAGAGCAATCCTCTGAGAAAGCTGCAGGTGTGAGAGGTTTGAAGTAGAGCACAGAGCTGGGAATGTGCAAACAGGACTGGCTACAAAGATGTGAAGGAACACCAGCAATCTCCAATACACCTGGTTATGGAAAAGCAGTTTAGAAGCTAATAATCACAGAGCTCATCTTTCCATTGCCAGCAGCAGTAGTAGCAAGAATGTCAGCAAAACAGAGACATGACAGCTTTGGGAACAATCGGCTTCTGAGGAGCAGTGGAGTTCCCCTGGCTACATTTGGCCACACCTCATCCTACTAACAAGTGAGGAGATGTACCAGTACCGGGACTTTTGGGCCCCAGATAGAGGAAGCACCAATGGTCACAGGCAGCCCAGTGTGCATAACAGAACTGAGATGTTCTGAAGGACATTAGCAACAGAGCAAAAGCATAGGGACCAAATGAGCAGGCTCAAGAAGAATTCCCGGGCAAAGTAGTTTCAAACGCTTGCAGAAGAGTATCATGGGAAACTCAGACAACCGAGAAGTGGGAGAGACTTTGAGAGAAATAAATCAGTAGAATCTGAGTCCAGTTAAAGTTCGGGCTAGGTTTCTTTAAAGTACTGCTGAGAAACTATATCATCAGGCTCTGAACCCCCAAGAGCTGCATGTAGTTACTCCACCAATGACCAGAAGATGGAGCAACAATAATTCATCTTCTCCTCAGGCTTCAAGACCCAAGAACAATGTCCCAACTTGGATGAACTCGTTCCTAACTACCCCTAGACTCAGCTTCTCTACTCTCTGTGCTTAAAGAGCACTCATCTACTTCTATTACAGAATTTGCTGCGCTGTACTGTGGTGGTCTGATTCAGTGTTTGTCTAGCCCAGTAAATTCCATTGGCCTCATCTTATGCTCATCAGTATTTAGGATAATATGAGGCAAATGTTTCACTCTTTTTAAAAAATACATATTTTTATTGATTTCCAAAGGAAGGGAGAGGGAGAGAGATAGAAACATCAATGATGAGAAAGAAACATTGATCTTATTCATGTTTTTATGATCTTATTCAAGGAGAGGGGGAAGTTGCCTCTGTACACCCTACATTGGGAATCGAACCCACAACCAGGTTTGTGCCCTGACTGGGAATCAAACTGTGACCTCCTGGTTCATAGGTCGATGCTCAATCACTGAGCCACACTGTCCAGGCAATATTTCACTCTTTAAAAATGTTAGTTGAGTAAATTAAGTACGTAAAACCATGGATTTTATTCATTTGGGGGTAGGGGTGGGGGCAAAACATCTCTAGGAGCCTGATGCAAGCTATGAAATTTCTCAGAATAATGATCAGAATTTTGTATAAACTAAACTAGAAGAATTTCTCAAAGAAGCCAAAAATGGTCCCCATTTTTGACTGCAGCAAAATATACTTAGGACACTGAAACAAGGAAGGGCATAGAAGATATGTGGTAGGCAGTTAGACATACATGAGCAGAGCAAGGAAGATGGGCCAAGTACAGAAGGTCAGCAGGGCAGAAAGCCCCGGGTTCCTAGCAACAGAGAATCAATTACAGGGTGGAACTTTACTCCCAGGGTTACTTTTTCTCCACTAGCATATTGATAGTCATGAGGTTTAGACCCCTGGCCTTTTCTCCCTAGAGATAACATCTAGCCCTCAGTTGTATTTCAGCTCCAGGCCCAGATAAGCAACAAAACCAGCCACAGCGGACCTCAGGACTAGCTGCATTGAATAAAGGGAACCCCTGATGCTGGCCAATCAATCAGTGCAGACCACAACCCTGAAAGGACACACCTGAAAAGCTGATGAATATTCTACTGAGATCTTTCCCTGGGACCTCCCCTAAAACCTCCACCCTTAAAACCCTTAGGACGGAGGACCCAGTGTTCTCTTCCTCCTGGGATCACACCCATACCTTTCCCTCCCCTCCCCCCTCTCTGCCCCAGGCACATTAACCATTAGCTTCCTCACTCCCAAGCTCCAAAGGCCCTTCCTTTACCTCTATAATTTTGTTCCTAAGCTCAATTCTTCTAGGAATTACTTCTACCTCTGTGATTTACCAAATACATGTTCTCTTACAGTTTGGGTCTTGTCTCTGAATTCTTTCCTAGCCAGAACCTGAATACCAAGGTGCTGAACCCAGCTTTGATCTGACCCCACCAATCAGACACCTGGTGCCATTCCTTCTGCCTACAACATAAGCAATAGGAGAGCCTAGGCCAGTGATGGCGAACCTTTTGAGCTCGGCGTGTCAGCATTTTGAAAAACCCTAACTTAACTCTGGTGCCGTGTCACATATAGAAATTTTTTGATATTTGAAACCATAGTAAAACAAAGATTTATATTTTTGATATTTATTTTATATATTTAAATGCCATTTAACAAAGAAAAATCAACCAAAAAAATGAGTTCGCGTGTCACCTCTGACACGCGTGTCATAGGTTCGCCATCACTGGCCTAGGCCCTAGGCAGAGAAAAGAGGGCCTTGGAGACAGGTTCAGGGGTTAGCCAGAGACAAGCTGCCACTGCCTATTGCTCCCCTTATGGTTGCAAGTTTCATGGTTCCCTTAGAGCAGCGGTTCTCAACCTGTGGGTCATGACCCCTTTGGCGGTCGAACGACCCTTTCACAGGGGTCGCCTAAGACCATCCTGCATATCAGATATTTACATTACGATTCATAACAGTAGCAACATGACAGTGATGAAGTAGCAACGAAAATAATTTTATGGTTGGGTCACAACATGAGGAACTGTATTTAAAGAGCCAGAAGGTTGAGAACCACTG